>NC_142355.1:5427661-5802661 GCF_059441175.1 Urocampus carinirostris
CTCGTTTTTTTTTCTCTTTCGTTTGCTTAAAATTTGTTTATATTTATCATTTGTCTGCATGTTCTTTCGTTCATCTCTAATTCCATTTCTCTCAATCTACAACTCACGCGAGCATCACGCGTTCACTTTCAGGACCCCATAGCTGCCCCTAGCGCCTGATCATAAAAACATTACTAAATGTCCAAAAATTTCACAAAACAGAAAAGTGCTAAATAATTCAAGTGCAACACACCAGACAACATTAACAAACAAATGTAAACATACAAAAGAAATAACATTGAAGTAAATGAATGCAATTGTCATACCTGTCAAGCTCCAGGTCTCCATGCCCTTACAAACAGAATATTGCATGATGGGAAATCCCCAGGCGGCAGACGCATGCGCACAGTAGCATCAAACCGCTGGCTTCGTTTGCAACGGAAAAAAAATACCGAGATAGAGGCTGCCGCGGTGAACTTGATTGATTTGCCGTTTCGTGATAGTCGGTGTATACCGGATGGTACCCATCATTGACAAATTTGCGTTTTTTGTGTTGCATTCAAATAATTCCCAATTATACCAAGTCAATCTTGTTGCCAAAATTCGAAAAAAAAAAAAAAAAAAGGCAAGAAAGAAGAAGCAAAAAGCTAGGAGGGGGGGAGAAACAAGAGAAAAAAATAAAGAAAAATAGAGAACAAAGGAGGCACTAGGACACAGGTGTCAAACAGGCGGCCCGCGGGCCAGATCAGGCACACCAATGGTTTAAATCCAGCCCCCAAGACAGTGAGAGAAGCGCAAGAGGAAAATGAACTGTAGTTTTAAATATTTCCACCGGATGCCACCAAAGCCAGGTAACACTTGCAAAACAATTGTGGTAGTATTTCTCCATTTCTCTCTGACTCACTTCTTTTTTATTTACTCCTCCCTCTTTTTCTTTCTTCTGTTCACTCTCTCTTTCTCTCTCTTTTTCTCTTTTCTCTATTTCTCTCTCAATCTCTAACTCTTTTTTCTCTGTCTTGCTCTCTTTCTATTTTCTCTCCCTAATTTACACTTGAATTATCTTTCTTTCAATTTTGTTCTTTCTTTCTCACCCTCATTCTTTCCCTTTTTCGACCTCTCTCTCTCTCTCTCTCTCTCTCACCTCACTTTGTCTGTTTTTCTCCTGCTGACTCTTTCTTTCTGTCGTTTCACTTCTCTTATTCTTTTAATCCTTCTCTTTTTCACTTTATTTTTCCCTCTATATTCATTTCCCCCTTATTCTCCATTCATATCTCTATTCTGCTCTCTCTTTTTCTCTCACTGTTACTCTGTCTCCCTTGTTCTCCATCTGTTTATCGCTCTCTCTTTCCCTCCCTCTCTTTCTCTCTCTTATTCTCTTTTCTCTATTTTTCTCTCACTCTCTAACTCTTTCTTTTTCTGTGTCTTGCTCTCTTTCTATTTTCTCTCTCTAATTTACACTTTAATTCTCTTACTTTCTATTTTTCTCTTTCTTTCTCGCCCTCTTTCTTTCCTTTTTCGACCTCTCTCTCTTACATCACTTTGTCTATTTGTCCCCTGCTGACTCTTTCTTTTTCTCTCTTTTTCTCTCTTCTCTCTCACTCTCTAACTCTTTCTTTTTCTCTGTCTTGCTCTCTTTCTATTTTCTCTCTCTGATTTACACTTTAATTCTCTTTCTTTCTATTTTTCTCTTTTGTTCACGCCCTCTTTCTTTCCTTTTTCGACCTCTCTCTCTCTTTCTCACCTCGCTTTGTCTCTTTTTCTCCTGCTGACTCTTTCTTTCTGTCGTTTCACTTCTCTTATTCTTTTAATCCTTCTCTTTTTCACTTTCTTTTTCTCTCAATATTCATTTCCCCCTTCTTTTCCATTCATATCTCTATTCTGCTCTCTCTTTTTCTCTCACTGTTACTCTGTCTCCCTTGTTCTCCCTATCTGTTGATCACTTTCTCTTTCCCTCCCTCTCTTTCTCTCTCTTTTTCTCCCTCTCTCTTTCTCTTAAATTTACTAGTCCGGCCCCCGTGAGATTTTTTTATTTTTTATTTGTGGCCCCCAGCTGAAACGAGTTTGACACCCCTGCAATTCTGTGTAGAACCGCCACTGCCCCACACGCAAACAGATACTGCGCGTGTGCCTCAGCGCGTGTTTACGATAAGGTGGCGGTAAAAACGGCACATTTTTACCGCGGACCGTATCGTTTATGATTTTTTGCGGTGTGCGTTTTCATCTTGAGAACCGCATTTGTTATTTTTTCCTTCAGTCGTTCAGAATTGTGATGACACGTCCAGATCGTGACATACAGATGTCCAAATCAGATGACATGACGACCTCCAGTTTTGCCACACAGGAAAGATCTGAAAAATATTGTGCACAAACGATTACAACAAATCTTAAGCAAATATTTCTGTTTCCAGATGTCCAAAACTTATAAAGACATACCCAAGAAGCAGTGTTCCCTCTAAGTTGCGCGCGTGCGCAATTGCGCACTGCTCGCACATTCTCGTCACAAAAGAAAATCAAGCCAGCGCACAAAAATGAGGGCTCAAAAATACTAATTAAGAAGCGACTTAAGTCAAAGTTACAGTGCATGAAGGTAAAAATACACGGGCTCCCCTGACGTTGCGTCCTAAATGCGGTATTTGGAAGTCGAGTCGAAATAGAACAAAGTTGAGTAAAGTTAGTAGAGTTTGTCGAGAACCGGCTTTTTCGGCTCGGCTCACTAAAAGGAACCGGCTCTTTCGGGTCCTAAACCGCTCTTCAGGTTGTTTTTGCTTATTAATCCCAACATCACCAAATATCATGTAAAATTATGCACAAAATGACTTAAAGGAAGGGGGGACTAGAACAAAAAAGAAAAAAAATACCAAAATGAAAAAGTAGTGAAAAGATGAGAAAAAAAGAAACAAAAAGAAGAGAAAAAAAGAAAGAAAAAGTTTGAAAAAAGCCAGAAAAAAAAGAAAATAAAGAAATGTAGGAAAAAGGTAAATAGAGAACAAAAAGAAAAAAGTAACAGCTCGGAAAAAATAAACACGATGAGATTTTTTTTAAAGGAAATAAAAATATAGTACCAAAAAAAACACGGGAAAAAGACGAAAAAGTTTGTGTTGCATTCAAATAATTTTCAATTATATCAAGTGAATCTTGGTGCCAACATTGTACTTCCACTAAAAAATGTGATTAAGTACAGTTCTGTATCTTGCAACCGACTAAATAAGCCCCCAAAAATGTTAATATTATGCAACAAAATATTTCAGGAAATAAAAAGAAATGGATATCTTGTGAAAGAATTGTAAGAATTGATCATGATTTAGTTGCCACAGTTGGGATTGCTGTTGCTCATTGTTGTTTCAAGCGTTGCTCACCGACTTTGTGTGAACGCTCAGACCCGTAAGGAGAATGACAGGGAACATTGCCAAAAAGACTTATGGCTGTGATCGCAACAAAAGGCGGTTGTTGAAAGTATTAACTCAAAAGGAGGCCATTACTTTTTCAATGCCTACTTTTCTTTATTTTTTATGTGTTAGCAGAATATGTAATGTAGAATACATTTGGTTTCTTTTTATGATTGTGTCTCACGTGTTATTGAGTCTCAGAAATTATATTGAGTTATTTTATCTATATGTGGTTTGAAGCCTCAAAAGCGACAATATGTCATGTCAAAAAGGCAATGTATACCAGTGATTTATCGTTTACCTCTGTAAAATTTCCTGAACTTTAAAATTGGAGACAGCATACCTGTCAACCTGTACGTTTTTCCGTTCAAAGTGTGTTTACTATGCATTTTAAGACGTGTACGACGTATAAGAAAATCCATACGGAAAAAGGCAAATTTGTCAATGATGGTTATAATAATAATAATAATTTCCTTTGTATTGTCATTCTTTGTAACAATGTACACAGAACGAAATGTCGATACACCTGACCCGTTGTAGCGAGCCGATGCAGCCGCAGCCAACAGAGGGCGCCGCCATTTTACCAATGTTATAAGTCTTAGGTATGACTCGGCCGAGGCGCGAACCAGCGACCTCCCAGTCTCAAAGCGGGCGCCCTACCATCTAGGCTACTGAGCTGGTACCATCCGGTATACACCGACTATCACGAAACGGCAAATCAATCAAGTCAAACGAGTTCGCCGTGGTAGCCTCTATCTCTGTATCGTTTTTTTTCCGTTGCAAATGAAGCGAGCGGTTTGATGCTACTGTACGCATGCATCTGCCGCCTCGGATTTCATGCGGTAGTTTGTGTAGTGAAAGGAAGTCCGTCTCTTTTTAGAGAACCGGCTTTTTCGGCTCACCTCATTAAAGAGAGCTCTCACTTGCTTTGATGCATTATATTACGAATTATTATTTTGTATAAAGAAGTTAAGAAATAAAGGAACTATAAAGGAGAAAATGAAAAAAAAAACAGGTTTGTGGTTATCCCTTTAGTATCAGTATATTACCGACAATAATTTAATGCAGAAAATGAATTCATAATTTGAATAAGAAAATGTATTATTCTACTTAATTATATTTGCATGTATTTTTTCCTTCTTGAGTGAACGTCCAAGCTACTTCATTTTTTTTTTTTTTTTAACTTTTTATTTCTCACACCGATTTTGACAGAGGTTTGATTCCCCCATCTTACATCAACACAAAATATATACACTTGACACATTCATAAATAACAGAAGGAACGGCAGTAGCTCAGGAGGTAAAGCGCTCGTCTTGGGATCAAGGGATCCCAGTTCGAATCCCGGCTCGTCCGTGTTACATGTCGAAGTGTCCTTGGGTAAGACACTGAACCCCTAATACCCCCAATAAGCAGGTTAGCGCCTTACATGGCTGCAAGGCCGCTATTGGGAAATGTGGAGCACATTGTAAAGCGCTTTGGGAAGTCATTGACTTAAAAAGCGCTATATAAATGCAGATCATTTCATTTCATTTCATTTAACAACAAAGAACAAAAAATGCTATTAATAAAAAAGAAGAATAAATGCTCATACAATAAATCCATACAACAAGAAATATATATATATATATATATATATATATATATATATATATATATATATATATATATATATATATATATATATATATATATATATATATATATATACATATACAATTAATAAATCAAAATATACACCCAAAGAAAAAAAAAAGAAAAAAAAAAAAAAAAAAAAAGAAAAATACACACATAATAAATAGGGGGAGGTGTTTAGACATCAAGTAAAATTTGTGTGATAGGCTTCCATCTTTTCTCAAATTGGTCAAGTTTCAGTTGAAGTCTTGCAGTGATTTTTTCCATAATGTACATTTGCTTTAATTTGTCTCTCCATTGTTTTATGTCAGGAGGTTGTGGTTTCAGCCAGGACACTGTGATCATTTTCTTTGCTACCAGAAGCATTACCCTTAGTATATATTTCTGTTGACCAGATAGTAATTCTTCTGGCAAAATTCCTATTATGTAAGCCTTTGGGTCCAACCGCAACTCCCAGCCAGTGATTAATTTTATTTCTCTCTGGATACTTCTCCAAAAATTTGATATTACAGGGCAATTCCAGAAAATATGCGTAAAGTCTCCGACCCCCCCACAGTTACGCCAACATAGATTCGGGGTATTTTTATATTTTGAAGTGATAGAGGGTGTATAGAAGAATCGCATTTTTACTTTCCATTCAAACTCCCTCCATGTCGGGCTGTTGGTTATTTTGTGTCCCTCTTTCAATGTTTTTTCCCATTCGTTGTCTTTTATCGCTACATTAGTTTCTTGTTCCCATTTTTCCTTAACTGCCATGTCCTCATTACTGAGATCCATTCTCAGGGCTTTATATAGTTTTGATATAACCCCCTTTATTGATTGTCCTTTTGTATATGATATTAATAATTCCTCTACCTTAGTTGGCTCCTTACATATTTTCCCCCATTCCTCGTGTTTCTGGAGGTAATGCCTTAGTTGCAAATATTTGTAAAAATCATTTCTGGGTAGGTCAAATTCTTGTTGGAGTTGTTCGAATGATTTCATTGTCTGTGCTTCCAATACTTGGGTAATCAACATCAGTCCTTTTTGGCCCCATTTTTGAAACCCTACCTCCATAACCCCAGGTTTAAAGTCTGGATTTTTCGCTATTTTGGTAGCCCTATTCACAGATCTTGATATTTTTAATTTTTTTTGTATTGTTGACCAAGTTTTAATAGTTCCCTTAATCCATTCATTCTGGATTTTTAATTTCTTCCACCTCGTGACTGATATGTATGGTAACGATTCCACAAGCATATTTGGACAAGATCGCTGCTCCATGTCCACCCATATCGTATCTTTGTCTGTAGTAATCCACAAGATGAGTGCTCTAATTTGAGCTGCCCAATAGTAATATTTAATATTGGGTAGGTCTAGGCCCCCCTTTTCTTTAGGGGCTAACAGGGTTTTGTATTTTATTCTAGGTTTCTTGTTTTGCCAAAGGAATTTTGCTATCAACTTATTTAACATTTTAAATGTGGATGCCGGGATCAGAATTGGAAGGGATTGAAACAGAAATAATAGTCTTGGTAATATGTTCATCCTGATTGTTTCTATCCTGCCGATAAGACTTAAGGGCAAAATTTCCCATTTTTCCAAATCTTTCCTTATTTCTTTTATCAACATTCCATAATTTGCATCAAACAGTTGTGTGGTATGTGGTGTAATGGTCACCCCCAAATATTTAAACCCTTTATTTGTCCATTTAAAATCAAATCTTTCAATCACATCTGTTGGACATTTTCCTGATATCATCATTGCTATTGATTTGCTCTCATTATTTGAATACCCAGCTACTTCTCCATATATTTTAAGGCTCTCCAACAGTGGTGGTATTGATAACGAAGGTTCCTCCAGCATTACCAACAGGTCGTCTGCAAACAGTGATATTTTATGTTCTGTTCCTCCTTCATCAAATATCCCCCTTATTTGCTCATTTTGTCTAATAGATTCTGCGAGTGGTTCTATGCTTATTGCAAACAAGAGTGGGCTTAAACAATCTCCTTGCCGGACTCCTCTTTTGATTTCAAAGAAATCTGAACAGTGACCATTTACTCTAAGACGAGATTTAGGATTTTTATAGATTATTTTCACCCATTCAACAAATATTGGAGGGAAGCCAAAAGCTATAAGTGATTGATGTAAGAAGCTCCATTTCACCCCATCGAAAGCTTTTTGTGCATCCAAGCTCAGTAACATCGAGGGTTGGGTCTTAGATTTTGTGCTTGTAATTATGTTTAGTATCCTCCTAATATTGTTTGCACCCTGCCTTCCCGGAATAAACCCTGTTTGATCATTTCTAATTAATTTCGCTATAAATTTCTGCATTCTTTTTGCAAGTATGCTTGTAAGAATTTTTAGATCATTACAAAGTAAACTAACTGGTCTATAGCTTTCACACAATATTGGGTCTTTTCCTTCTTTGTGCAGGACTGTTATGATGGCTTCCGACCAAGCTTTGGGGGGATCTCCTTTTGTTAGAGCATAGTTAAATACTTTCTGCAGTACTGGTGTTAATTCTTCCTTAAAGCTTTTGTAGAACACCCCCGGGAATCCATCCGTTCCTGGTGATTTATTTATTTTTAAGTTATTTATTGTATCTTGTATTTCCTGTTTTGTAATGGGGCGAATAATTTCTAATGTATCCCCTCCTGTTAGTGTCGGTAAATGTAGTTTTCCTAAAAAGTTTTGTGCCGTGTAGTTATCTAAGTCATTTTCTGAGTCCTTGTATAATTCTTTATAATAATCTGCAAATGCTTCTGCTATACCTTTGGGTTTTACTAAACATTGTTTAGAGATAGGATGTTTTATTTGTGATATAATTCTATCCGTTTGGGCCTTTTTAAGTTGGAAGGCTAGCAGTCGACTGGCTCTATTGCCCATTTCATAGTATCTCTGGTTCACAAAGCGCAGAGCCCCTTCTGCTTTATTTGTCAAAAGTTCATCTAATTTGCTTCTGGTTGTTTTTAATACCTGTAATCTGGATTCGCTTGGTGTTTTTTTATGTTCTTCTTCTAGTTCCTTAATCTTATCCTCCAATTCCTTCTGATTCTTTAAGCGTATTCGTTTCAGCCGGGACGATATTTCAATTAATTTCCCCCTTATTACAGCTTTCCCTCCTTCCCATAATATTGATGGAGAAACCTCATTGTTGTCATTGATTTGGAAATATTCTTTTATACACCGTTTTATTTCCTGTACTACGTTTTTATCTGAGAGGAGAGATACATTCATCCTCCAATACCTAAAATGGGTTTCATTGTCTAAACTTAGTTTCAAAGTAATTGGAGAGTGGTCACTTATAGTAATATTCTCTATACCACACTCTACTACTGTATGCATATGTTGTCTTGAAATGTAAAAGTAATCAATTCTCGAATAGCTGCCATGCGGGTTTGAATAGAAAGTATAGTCTTTAGTTTGGGGATTCTTCTCTCTCCATGGATCTATCAATCCCAATTCTTTAGTTATGTTATTCAACATCCTCGACCTCTTTGTGTTTGTTCCATGTACTGAAGGATACTTGTCCACTTTGCAATTCTGTACAGTGTTAAAGTCACCTCCTAAAAGTAAGATTCCCTTCGCACAGTTGGTTATTACTTTAGCTAATACTTGAAAAAATGTCCCCTTTTCCTCAACTGGTGCATAAACATTCATTATTGATATTTCCCGCTACTTCATTTTTTAACTTTTATTTATAATAAACCTCATTCATCTCGAGCAACTCAGTATCTCACAACAAAATGTTCATTAACAATATATATGATATAGCGAAACACATGTACGATATAACATGCTAAACTACATAAAAAACATGTTTGAAAAAAAATATGGTGTAAGATTTTTTTTTGGTATTTTTTTAAGGGAAAATACGACAGTTTGTAAGGGCATGGAGTCGTGAAAGTTGACAGGTTCCCAAATGATTAGCCAATCTCATTAATTCTTCATCTGTCAAAAATACAGGAGAAGGTTATTGTCATATGTTTGAAAAGTTTCATTAACAAGTCAAAATTACTAAGTGATAATCCGTGTTGGTTCAGGGAACATTCCACGGCTCTGGCATTAACTGATCTTTTAAAAGATATAACACATAAAAGAGACAAGTTATATTCCTTGATTATTTTCTTACATTTATGAAAACCTTTCCAAGCAAAACATCACAAGACACTACTGAAAGAATTACAGCCGTATGGAAGACGAAGAATTACTGTCACAAACCAGGAACAGAGACGGGACCCAATAGCGTTCGTTTTACTCAGTTTTTATTAAGAAAGAGAGCAGTGCTTGCATCCACGATCCGATGATCGTCGGTCACGGGTAGCTGATGGCAGGAACGCGGAAGTGGCACTTCCGTGTCGAGCCAGGGCAGTCGTTGACAGCGAGAAAACAGGTCGATGGCCAGGATGGGGGAGCAAAACAGAAACGGGTCCAGAAAAGAGGTCGGCAACAGGTATCGGGCAGGAAACAGGGCAAAACAGGTCGATGGCCGGGCCGGGGGAGCAAAACAGAAACGGGTCCAGAAAAGAGGTCGGCAACAGGTATCAGGCAGGAAAACAGGGCAGGATAATGTCGGAGAGTACAAAGCTTGCCTAGCTGAGAGCATAGGTTCGCAGACGGTCTGACGAGTTCCTTTCGGAAGACGGGAGTTTAAAAAGAGTCGAACAGCCAATCAGGTCCCGCGGCTGTGCTGCCAACGGGGCAGCCACAGGTGCCGCGAATCAGTAATCATGACAATAACTCATCGCCGGGTGAAGTCATAAAGTCATACCAATCAAAAAAATCTCAATATGTACAGAAAGCCATAAAAGTGAAGTCAAATCATGATTATTTGTATAGCCCTTAATCACAAAGAGTCTCAAACCACAGACTATTGCAAACTCCAGACTGTTATTACACCATCTAAAACCTACATGAGGGCAAGGAAAATCTCAAATCCTCAACCTCATTAAAGATTTATAAGAAAAACACAACAATTTTACACAACGTGAGCCATGCCAAACAACAGATGCGCCACAGGCCAAGCTCTCCAATGTAATGCCTCAAGCAGATTTCCAAACAGTAAAATCTACCTGGTCCAGAACTGGGCCAGATGTGCTGAAAGGTTCGGTCCGAATCAGTAAAACACATCCGCACCAGTTCATCGGGTGTGAGTGCTAAGCGGGACTGGTGACTTGTGGATAGATCCGGCACAGTGTCAGCTACTATCTGGGTTACAAACAGGTAGATGACACTCAACTATGTCTTCTGATGGAGGAATCTGCCCCACTGAGCTGTGGAAATTTGGAGGCCTGCCTCACTGAGATAAAAAGATGGATGTCAATCAACTTCTTGCGCTTTAACCCTGAAAAGACCAAAATGCTAGTTATTGCTCCATCTAAATGCTGTGACTTGTTCTCAAAAACTGCTACGACCCCAATCTGTCCTTCCAAATACACGTTAAGAATATTATAGAACAGCTTTTTTCCATCTTCGCAACATTACTAAAATTCGCCCTATGCTGTCTCAGTCGGATGCGGAGATTGTAATTCATGCATTTATTACCTCCTGTCTCGATTACTGTAATGCACTACTCTCCGGTCTCCCAAAGTCCAAAATCAAGAGCCTTAAGCTGGTACAAAATGCTGCAGTGAGGCTTTTGACTAAAACAAGAAAGTTTGATCACATTGCCCTGATTTTAGCTAACCTGCATTTGCTCCCTGTTAGCTTAAGGTGTGATGTTAAGGTTCTGTTGGTAGTATACAAAATCATGCATGGACTTGCTCCCTCATATCTTTCAGATTTGATTTCCCCCCTATGTTGCAGTCCGGAGCCTTTGCTCTGAAAATGCGGGTCTACTGGCGATCCCAAGAGCCAAGAAGAAATCCGCAGGTTCGAGGCCCCGGTGCTTCCCCCTGAGATTCGATCATCGACCTCAGTGGAACTGTTTCAATCCAAGCTTAAAACACACTTCTATTCTATAGCATATGAATAACCTATATTTTATGTTGACAATATCTGTTTATTATTTGTTATTGCAACATCCATTGCAGCCTGGTCATCCTGAAAGGGGGATTACCACATGTGCGGTCCCTTCTCAAGGTTTCGTCATTTTCCTCATGTTGAGGTTTTTGAGTTTTTTCTTGCCCTCATGTTGGTTTTGGATCAGGGGATGGTGTCATAATAGTCTATAGTTTGCAATAATCCGTGGTCTGTACAGCCCTTTTAATCACAAGGTGTTTTAATCACAAGGTGTCTAAAAGGGCTATACAAATAAACATGACTTGACTTGATATGACTAGAGAGGATACAGGAGGAAGTTGTACTCCTACTACTTAGACAATCACTATATATTAAATTAAGGAACACAAATGTGTATAATCTCACTAATAGGTAGTGTCGACTGGCTCAAATGACTATTAAGTCTATATTATCAGGCCGATAACTTCGACACCATATTTTGCATTATGGATAGGTTGTGCATCCTTTCTGATTGTATCACTATACTGCAAGCTTAAGTAAGAAAACAAACTCACGGAAAAGAGACTCCACAGCAGTATCTACACAAGTCTGCACACAACAGTATTCGTGAGGAGGTATCGTGGATGCTGCAAGAAGATAGATAGATGGATAGATAGATACTTTATTCATCCCCCGCAGGGAAATTCACACTTCCAGCAGCATCCCTGCACTGGAGAACAAAACAATAATAAAGCAAAAAGAATACAATACACAAATACCCAATGTGACGTGTTAATACCCAATGTAGCGTGTTATATAGAGTATCTACATAGTGCTACACAGAATACTCACTGCAATAAAAATACAGTAATATGGGGGGGTGTGGTGTAATGTGGGCCTTTACTCCGCCGGGTGGGGTTAAAGAGCCTCATGGCATGAGGAAGAAAAGATCTCCTAGGTCTGTCCGTGGTACAAGACTGTGACAGCAGTCTGTCGCTGAAGCTGCTCTTCGGTTTGGAGACAATGCTGTGTAGTGGATGTGATGAATTGTCCATGATTGACCGCAGCTTATTCAGTGCCCGTCTCTCAGCTACTGTTGTCAGGCTGTCCAACTCTGTGCCCACAACAGATCTCGCTTTCCTCACCAGTTTATTAAGACGAGAGGCATCCTTCTTCTTGGCGTTGCCTCCCCAACACGCTGCCGCATAGAAGAGGGCGCTTGCCACAACGGTCTCATGGAACATTTGCAGGAGCTTTTTGCAGATGTCGAAGGACGCCAGCCTTCTGAGGATGTACAGTCGGCTTTGACCTTTCCTGCATAGAGCTTCTGTGTTGGCAGTCCAGTCCAGTTTATTGTCCAGCTGCACACCCAGGTATTTGTAGGTCTGGACAAATTCTACACATTCCCCTTTAATGGTTACAGGAACCGGGTGAATTCTAGTTCTCCTGAAGTCCACCACCATCTCCCTGGTCTTGGTGGTGTTCAGGTGCAAGTGGTTTGCATCGCTTCATTGGACAAAGTCCTGAATCAAGAATGAGATTTTCACAGAAAGGTTATGGGAGAAAATCATGACTTTGACTGTGTTTTTCTGTGAAGAATTTTGACTAATCAAAACCTCCACAAAGTTGACTCAGCTGAATATTTTTCCTTTAAAATGGGTGTTTCTGTTGACATATTTAACAAAAGTAAGATGCAAATGTATGATGTGTGGTGTCACTGGCTGAGAAGGGTGTGGGTTTTGAATCTAGGAAATACAAAATCTATTTATATTAAAGGGAGGGTGATTAAAGGGAAATTGAATTGTTGTTTGGCCGAGCTTCCAAAACGAGATTAAAAATAGTGACTTTTATATATTATTTTTGTTAAATATTTGGAATCATTTTTGGAATAAATCATCTTCCTAATCTTGTGTCCAACTGTTTAAAAGAACAAACAATCAAAAAGTGAAAAAAAAAGAACGGGAAAAACGCAACTGTTGGGTCAGATCCCAACAGTGGGACATAGACCTAGTTCTAGTGGGTGGCAGGCCTTTGCCTTGGCAAAATAATGCTAAGAAAAAAACGGAGGGTCAGTTACACTCCCTAACAGTAGATGGTAATAATGCTCTACTCAATCTCTTCTTCCTGTTCGGACAATTGGCATTTTTAAGGGGGACCACATCTCATTTTATTGTGTTTTGTTAGTTTTGTTCGTCTTCTTTTTCTGACCATCATAATAGGCCGCGTGACGGTTAGTGATAAGGGGAAGGAAAAATGGAAAACAGTAAAAACAACGATCGAGTCGGAAAAGGAAACGATTACGAAATACGAAAATGTTTTTTCCCCTTGTAGCAGTGCTAGAAGTTACAGTAAATGGCTTAAAAAATGTTATATTTTTAGCTTTTTACCGGTATATTAATCTTTATCAACTACATAAATAAAATATTATTGTTGTTTAGGTACATGCTTTATTGATATTTTGAATTTCCTGAGTATGTGGCTATCTTAAAGCATTTTTTGTCACAAGATCGGACCAGATTGGAGGCAGGAGGCAGGAAGGATGAACTCAATCGCGTAACGACCAGTTACTTTTATTT
Organism: Urocampus carinirostris; assembly: GCF_059441175.1. Taxonomy (NCBI): domain Eukaryota; kingdom Metazoa; phylum Chordata; class Actinopteri; order Syngnathiformes; family Syngnathidae; genus Urocampus; species Urocampus carinirostris. The sequence goes on from NC_142355.1 coordinate 5,441,152, forward strand.
AGCAAAATAAAAGTTGTCCAACACTCAGGGACAAAACAAAACAAAACAAAAACAGGCTTACAGGCAAACAGGAACTCAGACTAGGAATACTCACAAAACAGGCTTTTACTCAGAACAGGCAAACACAGGTTTCCTCAAGTCAAATAGAACAGATTAATGCAGAACAGAAAACACAATAAACCAGCCACCGGCAATACCCAAAACCCCCCTTAGGAAGCACACACGCAAATTAGGCGATCTGCTACAGCCGGTGCTCAGGGGGCGGGGCCAGCCGGTCGCCACGGCGACCATGCTGGACATGACAGTTTTAGGGAGTTGCTTATTTAAGAGGCTCATATGCGAGTATATACAGTACTTGAAGTCATTTTGGTTTTGCTGGTCTATTTTTTTTTTTGAAGAGAAAAAAAGGTGACTATATCCTATTATTTCTGCTTTAAACCACACAATCCTCTATTAGATACATACATTTGAGATCACGCCGAGAACAGGAAAATTGCTTTATATATCTATTCAGTTCACTATTGTCATTGACGAGAGCCATCCAAGACAATCAATGAGGATGATGAAATGAAATTAAAAATAACAAATGGTAAATGGTCTGCATTTATATAGCGATTTTCAAGTCAATGAACAAAAACATTTTTAGAACCCTTTTCAAAACTGAGATTTTCAGGTATATGTATACATAGTACCTTAAAATCAGGAGGGTTCACTTCTCGTAGCTCAGAGGGAAAGTGGTAAATAGTGACTAATAACTTGCGGATGATTCAAACTCCATAAAACTCTGTGTCAGTCATTCTCATCAATTTAGCACAAAAGTGAGAAATCTGCATCCAACTGGCGGCCTGTTGATTTATTGCATGGGTGTCTTGTTAGAGGTTGTCCTGTCATATTTTGATTTAGGGAGAAGAAAATCTTTTTGTGGTGTCAGTAAAATGAAGACAATAATACTTCTGCATTCTTTGAAGCTGGTGTAGCTGATATTTTGTTCAGGTCCCCGACTCTTTTGAGTTCGTTTTTTTTAGAAATACAAAAGACTGCCCGTTGCATATGCTTTCCTGGATCAACATATTTGTTTAATAAAAGTCCAGGGTCTTTAGTGTTCATCAACCCTGTGCCACCATAAAGCCTAGAATTAGGTTTTATACTTAACTATGGTTTTTGTTGTTTTAAATAGGTCGTCCCAAAATTATGTTCTTTAAAAATAAACACCAAAATGAGCATGCAATAAGCAACAAATGATACGGAGCATTTCCCTAATGAGTAAAGACGTCGAGATCGATCCAAATGTTAATAATATTGGTACCCGAGCGAGAATTAGATTGGATCAATACTACTATTTTAGGATCAATACGGTCTTCCCATTTAATTTATAATAATGTTGTTAGTGGGTCATGATTACCGATTCAAGGCACCTGTGACTGCCCAAATGGCGCCAACAGCTCTGAGAGCTGATTGGCTAGGAGACTCCTTTTAAACCCCCGGCTTTCAAGAGATCCCTGTCAGATCGTTATGCGAACTGTTGCTCCCAGCTCGGCAAGCTTATTCCGTCCGACATTTTTCCTGCCCTGTTTTCTTCAGCCTGATACCCGTTGCTTACTTGTTTCTGGACTCGATTCTGCCCTGTTCTGCCATCCCGACATCTGACCTGTTTTGCCCCGCTACCTGCCTGACACCTGTTGCCGACCTCGTTTCCGAACTCGATACCGCCCTTGCTCTCCCGTCCCAGCTAGTGACCAGTAACCCTTCAGTCTACGATCATCCTCGCTCGACACGGAAGTGCCTCTTCCGCGTTTCCCGCCACCTGCTACCCGTGTCCGTCGATCCTCGGATCATGGAAGCAAGCCCTTCTCACCCTCTCTAAAACTGAGTAAACGAACGCTACTAGGTCCTTTCTCCGTTCCTGACATTGTGACAGAAAAGAGTAAACACTTATTTGAACTCTTGCAATCCAGGGACTATGTAATTTATATTTTTAATTCAGGTGCTAATTAATCATTTCCAATCTTTGGGGTAAAAAGTATAGCTTAGTAGCAAATGTTGCTCTTAAAAGACAAACGTAAGTGCGATTGTATTGCTTTAAATAGCGCATCCATGACTTCAATTTCAAGTAAAATATCATCGGGATGGGTGTTTCCTCAAATTTTCTCTGGTTGATAAATAGTAGTTAGCAAATAAAGCTAAAATGAGTAGTTTGCTTTGCGAATGACGCTTAGCTTTGGTGACATTCAGTGGACAGGTCATTGTTTGACCTGATGCTGCTTATTTTCCTCTTTTGCTTCTCTCAGCATTGTCTCCCAGGCCCGATTAAATCCGTTGGCAGGCCTGATTAGGCCTTATCACTCAACGATAGTGCAGAGAGCAATGTGCAAGGAGTGGCAAGCTATAAAAAAAACTGCCAGTAGTGCAAAAAGTCAGATTAGCAGCCGTTTTTACAGCGTTATTGTTACAGTGTTAATGTTACTGTGTACCTGACTTGTTAACCATTTTGCACATCTGGTTAGCTACTCTTCTTGCACTATCGGCACTATGGTAAAATACTATACGTAGCCAAAATACAATACAACATTATTTATATCTGTACATTCAAGGAAACTGTGGGGGTCAGATGCATCGACATTTCGTTCTGTATACACGTGTACTAGAATGACAATAAAGTAGATCTGAATCTGAATCTGAATCTGAATCTGAAATGAAATAAAATGAAATGATCTGCATTTATATAGCGCTTTTCAAGTCAATGACTTTCCAAAGCGCTTTACAATGTGCTCCACATTTCCCAATAGCGGCCTTGTATTGCAGCCATGTAAGACGCTAACCTGCTTATTGGGTATTAGGGGTTCAGTGTCTTACCCAAGGACACTTCGACATGTAACACGGACGAGCCGGGATTCGAACTGGGATCCCTTGATCCCAAGACGAGCACTCTACCTCCTGAGCTACTGCCGCCCCGAAGTAGTTTTTTTACCCCAGTTATTTAGGATCAAGTATTAATATTGTCACACAAAACATGAATTCACAATTTGAATAAGAAAATGTATTATTCTACTTAATTCTATTTGCATGTATTTTTTCCTTCTACAGTGAACATCCAAGCTACTTCATTTTTGAACCTTTTTTATAGTAAACCTCATTCATGTCGAGCAACTCAGTGTCTCACAACAAAATGTTAATTAACAAAATATATGATATAACGAAACACATGTACTGTCATGTCCAGCATGGTCGCCGTGGCGACCGGCTGGCCCCGCCCCCTTGGCACCGGCTGTAGCAGATTTTCTAATTTGCGTGTGTGCTTCTTAAGGGCGGGTTTTGGGGATTGCCGGTGGCGGGTTCATTGCATTACTTTGCATTATTCTGTTCTGTTTGACTTGAGGAAACCTGTACTTGCCCGTTCAGAGTAAAAGCCTGTTTTGTGAGTATTCCTAGTCTGAGTTCCTGTTTGCCGGTAGGCCTGTTTTTGTTTTTGTCCCTGAGTGTTGGACGACTTTTATTTCCTTAATAAAAGTAACTGATCGTTAATGCGAATGAGTTCACCCTTACTACCTCCTGCCTCCGATCTGGTCCGGTCCCGTGGCATGTACAATATAACATGTTAAATGACATAAATAAACACGTTTGAAAAGAAAAATATGGTGTAAGATTATTTTGTATTTTGTAAGGGAAAATACAACAGTTTGTAGTGCATGGAGACGTGGAGGTTGACAGGTATGGAATGGTTTCAATTTGAATTAAAAAAAAGGATACAAATACTGGCCATAGTGACCATTGATCCGAGTCAAGAGCAAAGAAATGAAAACGTCACTTCTTTTCAACCTATGCAAAGACATACGTTGTAAATGAAATCCCATCAACAAAGAGGCCAGTGTGTGCCCAAAATGGGCCGGCGAGAGACGCGTTTTGAGCCATCAGACTGCAAATACATGAGAACGTGCAAATACCGGAAGAGGCCAGCTTTTTGGGAAGTGATGCTAGAGGTCACGTAAGGGGGGAGCAGGGTGGAGTGTATTTGAGTTGGTGAGTGTCATGCAGTGGGAGGGCGAGACAAGAGATGCATAAATACAAGACAGAAACGCTCGCTGAGACAAGTGTGTGAAGTTCGGAAGGACGTTGAACCTTATGATGGCACACTACAGGGGTGAGTTTGTCCCGTTTGTCTGTCTCATGTCTAAGTGTCAGTCTATCTGTCATTAAAACTGTTATTATTAAGTCAATTCATCAACAAATATTATTTTCGTTCCACTGGCAGATACACAGGGTTGGGTCGGGTTACTTTAACCGGATTACTTTCTATTACTTTTGGATTACTCCGATACCAAATATGCTAATAAAAGACAAAAGAAACTTAATATGAATAAAATGACTAAATTTTGTGCAGGCTTGGGGAGTAACGGAATAGATGGAACGGCAAAAATGATGTTGGCAAGCTGTTTGGATCCCGGCTCGTCCGTGTTACATGTCGAAGTGTCCTTGGGTAAGACACTGAACCCCTAATACCCCCAATAAGCAGGTTAGCGTCTTACATGGCTGCAATAGAAGGCTGCTATTGGGAAATGTGGAGCACACTGTAAAGCGCTTTGGGAAGTCATTGACTTGAAAAGCGCTATAGAAATGCAGATCATCTCATTTCATTTATTTTCATTTTGTTTCTGTCACATTTGTTTTGCCGGAGATCAAAGAGATCGAAGCCAGGAGAGAAAGCTTACCACGTGTTGTGAGTCATAATTGTATTCATATTTAGTTTCTTTTGTCTTTTATTAGCATATTTGGTATTGGAGTAATGAAATAAAATGAAATGATCCGCATTTATATAGAGCTTTTCAAGTCCCAAAGCACTTTACAATGTGCTCCACATTTCCCAATAGCGGTCTGGTATTGCAGCCATGTAAGACGCTAACCTGCTTATTGGGGGTATTAGGGGTTCAGTGTCTTACCCAAGGACACTTCGACATGTAACACGGACGAGCCGGGATTCGACTGGGATCCCTTGATCCCAAGACGAGCGCTCTACCTCCTGAACTAGAAATCCTAAAATCCAAAAGTAATTGAAAGTAATCCAGTTAAAGTAACCCTACCCAACCCTGCAGATACATCCAACTGTATTTTGATTTTTTTACCATAAAACGAGATAAAAATACAGCAAAATAGAATAAGGAGAATTATTTGCCGTGTCAGATAATTCAACAAAGGTTTGTATTTTGTCTGTCTGTCTCTCTCGCTGTCTGTCTTTCTTTCCGTCTAGGAAAATGTATTTCAAATAAGTCAAATAGCAATCTTTTTTAGTATAACTTTGGATTTCCGCTTCCATATTTTGGACATTTTTTTTCTAGGAAAAATTTAAAAAATATACACGTACACATCTGTCTGTCCGTATGTCCATCTGTCCATCCGTCTGTCTGTCTGTGCGTCTTTATACCTACCTACTTTATACCTGTCAACCTGTACGGTTTTGCCGTACAAAGTACGTTTATTATGCATTTTAAGACGTGTACGACGTACGAGAAAATCTGTACGGAAAACGCAAATTTGTCAATTATGGGTACCATACGGTATACACCAACTATCACGAAAAGGAAAATAAATCAAGTCAAACGGGTTCGCCGAGGACACCTCGGTATCGTTTTTGTCGTTGCAAACGAAGCGAGCGATTTGATGTAGCGAAAGGAAATCCGTCTCTTTTTAGAGAACCGGCTTTTTCGGCTCAACTCATTAAAGAGAGCCGTCTCTCAAACGGCTCACTTGCTTTGATGCATTATATTGTGAATTATTATGTTGTATAAAGAAGTTAAGAAAAAAACGAAGTATAAAATGAGAAAATGGTGATCCTTTAATCAGTAACTTACCAACAATAATTTAATGCAGAAAATGAATTTATAATTTGAATAAGAAAATGTATTATTCTACTTAATTATATTTGCATGTATTTTTTCCTTCTACAGTGAACGTCCAAGCGACTTCATTTTTGAACTTTTTTTCATAATAAACCTCATTCATGTCGAGCAACTCAGGATCTCACAACAAAATGTTAAATAACAATATATATGATATAACGAAACAGATGTACAATATAACATGTTCAACTATATAAATAAACACGTTTGAAAAAAAAAATATGGTGTAAGATTATTTCGTATTTTGTAAGGGAAAATGTTTTAACACCGTACAGCCTTTTTTTTTTAAATATCCAACTTAAGCATTTATTCTTTTATCGTAGCTTAAACCAATCCAGCTCATGTATCCCTTAATATTTCTGTATATGTTCTGGAGAAAGAAAATGTTATTTTGTACCTAGCTGTATCTATATTTGACCTTAGGTAACATTTTGGATGTGGACTTGAGATGCCACCACAACAACTCAGCTCACCATACCCGGGAGTTTTCAGAGTCCTCGCATCAAGAAAACCAGCTGGCTTTAGTCCTTCACCTTGGTAAGTCGAATGTTGATGTTGAATTCCATGAGATGCTTCTCTTAAATGTGGATACATGAAGTCAGGACCGGCCCAAGCCTTCATGGGGCCCTAAAGAAAATTAAATTTGGAGCCCCCAATTACTTGTTAATTTGCATACATTTGCACGCAACATCCTACATGCCGACATTTCTTGTGTAAATATTGCGTAAATTATAACTATAACCTTATCCTCCTTGTTTTATAACCTTATCTTCTCTGTTCCTTTATCTTCTTGGCTTTTTTACCTCACTGTAAATGTGTGAACCTGGAGTGTCATGCCCAATTTCGTTGTCACAATATGTTAACCCATTTTGTAACAATGACAATAAAGTTATATTCTATTCTAACTCCTTTTAACTCGGGGGCCACATGATAGAACAAATATTCTGTCGTGGGGCTGGACTAGTAGATAAAAGAGAAAGAAAAAGAGGGATAAAGAAAGAAGAGAAGGAGGGAGGGAAAAGGACAGAGGGTGGGACAAAGAAAGAAAAAGAGAGAGAGGGGAGAGCGTGAGAAACTAAAGATAAAAAGTCATGAGAGAGGGGGAAAAGAAAGGGATAGGAAGAAAGAAATCCAAAGAGAAATAAAAAGACAGAAGGAGAGAAAAGAGAAAAGAAAGCTGCGAAAGGTATGAAGAGAGAAAGAGAAAAGAAAAAAAAAAGGTAGTTAGAGCAAAAGAGGTTAAAGACACAGAGAGAGAAAGAGACAAAGAGCAACAAAGGAAGAGAAAAAGAGAGACACAGAGAGTGAAAGAGACAGAGACAGAGTGGAAGAAAATGGGTGGAAAAGAAAGAGAGAGAGAGAGAGAGAGAAATAAATACAAGTACAGTGTCTTTGTGAGAGGCACCTGGCTTTGTCAACATCAAGTTGACATATTTCAACCTGCCGCTTGTTTTTCTCTTGTGCTTCTCTGAGTGTTGTCTCGCGGGCCGGATTCAATCCCTTAGCGGGCCTGACCCGGCCTGCGGGCCGCCTGTTTGACACCTGTGGTCTAGCGGGAGTTTCGCAGACGCTCTGACACCAGGCAACCCGCGAGACCGCGTTTAAGTAGTCCGGCAGCAATCTGTCAACGCGTTTCAGCCGGTGTCCATGGGCGGGGCCAATTGGGCGCCGTGGCAACCGTGACATAACCTGGCGCCACATGGCGGGGACCAATTGAATCAAAATATACTACTTCTTCCTCAGGCCTTGTTTTTAACCAGACAGGCCAGGCTTTGACCAATGAAAATAGGGACAGTAGTGGCAGACCAGAGCTTAAATTCGATAAGCCGTTACATTTGCGTAATTCATCATGTGTTGTTTGTTCAGGAAAAAGGGATGAAGTGACGATCAGAGTCAAGAAGGACGGCCGTAGCGAAGACGGTTGGTGGTTTACGCAACAGGGAAGCCGCGAAGGAGTTCTCCTCACGCTCCATAGCCCTGCAGACGCCATCATCGGCCGCTACAGCCTGGATGTGTTAATGACCTCACCCAGTGGACATATGTTAGAGAAGAAAAGCAAAGCTGAATTTTACATGCTTTACAACCCGTGGTGCAAAGGTATCAATTAAACCTACACTGAAATTGTTTATTTTGCTCTAATAATCCTGGTGATTTTTTTCACGTCATAGATGATGCTGTGTACCTCGCTGACGAGAAGCTTCTTCAGGAGTACATCATGAACGAGAATGGAATCATCTATGTGGGCACCTGGGATTACATCGGCAGCCGCCATTGGACCTTTGGACAGGTGACTGTGTAGACCGGCAGCCAATGTTGCCTGTAATTTGCCAGGGGTCTGAGCGTTCACACAAAGTCGGTGAGCAACGCTTGAAACAACAGTGAGCAACGGCAATCCCAAGTGTGGCAACTGAGTCATTATCAAACATGTCCAAAACTTGACATCAAAATACATTTTGCTGAGTTTCCGGTAATGCAAAATTATTTTTCTCTTTTGAATGAATTGACTCATGTACTATTGCAAAGGTTGTACGGCCTACAAACGTCATTTGTTTTTGCAATTCTTTCACAAGATTTCCATTTCTTTTTTTTCCCCGTATCTTTTGTCGCATACTACTAACATTTTTGAGGGCTTATTTAGTCGGTTGCACGATACACAACTGTATTTAATCACATTTTTTAGTGGAAGTACAATGTTGGCAACAAGATTGACTTGGTATAATTAGAAATTATTTGAATGCAACACAAACTTTTTTTTCTTTTTCCCTGTTTTTTTCTTTTCTTTTTTAATTCCTTTAAAAAAAATCTCATTGTGTTTATTTTTACCTAGCTGTTACTTTTTTCTTTTAGTTCTCTATCAACTTTTTTTCCTTTGTTTCTTTCTTTTCTTTTTTTCTGGCTTTTTTCTGAATTTTTCCGCCTTTTGTGTTTCTTTTTTTTCTCAGCTTTTCACTACATTTTCATTTTGGTATTTTTTTTCTTTTTTGTTCTATTTCCCCTTCCTTTAAGTCATTTTTTGCATAATTTTACATAATATTTGGCCATATAGGGATAAATGAAGCAAAAATAACCTGAAGAGCCGTATAGGATCCGAAAGAGCCGGTTCCTTTTCGTGAGCCGAGCCGGAGAAGCCGGTTCTTGACCAGCTCTACTAACTTTACTCACCTTCGTTCTACTTCGACTCGACTTCAAAATACCGCATTTAGGACACAACGTCAGAGTAACCGGTGTATTTTTACCTTCATGCACTGTAACTTTGACTTAAGTCGCTTCTTAATTAGTATTTTTGAGCCCTCATTTTTGTGCGCTGGCTAGATTTTCTTGTGCGTTGAGAATGTGCGAGCAGTGCGCAATTTAGAGGGAACACTGCCGGCAGCCTCTTCATAAATTGTGCTTGTTGGATGGAGCAAGCACCTCGAATGAAGGTGTCAGAATGCAACCAGACCTCACAAACAAGAGCGTCACCAGTTTGCAGTTTGCTGGGAAAATTCACTCCATCCTCTCCTTTCCTCTCTAACATTTATCTAATTTTCTGGCAGTTTGAGGACAGAATGATGGACATCTGTTTTGAAATATTGGACAACTCCAACGACGCCTTGAAAAACTCAGAGAAAGATTTGAAGCAAAGATGGGACCCGGTCTACGTCAGTAGAATCATTTCTGCTATGGTGAGACGATGACAAAAAATATACATCTTTAACTTTACGGTCAATTGTAGTTGATGGAGTCAGTTCGGGCTGTAAATCAATTATTAGATTGGTAGCTTTGTTATAATTCAATGTGATTTTTTTTGTTTGTTATGTGTATTTCGAACATTTAAATGTGTCATCTTTTTACATCAAAATATACACTGCAAAATAAACAGAATAATATGTGGAAAAAAAACATTCAAAAAATAAATACTGTCTCCCATATATGGGAAATTGATTAAATCCTACCCATGGTATTTCATAGATGCTAGGGCGGTTGTACCAAAACAGACAACAGGATGGAAGTCAAAAATATTAGTACAGTGGAAGCTCGGTTCTCGACCATAACCTGTTCGAAAACCGATTTGTTCCATCACCGAAATCATTTTTCCCATTAAAAATAATGTAAATCGTTTTAATCCGTTCCAACGCCCTGAATGTTTACCTTGAATGTTTAACGGAAACATAAAGCTAACCCAGGCTAATCGTACACTCGCGTTATCATAATCTTCCGTACGAAAGATTACGCTAACATGAACGTGTAAAAATAAAAAAATCCGGTCGTTTACAAGTCATTTAGCACCCGGGTCTCCACAACAAGTGGTGAGCGGTTCATTGGAAAGAGGGCTCCGTTCCAACACCCTCAATGTTGGGCTCCGTTCCAACACCCTGAATGTTTACCTTGAATGTTTAACGTAAACATAAAGCTAACCCAGGCTAATCGTACGTTCGCGTTATCGTAATCTTCCGTACGAAAGAGTACGCTAACATGAATGTGTAAAAATTTTAAAAAAAGGATAAAGAAAAGAATTATGAATAGGATTTCTTACCTTTGTGGTGGTCAGCAGAAGGCGCAGGTGGAGTAGTTGTACGCACTACTTTTCTTTTTTCACCTGTAGCAACTTGCTGCATGCACTGACTTTCTTCGGAGGCATAATTAGGGGCTAAAACATTTTGTACACCTATATAAAAAGCAAAAGCAAAACGAAGCACGCCCGCACGCAATAACTACATCTGTACGCCGCTCAGCATGGCACCCTAGCGTACGCACTCGCGCATTACCGGCGTTCGAACTCCGATTTTTTGACCGAACAGCGAAGCAAGAATTTCTCGAAATTTTTGGTCGGACTCCGATTTGTTCGAACCGAGAGGCGTTCGAAAACCGAGGTTCCACTGTAAAATTAAAACGGCATTTAAGTAACAAAAAAAAAAACATATCTAAAAAGTAACTTTGCAGAACCCAGTGTGATTATGGCTACCCGTCTTAACCAAAACAACAACAAAATAATATCAAAATCAATTGGTACAATTGTCACAACCAGCACACAGGGTAGACCCAATCGCGGAACGTTTTCTCACAATTTGATTAAAAGGAAGAGGGCCCACAATCCGATGCTCGCTGGACGCGGGAAGCAAGTCGCTCACTTGTGATCCGAATACGGAAGTGGATCTTCAGTTGTGGGCGATGGCAGTGTCAGAAACGGAAAAACAGGTTGATAGTTGGGACAGGAGAGCAAAAATGTGGTCGGGGACAGAAACAGGCCGTAAGCCGGGACGGGAGAGCAGACGTGGTCGGGATCAAAACGGGTCGTAGCCGGAGACAAACGGGACAGGCATGAGTCAGGGTCGAAAAAAGGCTTGCCTTGTAAAAACAGAGGTTTGCAGACGAACTGACAACAGGGTATTGGCAGGACTAGGTTTAAGTAGGGTCCAAGAGCCAATCAGAGACCGCAGCAGTTAGCGCTAAATGAGCATTGACAACAATTTTGTTTTCCTCTCCTAAAGAATGCAGCATGTTTGCTGAACACTAAAATATCCTAACATCAATGAAGCCAAAATAAATTCGTAACACTTTTAAGCAGTCCCTCAGAATTATACATAAAATGTTTTGTACGATGTTGATAGAAAGAAAAAACATTCACAGTTTAATGTTCCTGTATGACCATAAACAACAATGTAAAGTTTAGTAGACACTAAAAAAAAGGAGAGAGGACACTAATGGATTTTTGCAAGGAGGACAGGGAAAGACGCCTTCTGATAAAGGCCACCCCCACGATCCCCATTTTTTATTAAATATCCTATGTTACAAAAGCAGATCCCCCCTAAAGGTTGTGGGGATCAAAGAATCTAAACTTGCTATCATAAATTCTATTTTTGGGGCTGAGGTGTGCAAATCAGAATCATTCGTCTGACTATCGCCCTCTGCCATGAGGCAAGAGAATGTTGTGCCTCACTCTGGATCTGGAGACACTCTACACAGTAACATGCTACATGCTAATTGTCTTAGCTCTTGCAACCAGTCCAGAGTATCACCTACCCACTACTTAAAGTTAGCTGGAATAGACTCCAGTTCCCCTGCAATCCATGTGAGGATAAGCGGTTCGGAAAACAAATGGATATAAATTTCATTGATAATATTCATAATATAATGTGAGAATTCAGCGATTACAAAAAAATAGGGATATTCTTCACCTTTCGTTTTGATACCCCCTAGCCAATCATAGTTTGTGAAACCCTTGACATATTCCTAGGCCCTGGCTTGATCACATTGAAATCTAATTGGCTAAACCAAAAGTTTTATCAACAGTTATTTTAACCCACAGGGCCTGCAGAATTGATTGTGAAGGCCTCCAGGTACATTTGTGACCATTGCAACAAGTAATGACTGAAATGAGATTGCTCAAATGCTTTAATATAAAAGCACACATCTGGAATTAGCGCAACAAGGGAGAAGCAATGAAAAGAAGATGAGAAACAACTATTTTTTTAATCGTTATTTAAGAACAGAATGTAATTAATATTACATGATTCGGATCTGCAGCACGGCGGCGCAGTAGTTAGCGCGTGTGCGGCAGTTCTGAGGTCATGGGTTCAAATCCAGCTACCAGCCTTCCTGTGTGGAGTTTGCATGTTCTCCCCGTGCTTACGTGGGTTTCCTCCGGGCACTCCGGTTTCCTCCCACATTATCAAAAATATGCATGTCAGATTAATTGGCCGGTCCAAATTGTCCCTAAGTGTGAATGAGCGAGTGTCTGTCCCTGTGTGCCCTGGGACTGGCTGGCAACCAGTTCAGGGTGTCCCCTGCTCACTGCCCGAAGATAGCTGGGATGGGCTCCAGCACCCCCGCGACCCTACTGAGGATAAGCGGTGCAGATAAAGGATGGATGATTCAGATCTTTTTAGGTCAACAGAGAAGGCCTTACAGGTCCTGACGACCCATCAATGAAGAGTCAATGACAAGCACGAACAAAAAACATGCTAATCTTTCATAACATGTCCAGGTGAACTCCAGCGGAGACCGAGGCGTGTTGGTTGGCCGCTGGGAGGAGCCGTACTCGGATGGAGTGCCGCCCTCCAAATGGACCAGCAGTGTCCCAATCCTCCAAAAGTGGAGTGCTGGCAGGGCCCGGCCAGTCAAGTATGGACAGTGTTGGGTCTATGCCGCCGTGGCCTGCACAGGTGAGCCTTTAAAGCAGGGATGTCAAACTCAATTGCACAAGGGGCCAAAATTCAAAACACACTTAAGGTCGCGGGCCAACCAGGATAAACATTTATTGAACACACTTGAACTGAATGTTTTTGGAACATAAATATGAATAAAAACAGACAAGAATATTAAATTTAAACCTTAAATCACTTATACAGTATGTATTATTTTGCTGTAAATAAAAATATCTTGTTAAATTATATACAACTTAGAACATAAACAACTTAACATTAAAATAACATTAAAATTCCTTTGCTCCTATGTCAATGTATATATTAAAAAAAAATTAAATATCCCAAAAGATTTTGCTCTCCTTAATATATCCCCTGTCAAAAGTACAAATATGAAAATACTACACAAATTATTTTGTAAAAACGTCACAACATTCTAAGGAACAGGGAGCCTGATGTGCTTACCTTTGGCGCAGACGGAGTAGGGCGAGAGATGGGAGGGAGTGCTTGCACTTTTTGCATAGCTCCACCCATCCCTCCCACTCTCCCAATCAAATAACTTATATGATTACACGGCGGGCCGGACGTGGCCCGCGGGCTGGGAGTTTGACACATGTGCTTGAAACCTTTCCAGCACAACTGCGGGATTTGGTTAGCTTCATGTTTACGTTAAACATTCAAGGTAAACATTCAGGGTGTTGGAACGGAGCCCACATTCAGGGTGTTGGGACGCAGCCCCCTTTCCAATGACCGCTCACCACTTGTTGTGGAGACCCGGGTCTTTCGTACGGAAGATTACGATAACGCGAACGTACGATTAGCCTGGGTTAGCTTTATGTTTACGTTAAACATTCAACGTAAACATTCACGGTGTTGGGACGCAGCCCCCTTTCCAATGACCGCTCACCACTTGTTGTGGGGACCCGGGTCTTTCGTACGGAAGATTACGATAACGCGAACGTACGATTAGCCTGGGTTAGCCTTATGTTTACGTTAAACATTCAAGGTAAACATTCAGGGTGTTGGAACGGATTAAACCAATTTACATTATTTTTAATGGGAAAAAAGATTTTGGTGATCGAACAAATCCGTTTTCGAACAGGGTTCTGGAAGAGATTATGGTCGAGAACCGAGGTTCCACTGTATGCCTCAATAACTGTTGTATGGCTGTAAAATCTTTACTGCAGCTATAAAAAAGCATCAATAATAACCTCATAAAATTGTGATATTGTTTAGGAATCGAGCAACATTTTAATCACCAATCTTATTTCTTTATTACTGAACAAGTCGTAATATAAATCTCTAGGCAATGGGAGAAAGAAGCTCCACATAGTTCCTTTTGATTTTGGATCCAACGCTTTCATGAAAGTTCCCGCTTGCCCAGGGTTGTGACAGGCTTGGTAGCTTCAAAGTTGTCCGACCTTTCTTAATGATGTCCTACTTTCTTCGAAAGTCAGTCTCGACAATAAATCCTGCGACCAAACCCATTTTTCTCCTCCTTTAGCCAATGTGGGTTGAAAAATCTGCTATTTACACAATATATTTGAATGCACAGAAAATACCAATACAGTTGATACCTTTGCTAGTACAATCTATGAATAGCCCAAAATTTTTTTTTTCATCTTCTTCAAGTTTAATAGCGTTTGGGACCCTCACTTTGGTGCTTTACTGCCCCAAAGCCAATCAGAGTTTGTGAAAACACTGACATTTGCCTATGCCAAATAGAAGGCCTAGGTGTTACCAACCCTGCGGCCTATTCAGTGATGCGGCCAATTTATGTAATTTTTCTAACGGCCACTAGCGGCGCTCGAGTGTTGCTACCATTAACTGCCCTGTCAAAGCTGTATTATTATTAATAAAGCTTTGAAAACTCTCTCGGTGTACCGTCTTTCTTTGTAAATATTTGTAACCCATGTATAATATGTATTTGCAACTGTATATATTTGTAATGTATTTATTTGTATTTATTTTAGACACTTATTCTGATATGTTTTGCACGGGTGAACAAAAAATGAGGGGCGGAACAAACGCGGTATGCCGAGTTGAAGTGGGGACCGCTAAAGGTGAGGGGCAGACAAGGAAAAAAGAGGGGGTAAAAAGTTGGTTAAAAAAAAGGAATTGCGTGAGTAAATGTCTTCATCTGATATATTTTTCCCACCCTTACCTTTGGAAATATACACTTTTTTCCTTGGATTACTTTCAACGGGACCTGGACTCTGCAGGTCTGCATCAAACCTTAAGTACCGGTATCATTTTCCGTTCATTTTGCCGGCTATGATTTTTGGACTGTGGACTTTAATGAAGGACAATTAGCTTGGCCTTCTTGGCCTTGCTTGGCCTTTTGATGCTAGGTCCTTAGCTTGGCCTCTTTGATTTTTGCATTTCGGAGATGGAATATGAGCTTGCTCTGTCCACTCCACGCATCGGCCCGGTATTGCAGTACCTCCGGGAACGGTGCATTCGCAATGATCGCAGCAAGGCTTTAGGGCTAGGACCTTAGCTTGGCCTTTTGGCTGAGAGTAAGTGTCCCGGCTCCTAGGCTTTGTAGCGTATTATGAACTGACCGATAACGGATAATGGATAATGAATAACGAAGATAGATCAATAACCCTTAAAAACCCCCCCACAATTAGTTTCAATCGCGGGACTCGAAGTCGGGTTTGGGTTAATTTTGTGTTTGTGTTACATATTTAAATGTGGGCGCATGCGGCTTATAAACAGGTGCGGCTTGTGTATGTACAAAATCGGTTTTCCTCTTAAAATGTGGTGGGTGCGGCTTATAACCAGGTGCGGTCTATAGTCCGGAATTTACGGTAGTTAAGGCAACACATTTCTTATTTTATGCTAGAGGGCTTGCACAACTTTTTCTAAAAATCTCCAGGTAAGTATCTGACCCTGGCAACAAGTACGGCTGAAATGTGATTGGTTCAACGCATAAATATGAAAGGCTGAGAGACAATTTGAAATTTTCTGAGGTATTTTGAGAAAATCTGAGTTTGTCTTTTGCTCCTGACAGTACTGCGCTGCCTGGGAATCCCAACGCGTCACATTACCAACTTTGCTTCAGCTCATGACACTGATGGCAACCTTTCGGTGGACTTCTTGTTCAATGAAAAAATGGAGAGTCTTGATTCCAGAGGAAGGTCCGACAGCAGCTGGTAGGGATGCGGTCACAAATTCAATCCAAAGTTTTCCACCAGTGGTCCGCAAACTACGGCCTATGTGCCAGATACCACCTGCTTCCACATTTGATCCGGCCCCCTGAACAATACCAGTGATCGTTTTAAGGCAATCAAAGAAAAAATGTTTTTGTGTCTTTAAAATTTAAACAAGAGACGCTGAACACTTACTAATGGACTACCAGTGTTATAGATGACATATGAAAAGACATTGGGTTTTATATTATCACACGATCTTTGGTTTCAGTACCAGAGACAATGTTTTTGTTGTTACAATGACAACAAATTTGTCATTTAAAATGCGTACAAGAAAAGAATATCACCATGTGAAATGCACAGCGTAATTAACATTTGTCTCTGGTACAGTGACTACAAATAGTATATATATATATATATATATATATATATATATATATATATATATAAATATATATATATACCAGAGCCATATCCCCCCTAGTGGGAGGTGGCTAGAGTCAAGAACACATTCCTGACTCTTTCTGGGAGATTGATACAGAGGAGGGGATTCCCAGCCCCCTCGCTCAACCCAACTGATGACCCAACACATCAGTTGGGTCGAGCGATAAGGTGACCAAACCCCCCCTAATGCCGAGCGCCAAGCAGGGAGGCCATGAGTACCAATGTTGTAAGTCTTAGGTATGACTCGGCCGAGGCTTGAACCAGCAACCTCCCAGTCTCGGAGCGAGCACCCTACCCCCAAGGCCACCAAGCTGGTAATAGTAGTGGTAGTGGTAAATAGTGTGATAATGAGATCAAATCTACTGCCTTTTCACAAGTCAACTATACCAATGGCGGTGTCACCAAACGGAACGGGACTGTCTTGAAATGGGTCGGGAAGCAGGAAGTTGGAACTCATTTGCGTAGACGATCTGTCACTTTAATTGAGACAAAAAAAGTTGTCCAACACACAAACGGACCAAAAACAAAACAAAGCAGGCTCAAATGCAGGCAAAACTACAGACTAGGCATTTGACGGGATTAAACAGAACTTGCAGGAATCTCTCAGAATGTAACAAAGTCCAACAAGCAAATCAAAAATAAACAGGTATCAAACAGGCATGAACAGTTTTTCAACAAGGGTAAACAATGATCTGGCAAAGGGCAGTTCCAAAAGGCGGGCTTAAGTACCCATAGGAGTAATCATTAAAATGCAGGTCAGCCGGTGTCAAGGGGCGGGGCCAGCTGGGCGCCATGACAACCGTGCAGGACATGACAGGTGGTCCAGTCCTCTGACAACAAAGTTTTCTTCCCAGGTACTTACTTTCCTGTAAAGAACCCACACAGTGTTACTTGGTAATTTTTCAATTGTATAAATAGTGTCATAATTTATTTTTCTGGCTTTGGTCCACTGAAGAATCCAAAAGGCATATTTGATTTTTGCTTTCTGGAAAACAACAACATTTCGGCACTCCTGCAATTTTCTACTGACCTTAGCCTCTCAACACAGAAGGGAAAAGTTATGTGGCTTGTACCGAAAAAGATTTTGGGACCCCTGGTGTAAACCTTCTGTAAACTCTTCATTTGTCACACATTTTTCTCTAAACGTCCCATGTTAGGAACTTCCACTGTTGGGTGGAGTCCTGGATGAGTAGAAATGATCTCCCGCAGGGGAATGACGGCTGGCAGGTTTTGGACCCGACTCCTCAAGAATTGAGCGATGGTAGATATCTTTCTTATATTTCAAAGTTTTTTTTTTAATTAGCATTTTCTAAAAGATGATCTCATCTCATCTCATCTCATTAGGGTCGCGGGGCTAAAAGATGATGACTGAAAGTAATGTAAAATGATTTGTATACAATTTTCAGGAAAATGACAGCTCTGTCTCACGAAAGTACATGTAGCGCTAAAATCATAGCTGACTCTCCGCATCATTTTCCGTGGCCTGTGAGAGAATGCTGAGAGAAGCACAAAAGAAACATAAGCTGCATTGCATCAAACAATGATTTGAAGTGTTAAATATGTCCACTGGATGTCGCCAAAGCTGGGCACCATTCGCAAAGCGCCCACTGTGGCTGGATTTGCTGACTACCATAAATCAACCAGAGAACATTGAGAAAACCCATGCTGATTGTAATTTACCGTATTTTCCGCACTATAAGGCGCACCGGGTTATAGGGCGCACTCCCAAAAAATAGTTTTTGGTCCTATATTTTCCATACATAAGGCGCACCGGATTATAAGGCGCTACAATGGGAACGTGGACAAAACAGTCAGATAGTTCAGTCAAACTTATTACCCCCTTAACATTCCGAAAGCTTGCAAAGAAGCAAATACGTGTCGTAGACATGTGCGGATGCGGTGTCCGTACGATGTCACCAAACAAACATTTCTTAGTTTCCATTTTATTTTTTGCTGGCAACTGTGTGGACAGCAAAGTAAGATTTTTATTGTGCAGGGAAACGGGGTTCTTTACTGTGCATATGACAATAAACACTTTGAATTGAATTTAGTTTAAAAATAGACACATCACAGAAACAGCAAGATCGTTCTAAAACAAGATACCGGGAAAATATAAATCCGCATAGCTCACCTAAGTTCTCTTGCAGCCTTCACGTTCATTAATGATACGTAACCATGGTCTTCTTACAACCTTGAGTGTAGTAAATCCAGGAGTCAAATATTTACAAATACAGAATAGTAAAACATGTTTTCTCTATGCCGTAGTGCAAACCAACCTGTGATTCACATTCATCTTTTTCGGCCAATTGCAGGCTTTGTTTCGCCCCTTTAGCCTATGCGAGCCTGTAAATGATAAAAAGGATCCGCCCCCTTTACCTCCGAATATCTTTAGCCAATAGTGACTGATTCAAATGATGATTGACACATTGGTTAGGAAATGAAACGCCGGTATATAAATCCCAGCATACACCGCGGACGACTTCGCCTTTGGGGGAAAATCTAGTCGGCGGCTGCTTGCTTTAGTTGCAAGACTTTGCGACTTAATATTGATCCATCTATAAGGCGCACTGTATTATAAGGCGCATGGTCAGCTTTTGAAAAAAATAAAGGCTTTCAGGTGCGCCTTATAGTGCGGAAAATACGGTACTTAAAATAATACAGACGTGCTGTTAAGGCAATACGAAAAGTAACAATTTCTGTTTTTTAAATGGCACTTAAGTGTCTCCACAGGGGTTTAAAACAAGCTCTATTTCTTTTTTATCACCGATGTGAAATCTAACAACGAAGTTTACAAATTGAGGTAAACATTTTCATTACAAAATAAAAACCTGAAGCAAAAATACTCTATTCTATGCTATTTCTGTCACTTTTCAGTCTGCATGAGTTTCCTCGAGTTAAATAATAAAGTAGAAATTAATTCAATTTTTATTTGGCTTTTTTTTATACAAATGCACGGTTTATAAACACTAAAAGTGTTTAAACCTTCGTGAATGAAAAAAGAAAATGGCGGAAAAAACTCAGCAATCGTTTTATCATCGAATATTAAATCCCTGAATCATTATTAAATGCTGGGCAGCACGGCGGCGCAGTGGTTAGCGCATGTGCGGCAGTTCATGTCTTGGGAACCTCCTGCGTGGGTTCAAATCCAGCTCCAGACTTCCAGTGCGGAGTTTGTATGTTCTCCCCGTGCTTGCGTGGGTTTCCTCCGGGCACTCCGGTTTCCTCCCACATTCCAAATTGTCCCTAGGTGTGAATGGGCGAGTGAGTTGTCTGTCCCCGTGTGCCCTGCGATTGGCTGGCAACCAGTTCAGGGTGTCCCCTGCCCACTGCCCGATGTTTCCTGGGATGGGCTCCAGCACCCCCGCGACCCTACTGAGGATAAGCGGTGTAGCTAATGAGATGAGAGATGAGATAATTAAATGCTGAGCCTTTGAAAAGCTCCCAAGCCCTCCAACATGGAGCTTTTTTATGCCATTAATTTACTACCATGAGCTAAAACGAGTTGGACATTAAGGATTTAAAGCACAGCAACAATGCTATCTTGTTTTAGCATCATGCCATTGAATTAAAAGTTTACGTTGTGTGTTTTTTTGGTTAGCCTCTAAACTTAAACTAAAACTAGCAATTTACAGTTTCAAGACTTATTCAAAATGCTCTAGGGCTGTAACAAACAGTTAATGTCTATTGATTGGATCGATCTATCTATCAATCATTTTGTCAATAAATCAATAAATTCCTTTTACCTCCCAGAGTTAGACATTTTTTTACTTTAAAACAATAGTAAACAGCACGGCAGCGCAGTGGTTAGCGCGTGTGCGGCACAGTTCTAAGGTCTTGGGAACCTCCTGTGTGGGTTCAAATCCAGCTACCGGACCTCCTGTGCGGAGTTTGTATGTTCTCCCCGTGCTTGCGTGGGTTTCCTCCGGGCACTCCGGTTTCCTCCCACAAAGACATGCATTTCAGGTGGATTGGCCGGTCCAAATTGTCCCTAGGTCTGAATGAGCGAGCGAGTCGTCTGTCCCTGTGTGCCCTGCGATTGGCTGGCAACCAGTTCAGGGTGTCCCCTGCCCACTGCCCGATGATTGACGAGATGGGCTCCAGCACCCCCGCGACCCTATTGAGGATAAGCGGTGCAGCTAATGAGATGAGATGAGAACAATAGTGAACAGGAACTCATTTTAACTTAGGTATTATCTTGACCCCATATTTTTTTCCTCGTTCAAACATACTCAGATAGTGTCACCCTGTCACTTTATCTGAAACCTCAAAAATATTTTTAAACCATAAACAGCATTTTCACTCATCGGATTGGCTAATTGTCAAATAAACATCGACTTTACACCAATGGTGTACAATTTTGGCAAAAAATGTTTTTAACGTGATTGGTGGGATCCAACAATCAGATAATTGTTTTTCATTAATGAGAAACAAGAGCAAAAGGTGTTTTTTTTTGCTAAAAAAAACTCTGATATTTGATGATTTGGAGAACTTCCAGTCCCCAAATGCTTGTTGATTAATTTGGATGATTCGTTCTTAATTTATCCTTTATTGTCCTACCTCTAAAATGGCCCATTCATTAATAGGTGAGTTCTGCTGTGGTCCGTGCCCTGTTAAGGCCATCAAGGAGGGAAATCTGGGCGTCAAGTACGATGCTCCCTTTATATTTGCTGAGGTGAACGCCGACAAAATCCACTGGCTTGTCCGAAGAGACGGCACGCGGCAGAAGGTGAGTCTGCAATCATTATAATCAGGGTTGGGTAGGGTTACTTTAACTTGATTACTTTCAATTACTTTTAGATTACCATAAAATCCGGACTATAGAGCGCACCTGATTATAAGCCGCACCCACCACCTTGTGACACGATCACAAATTATCCCAGACCAGGCTGTAAGTTCCACGATTGTGATTTTGTAGAGATTTATTGTTCTACATTCTTTATCACTTATCCAATATCCGTCAAATCATAATATACCACAAAGCCAATAGGCTGAGACACTCGCTCCAAGCCAAGAGGCTGAGTCAAGGTCCTAGCCTCCTAGCCTCCTACCGATACAATCCAAAAGTCAATAGTACACAATCCTAGAACCACAGTCGGCATCATGAATGGAAAATGATACCCGTAATCAATGTATGATGCAGACTTGTAAAGTCCGGGTCCCGTTGAAAGTAATCCAAGGAAACAAAATGTATATTTCCAAAGTTAAGGGTGGAAAAAATATATATCCACTATAGTCCGCTGCGACAACAGACAGATCTACCGGTAACTCAGCTTTACCCCTACTTCCCATCAGCCCGCGTTTGCTCCGCCCCTTCTTTTTGATTCAACTTCCTCCTCATAACTATCGCCAACCAAGGGCGTCTTCCTCATTATCGGAACGTACCTTTACTTAACAGACAATGTACGCCTAAACTTAGAGGTTGCAGTCTTTCTTGGCGCACATATTCTACTGGTCTTAATCTTACCTTTTATACTCCAACGCCGCTGGTGGCCGTTAGAAAAATTGCATAAATTGGCCGCTTCACTGAATAAGCCGCAGGGCTGAACATTTGGGAAAAAAGTAGCGGCTTATAGTCCGGAATTTACGGTACTCCAATACCAAATATGGTATCCTTTGTCTTTTATTAGCATATTTGGTATTGGAGTAATCCAAAAGTAATTGAAAGTAATCAAGTTAAAGTAACCCTACCCAACCCTGATTATAATCCCTCTAAAAAAACCTGTTATGGTCATTTTAAGTAAGTATATTGTGCTCTTTGTATATATATTCCAGATCAGAGTCTACGAAAATAGTATTGGCGTTAACATCAGCACCAAAAGTGTGTTAAGCAACAGCAGAGAGGATGTTACTTCACATTACAAATATCCCGAAGGTTAGTGAAAGGTTAGGTTTTTGCCACTTATCACAAAGTGCAGACCTGCGGACTACATCCGACTCCTGAGTAGGTATTCTTACAGCCTTTGAGACGATCTTGATTCACTATAATATAATATAATACTATAATATAATAATACTTCTTGAAGAAAGTGTTTTTTTTTGTTTTTTTTTGTTTTTTTGCTTTGAAGACATGTACGCTCTTTTTTTATCAGATTTCAATCCAATTATATTTTAAAAGTATTACAGTTCAGTGAATGAAAAAATGTACCTTTTTTTTTAGTTTTTTTTATAGTGTCACTGAGAAAGCACCTAACATCAGTCCTCTCAATGAAAAAAATAAAATACAAATTAAAAATCAATGCACATAAAACACCACAAACAAAGTGAGAAAATATTTAGCTTTAGCGGTTAGCTTTTTTATCACAACTGAACTCAACTGAACACGACTTCAACTTCATTGTAAAAGATGCCATATGTAAAGTATAGTCGGAATCTGTATTGACATTGCTTTGGGGGGTCGATAGATGAGACGAGCACAACCTCAAAGGTGGAGTGCATCATTTGAATTGTCCTTAAGAATTTTAAAGTAGAATATTTTTGCCATAAAGTATCTGTAATCAACTCCCTACAGAGTTCAAAAAGCCCTTATGCTTTACTTTTTATTGCGCCTAACTGGTTTTAGCAAAGCTCTACTGGCCTCGGAACACATTAGGTAAGAGGAAACGGGGGGATGTTGGACAGTGATCTTTTGCTTGTAGAGAGACATTTTGCTCATCACAACAGTTAGTTAAGAATGAAAATGGAGAAAGTAAGAAAAGGCCTGATTCAAGTACAAGCCAAACCCCAAAACAAACCCCAAAAAGAAAATGCATGTACTTGCACACGCAACATAAGACACTTGATACAGGCTGGAATTATGACCCGAGCCAGAAGATGGCATCAGCGAATACGAGTGTCCCAAATTTCAGCAACTGACATCACAGACATTGTCATTAGCTGTATTAGCGTTAGCAACCAGAATGAACAACTAGCACTGGTATCTAGTGTTGCCTGATTAAAACTGAAAATGGAACATTAATCCACAGTAAATAAATGCTTTTTTTTACTTACTATAATTATTATTTTTCCTGGATTTTTCGCTGTCATCAACCGGAACTGAGAAAATATTTAGCTTTAGCAGTTAGCTGTTCGCTTTAATATTGTCTAGTTTTGCTAAAGGAGTTGCAAGCCGCGACCAGCCTAACATAAGCAACAAGCATTAGCAGCTTTTTTCATTTTCAACATTCAATCAGAGCAGCACGTCGGCGCAGTGGTTAGCGCGTGTGCGGCACAGTTCTAAGGTCTTGGGAACCTCCTGTGCGGGTTCAAATCCAGCTACCGGACTTCCTGTGCGGAGTTTGTATGTTCTCCGGAAGCTTGCGTGGGTTTTCCTCCGGGCACTTCCAAAGACATGCATTTCAGGTGGATTGGCCGGTCCAAATTGTCCCTAGGTGTGAGCGAGTTATCTGTCCCTGTGTGCCCTGCGATTGGCTGGCAACCAGTTCAGGGTGTCCCCTGCCCACTGCCCGATGATTGCTGGGATGGGCTCCAGCACCCCCGCAACCCTACTGAGGATAAGCGGTGCAGCTAATGAGATGAGATGAGATGAGACTCCTAGTCTACACCATCAGTTTAATGGAAGCTAATTACTCTCCTGCCAAAAATAAAAAGTCCAGTCCCAGGTTAAACTGAATTTATCAAACACAAAATGTTGTCATCTTGTTTTCCTCAGGCTCCAAGAAAGAGAGAGAAGTTTACGAGAAGGCAGGACGTCGAGGCAGGGATTCGTCCTCTGACAGAGCAAAACCAGGAAAATTGCAGATGACCATTAAACATAGCAAACCTGTTTTTGGATCAGACTTTGACGTTGTTGTTGAGGTATGAAGGGGTTGGACGGTGATGAATGAAGATGCTAATGAAACAGCACTGTGCAAGAAGCCTTCAGTCACTTGACATTGTATTACAATCTACAAACAGTGGGGTTAAAAATGACCCAATTTGGTCAAGACTGAAATGAAATGATCTGCATTTATATCGTGCTTTTCAAGTCAATGACTTCCCATAGCGCTTTACAGTGTGCTTCACATTTCCCAACAGCGGCCTTGTATTGCAGCCATGTAAGACGCTAACCTGCTTATTGGGAGTATTAGGTATTCAGTGTCTTACCCAAGGACACTTCAACATGTAACACGGACGAGCCGGGATTCAAACTGGGATCCCTTGATCCCAAGACGAGCGCTCTACCTCCTGAGCTACTGGCCCGATTTAATACTCTATTCCAAAAATTCAAGTATAAGGGTTGTTTGTTTAAAATAATTTATAAGAATTGGGACATTTCGTTTAGAATAGCCACAAAAACCAGTTCGGGTTGTGTAATTGGATTGTGAACTTTACAAAACTTAACCCTTTATGTCTGAAATAACACCCATAATCCTACAAAAAAATTGGGTCATTTTGTTTAGAACAAAATTCATTTGTAATGTCCATAACAATCCCCTAAAGTGGAATTGATCCAAATAATGGATTTTACCAATTCTTACCCAGTCAGGGTTACTTTTGTCCCCGACCGCATTTTCTCATATATTCACACTCATATTTCAAACACTTTTTGTACACATTAATTGTAAGAGATGGTTGACACAACTGTATTGAGATTGGTTCAAAAGATTAAAAAAAATCTTCAGAGCATCTAAATATGAAAATACACAAGTATTTTAATACATAAAATGTCCTAGCAAAATAAGTGTAAATGAGAAACGACTACTCATCACCAATGATCCCTGTAATTTTCCACGGGTCTGAGCGTTCACACAAAGTCGGTGAGCAACGCTTGAAACAACAGTGAGCAACCATAATCCCAAGTGTGGAAAGATGATTAATTATCAAACATGTCCAAAACTTGACAAGTTACATTTTGCTGAGTTCCCGGCAATGCAAAATGATTTTTCTCTTTTGAATGAATTGACTCATGTACTATTGCAAAGGTTGTACGGCCTACAAATGTCATTTGTTGTTACAATTCTTTCACAAGATGTCCATTTATTTTTATTTCCTGATATATTCTGTCGCATAATATTAACATTTTGGGGGCTTATTTAGTCGGTTGCAAGATACAGAACTGTGCTTAAACACATTTTTAGTGGAAGTACAATGTTGGCAACAAGATTCACTTAATATAATTGGAAATTATTTGAATGCAACACAAACTTTTTCTTATTTTTTCCGTGTTTTTTTTCTACTTTTTTTTAAATTCCTTTAAAAAAATCTCATTGTGTTTATTTTTTGCGAGCTGTTACTTTTTTCTTTTTGTTCTCTGTTTACTTTTTTCCTACATTTCTCTCTTTTATTTTTTTCTGGCTTTTTTCTAAATTTTTCCTTCTTTTTTTCTCTTCCTTTTGTTTTTTTTTCCCCCAGCTTTTAACTACTTTTTCATTTTGGTAGTTTTTTCCTTTTTGTTCTATTCCCCCCTTCTTTTAAGTCATTTTGTGCATAGTTTTACATAATATTTGGTCATGTTGGGATTAAAGAAGCAAAAACAATCTGAAGAGCCGTTTAAGGACCCGAAAGAGCCGGTTCCTTTTAGTGAGCCGAGACGATTCTCGACCAACTTTACTAACTTTACTCAACTTCGTTTTACTCTGACTCGACTTCAAAATACCGCATTTAGGACACAACGTCAGGGGAACCCTTGTATTTTTACCTTCATGCACTGTAACTTTGACTTAAGTCGCTTCTTAAACAGTAATTTTGAGCCCTCATTTTTGTGCGCCGGCTAGATTTTCTTGTGCGCTGAGAATGTGCGAGCAGTGCGCAATTGCGCACGCACGCAGTTTAGAGGGAACACTGCTTATCACGTATTTTTGCCTCAAAACTACTTAACAATAATAGTCTTTTCTCATAATTTACCATTTAGTTCACATTTGTGAAGATAACAAAAAAGGCCGGTCAAACCTGATACTGGTACATATGAGGACTCAGCCATCCTTAATCTTAAATTTGACTGTTGTTTTTCCAATGGCAATATATTTTTTGATGGCCCACATTGCTTGCAGTTCTGTCGCTACAGAATGCATTCTGAGCACTCATTCAAATGAAGTCATTCCATTTGCAGTTGAAGAACGAAGGAGTTACTGAAGCACAGGCTCGCCTGACTATGTCGGCTACGGTCATCACTTACAACTGTCTCAACCTAGGAGAGTTTGAGAGGCAAACCAAGAACGTCTCCGTGCCTGCACACAAAGGTTGGTAAACATGGAATTTCCCCTTAACATGCATTTGCATCCTGACAACTGTCTTTCAAAGGGAACAGACGCTCGTGAGGTCTTTAAAATGCAATGTACTTTCAGTCCACAAGGAGGTTCTCCGTGTGCACTACGCTGACTACGCTAAGTGTGTCTCTGAAAACCATGTGATCAAGGTGATGGCGCTCCTGGAGGTCCAGGGAGAGAATGAACCTGACATGTCCGTAGCCAGATTACCACTGAGCATGCCTGAGATTCTTGTAGAGGTGGGTGAAAACATGAAAAACAAACCTTTTCCTGTCCATTTATTTCCTTTACTTCAGCAAGTGTCGGAAATGTACGGCTTACAAGCCAGGTATGGCTCTTTTCAAGAGTACATCTGGCTCGGGGATAGAACAATGGCTATTTCAAAGCTATTTTTTTGCGCATAGTTTCTAAAGTAGATACTTGGTTTGATCCAGAATGTATAAGGCAGGGTTCCGACTACAGTTTACAGTCACGATGTTACACCAACAGACCCCATTTGGCTGTACGTCCTGTATATGAAAGCTAAAAGTGCTGTCCAGGATTTTGAAATGTTCGACTCGCTGATGCAGCCTTTGTCGAGCTGCTTGTGTGGCGCGTGCGAGTACGGTAATTCCTTAGATGCGCTCAATTAAACAAATTGTTTTCATCTTTATGGGGTTTCGGTTGGCTATTGGACTGTATTTGAAACACTCTTACTTTCACCATTTTGATGCTACACATAAGACAAGGGCAGCACGGCGGCGCAGTGGTTAGCGCGTGTGCGGCACAGTTCATGTGACGGGAACCTCCTGCATGAGTTCAAATCCAGTTCCAGACTTCCTGTGCGGAGTTTGTATGTTCTCCCCGTGCTTGCGTGGGTTTCCTCCGGGCACTCCGGTTTCCTCCCACATTCCAAAAACATGCATTTCAGGTGAATGGGCCGGTCCAAATTGTCCCTAAGTGTGAATGAGCGAGTGTTGTCCGTCCCCGTGTGCCCTGCGATTGGCTGGCAACCAGTTGAGGGTGTCCCCTGCCCACTGCCCGGAGATGGCTGGGATGGGCCCCAGCCCCCCCGCGACCCTAATGAGGATAAACGGTACGGCTAATGAGACATAAGACAAGCCCAAGCAAGAAACCAAACCCACTTTCCCCCTTTTCTCCGAAGTGCTTCCTGAAAAGCTCTGATAAAAGTAATTAAAAAAAAAGAAGCTAGACGCGGTGGCTAAAAATGATGAAGGCTTTAAGCTGAAGTGGGCATTGTTAACACATACTTTATGTGTATGGAGAAATATTCAACTTCTTCAATCATTGCGCAGGTTCCAAGCAAGGCAATTTTACATCAAACATTGACTGGCTCCATCTCATTTACCAACCCTCTCCCAGTGGCGCTGAAGCGGGGTATTTTTACTGTCGAATGGTCTGGCCAGGTGTCCCCCACTGAAGTTAAGCCAAAGTGAGTACCAACTTGAAAAGACAACACTTGACCTCCATCCATACACAAAACAAAAACAACCAGACTCAGACAGTTTCATCCCCAGAGCCATCACCACCCTTAACACACACTGCACAAAAACTGAAACTCTTGCAAACACACTACCCCATACAGATGTAAAATTGTATTCATGCCTATACTTACTTTGCACGATGTTGCCTATTTTGCATATTGCACTAATACGATCCCAAAACTGTATGTAAACACCCAATGTAAATATCTTCTGCCTCTACATGCCCACACTTTCTTGTGTAAATATTGTATAAATTATCTTTTTTTAAATTTTATTCTCTTGGTAAAATGTGAACCTGGAGTGCCACGTCCAACTTCGTTGTCACAACATGTTCAACCCATTTTGTAACAATGATAATAAAGGTATATTCTATTCTATTCCATTCCTAACCTCCATTCAGTTTTTATTCCAGTGGTGATATCGGACCAGGACAGAAAGTGAGTGTCAAGCTCAGCTTTACACCCGCCCGGCCTGGCGTCAGAAAACTCCTTGTGGACTTTGATTCTGACCAGCTCAAAGACGTGAAGGGAGCCGCAACAGTGATAGTTAGAGAATCTTTCTGTTCACTGTATTAGCTGCAAAACGTTGGGATGATCAAATTGTCTGATAGTAAATCATGAAATACACATTATCATAGTACTTAACATTCCTCTTGAATGCATTTCCCTTAAATTCCAGACTACAGAGCTCACCTGATTAGCCGCATGAGCAAAATTAATAAAGGGACTCAGCTTTGTTTTTGTACAAGCCGCACCGAATTTTATGGTTTAAACAGCCATAAAATATAAACTCATTCACCTCCGTTTCTTAAATTGAAAAAAAAACAAAAAACAGCGGGGTAATGTCTAGTACAGAAAAGTAACACGTTTGACTAAGACACTCCTTTGCAGACTGTGTTCGCAGCTGTCAATCCTAATCAATTAACACAGCAGTCAATATTAATTAAACTGGCATAGACATCCATGTTTTGCACTGCTCATTTTCAAGGGTTGTGGAGGTGCTGGAACCCATCCCAGCTATCTTTGGGCAGTGTGTAGGGGACACCCTGAACTGGTTTCCAACCAGTCACAAGGCACAGAGAAAAACAACTCTCTCTCTCCCTCTCTCTCTTTATATAACAGTGGTTAGCGCTTGTGCGGCACAGTTAATGTCATGGGAACCTGTCGTGGGTTCAAATCCAGCTCCGGACTTCCTGTGCGGAGTTTGTATGTTCTCCCCATGCCTGCGTGGGTTTCCTCCGGGCACTCCGGTTTCCTCCCACGTTCCAAAAACATGCATTTCAGGTGAATTGGCCGGTCCAAATTGTCCCTAGGTGTGAATGAGCGAATGAGTTGTCTGTCCCTGTGTGCCCTGCGATTGGCTGGCAACCAGTTCAGGGTTTCCCCTGCCCACTGCCCGGAGATGGCTGGGATGGGCTCCAGCCCCCCCGCGACCCTAATGAGGATAAGCGGTACGGCTAATGAGATGAGATGAGATATATATATATATATACATATCTCTCTCTCTCTCTCTCTCTCTCTCTCTCTCTATATATATATATATATATATATATATATATAATTTGGCAAAAAACATGTAATATTTTCTCACATTTCATATGTTTTAGAATTTGAATATCCCTTTAAGCCAGTTTATGGCCCGGGCTTCGGCAGGCACTGCAACTGGGGAGATCTGCGAAAAAGGCCAATTCGAATTTTCCCCAGTCACCCTCGCAACCCTCCACCTTGTGAAAAAAAACGTACTAAATGAATATGCAGAATTGTATTGTAGGCCGCAGTGTTTAAAATGTATTTTTTTTTCATAGTCGCGGTTTGTAGTCCGGAATTTACGGTAACCACTTTCATGGACTGCATTGCAGAAATAAATGCAGACCAATGATCACTTAATCCAGGAACATCGTATAATTATCACCATTCAAACGTACATGAATCGTTTATTTAATGCTTAATTAAATTGATTTTGAGGGGACAGAGTGTATAATATAGCACTTGGTGGTGGTCTAAAAACTTAACCGATTAAAAACGACTATTTGGATTTAAATAATAAGCAAAATACAAGGATTATCATATAAACATGCATTTTAAGAATAGAAAGGCTTCTATTGTTTTTGATAACAAGGTTGTGACCATTGATTGCAACAAGATAAGACATGGCACTCCAGGATTAACAAGATAAGACACGTAATAAAGACTTAAAAGGGAAAAATGAGATAAAAGAATGTCAGGATAAATAGGAAAAATAGTTACAAGGTAGTGCTTGGAATCTAGCCCACGGTGTAAGTGCAATGACAATAAAGACGATTCCATTATTTGAAATATAGGCGAGACTTTTGTTTTTTACATAACATGAGCCTTGCTTAGACGGACCTGACATAGTTTTCGGCCATCTTGCTGCAACAAGTATCTTAAAAACAACTTCAATGAAAGGCTGTGCAGAAAAAAATGCAATGCACTTTGGTCACTTTGAGTCACAATAGATTATATTCTTCCTTGTGCTGTTTAGCACTCGCTTTTGGTTGCACTAATACAGGGACATCTAGAGGTCAAATAATACGCACTGTCCCTTTAAACCTGAAGAGTTTGCACTCATGTGTGTAGCTGAAATATACGATTTGCCAATGATCCCTTTAATAAAGTTGTGTTTTTAATGATTAAATTGTTGACTTTTTTGATTCAATTTTTGAAATGTTTGTGGAGGAATTTCTTTTCTTGTGTTTGTTTTTATCTCTGGGTTTTGAGACTGGAAGAGGTTGTAAATAAGAGCTGGAGATGAGCAGTTCCTGGAAGGGTCTGGGCATGTATGAACTGCAGGCAAACGGTCTAAAAATTAACAAATGCTGAGGTGATTTAACGATCATTCTTATCCAAAAAGGGCAGTCCATAAACGGTTTGCAAATGTATTACAAAGTTAAATGATAATCATTAAAGGGATTCCCAGATTAAATAGAGCACTGTCCTATTTGTGATAGCCTCGTCTTCTTTGGGGAAATTTTGCTCAAACTGCCCAACACACACCTGAGGAAATCAATTGCATTTTTTTTAGGATCAGTTGGACTTTGCTTGATGTAATCTTGTTGTGGAAAATAGACTTGCATTTGTAGAATAGAGTTGCATACATTTAGAAATGTAGAAAGACTTGCTTACATTGCATACAGTAGTGAGGGAATGTTGACATCATTCGAGAAGATCCTTGGCAAGACAGTTGAGTTTCCCTAAAAGGGCATGAGACCTGCAAGGCCCCTCTTCAAGGACTCTCTGAGCAAACTGAGGCGAACAACTAATAAGGGTACGACAGCGTCTTCCTTGTTGTTGGTGAGGACTGGGGCCGCCTTTTGGGTTGTACTCAAACTGAAGCTATAAAAGCGTTGTTATGTCTGGAGTTTTTGAGTTTCTTTGGGATGACGGAATAAAGAGCTCCCCCTCATGGCAGGCTTTGGTGTACTTTATTAAATCACGTAAGAAGACTTAAAAGATTATCGAACCTACATTTTCTCCTACAATCTTCTGATATGGCACTCAGCAATGTGCTTGTTTACACATCTCCTCATGAGATGAAATGGATGTTTTCTGTCTCTCATTATGTATTCCACTCAGAGAAGTAAAGGTGATAAATAGAACAATGGCACTCGGGGCCACTACTTACTATAGTATAAAACACAACTGAAGTAACATAAGAATTGACTTAAAAAAAACATTTGATACCATTAATCATAATATACTATTAAAAAAACTGGAAAGCTATGGCATCGGGGGCGTGGCTTTGCAATGGATTCAAAGTTATTTGACGGGGAGGAAGCAATATGTAAAAATGGGAGAGTTGTCATTTAAATACATCTGTTGTGGAGTACCACAGGGTTCTATCCTGGGTCCAAAGTTATTTAATTTATATATTAACGATATTTTTAATGTTTCAAAACTATTGAAAATAGTAATATTTGCAGACGACACTAACATTTTCGATTCAAATGATAACCATATCGATTTGGTAACCTGTATTCATCGTGAATTAATTAACCTAAAAGTATGGATGGATATAAATAAATTATCTTTAAATTTAAATAAAACCAAAGTAATATTCTTTGGTAATCGCAAGGCAAATCAAAATTTAGAAGTAAAAAATGGATGGGGTGGCAGTAGCTCAGGAGGTAGAGCGATCGTTTTAGGATTAAGGGATCCCAGTTCGAATCCCGGCTTGTCCGTGTTACATGCCGAAGTGTCCTTGGGTAAGACACTGAACCCCTAATACCCCCAATAAGCAGGTTAGCGCCTTACATGGCTGCACAGATCACGGCCGCTATTGGGAAATGTAAAGCACAATGTAAAAAGCGCTTTGGGAAGTCATTGACTTGAAAAGCGCTATATAAATGCAGATCATTTCATTTCATTATGGTGCTGCAATAGACATTGTATCAGAAATTAAGTTTTTAGGAGTCAATAGACAATAAATTAAGTTGGAAAACACACATCAGACACATACAAACTAAGGTGTCTAAAATCATTTCAATAATTAATAAAGCCAAATTCCTTTTAAACTATAATACATTGTATTTATTATATTGTTCTCTAGTTCTGCCATACTAAACATATTGTGCAGAAGTCTGCGGCATTAATAACAAAAGTTCACTACAGACCCTTTTTATCCTCCAAAAACGTGCACTTAGAACCATACACAGGGTAGGATATCGAGATCATACTCATATTTTATTCCTGCAGTCCAAATTATTGAAATTAGATTATTTAGACAAAATTTTCACTGCACAACTGCTATTTAAGGTCAGCAAAAACATGGTGCCAGAAAACATCCGTAAATTATTCATTCGGAAAGAGGGAAATTATAACTTAAGGGGCTGTAGTGAATTCATAATCCCAAAGGTGAGAACCACTAGGAAAAGTATGTGTGTGTCTGTGGGTGGAGTCAAGCTTTGGAATGGTTTGCAAGACGAGATCAATCGGTGTCCAACTATTCACTTTTTCAGGTTTAGATACAAAGGAACATACCTGGCGGAATACAGAGATGAGGAGGGTGGCGTATGAGAGGTGCAAGAGATTGGGAATAGTGAATCTACTTTACTTTGTGTTATTGTTGCTATTCTTATATCAAAACTGTTATTATCAATATCATTACATTTGTTGTTATATCATTGGTGTATTTGGTGGGGAAGATGAACCTTTAGGTAATATAAGCATTTGCTTCGAACATGTTATGTAACGTTATTTTGTTGTTGAGTTATTGTTTTTGTTCTGTTTTTTTATTTTGATGTTTGAATGAAGTTTTCATTCATTCATTCATTCATTCATTCATTCAAATCAACCAAAATAAAAGAAAAAGTTAAGAAATTATTCAATCATGGCTGAATGTAAGCAGAGACATATTTTCTCAATCCACCACTAGTGGTGTGACTCGTCTCCAGTCTTGACATTTATGGCGTCAATGTGACAAATGCCTCATTGCAAAGTTAACACGGGCTTTTGGACACTTGAGTGAAGAAAACATTTGACCTTTGCACTTGCCAAAGATCATCAACTTGGAAACATTTAGGGGTGTTTCCATCCATCCATCCATCCATTATCTGTACCGCTTATCCTCAGTAGGGTCGCGGGGGTGCTTGAGCCCATCCCAGCTATCTTCGGGCAGTGGGCAGGGAACACCCTGAACTGGTTGCCAGCCAGTGGCAGGGCACATAGAGACAGACGACTCACTCGCTCATTCACACCTAGGGACAATTTGGACCGGCCAATCAACCTGACATGCATGTTTTTGGAATGTGGGAGGAAACCGGAGTGCCCGGAGGAAACCCACGCAAGCATGGGGAGAACATGCAAACTCCACACAGGAAAGTTCAATCTCATGACCTCAGAACTGTGCTGCACATGTGCTAACCACTGCGCTGCCGATCCTTTTGCACATTTCAATTTTGTTTTATCTGTGCTGAAAGGAGAAGCCCTCCAATTTTGACAGACTTATATGATGACAATAAAGGGACATTCATTCATTCCTGTCGCTTTTCTGGAAGGTAAATCATCGAATATGTCCCACAGTGACCTTCCCTCTTAAACCAGACCGACCCCAAACTACTCCGCATCAAGGTAACCAAACAAGTTATATAAATCAATTATCTTTTGTTTTGATTCATTGCAACACCCGAGTTTGGCCATCAGCAAACTTTCCACGACAATATTTTGTTGTTCATATTGAAGGATTTTAGACATTTGACTATAAAGGATTCTTACGATCAAATACAAATTATTATCAAATGCAAAAGATACTCACTGGCTGAGCTGTGTGGCTCTGTTTAATGCAACCTTGTAAAGAATGATGTTTACAGGAACAGCGGGGAACTGGGACAAAGGGCTGATAAGATAATCAGCACTTCTCGATGCAGACGGCCATGGTGACGTAGAAACGCTCGGGACGTTTTGACCATTTCAGACTAAAGAAGCAAAAACAACTTGAAGAGCCGTTTAAGACCCTTTTTAGTGAGCCGAGCCGAAGAAGCCGGTTCTCGACATACTCTACTAACTTTACTCAACTTCGTTCGACTTCAAAATACCGCATTTAAGACACAACGTCAGGGGAACCCGTGTATTTTTA
Organism: Urocampus carinirostris; assembly: GCF_059441175.1. Classification (NCBI taxonomy): domain Eukaryota; kingdom Metazoa; phylum Chordata; class Actinopteri; order Syngnathiformes; family Syngnathidae; genus Urocampus; species Urocampus carinirostris. The sequence continues at coordinate 5,476,025 of NC_142355.1, forward strand.
CCTTCATGCACTGTAACTTTGACTTAAGTCGCTTCTTAATTAGTATTTTTGAGCCCTCAATTTTGTGCGCTGGCTAGATTTTTTTGTGCGCCGAGAATGTGCGAGCAGTGCGCAATTGCGCACGCGCGCAGTTTAGAGGGAACACTGTATACAAGTCGCATTTAGTTGTTCATGGAAACGATCTAAAAAAAACATCAGATTCCGCCAACTTATCTGAATTGAGATTTAAGCTCTGCAATGTGAACTTAATGTCTAAGTTCGGGAATTGAACTAAGTCTGTTGAGAGATATGTAAAACAAAATGATGGGAGGCGGAACTACATGTCTGTTGTCCGTGTTCTAAGGGGACGTTTTTATCAAAAGGACACCCACATGCCCGGTCTCCGAAGTTGATGTTCCAACATGCCTGTTGATACTAGACGAATACGCGGCCCAGAGGTCTCCCATAGTCCGTCTTTGTTCGCGTGCAAGTCATCGGAAGTCTTCCCTTCGCATGGTACCCGAACAGATGGCCGGCATTGGGACCAGGTGGACGTCCGGCCTGTTTTTGTGAGGTGCGGGCTCGTTAGCCAGGCTAAAGGCTCCGCATACATGGAGGCAGGAAACACCAAGCTGATGTGCTGCGTTTACGGTCCAAGAGAAACGGAGCGTAAAGACGACACTGATATGAACTGTGGAAGGTAAGCATCATTTCTTTAGTTGTAACGGTATTTTACCGTTTACCAACTCTGATGTTTTTTGGGGGGTTTACAAATTCACGCAAAATGTAAAACTAAATTGATTTTTTTTAACCTCATTATATTTTGTATTAGAATCACAGTTGACTTCCGGTGCGTCCCGAATTTCCAAATCAGAATCACCTTTACAGTGGGACCTCGCTACTTCGCGGTTCCACGTTCGCTGGTTCAGAGCTTCGCGGGTCTAAAAGATAATAATAGTAAAATAAAATAGTTTAAAAATATATATATATCTATATATATATATATATATCTCATCTCATCAGCTGCACCGCTTATCCTCAGTAGTGTCGCGGGGATGCTGGAGCCCATCCCAGCAATCATCGGGCAGTGGGCAAGGGACACCCTGGACTGGTTGCCAGCCGATCGCAGGGCACACTGGGACAGACAACTCACTCATCCACACCTAGAGACAATTTGGACCGGCCAATTAACCTGACATGCATGTTTTTGGAATGTGGGAGGAAACCGGAGTGCCCGGAGGAAACCCACGCAAGCACGGGGAGAACATACAAACTCCGCACAGTAAGGCCGGGAGCTGGATTTGAACCCACTCAGGAGGTTCCCACGACCTCAGAACTGTGCCGCACACGCGTTAACCACTGCTCCGCAGTGTTGCCTCTTTTAACATGATTTACTTTAATTATTGTTGGAAATCATTAAAGTAACTGTACCCTAAACAAAATGATTGTTCTTTATGAAACCAGATTGACAACAGACATGCGGTTCGCTCCATTCTCTTGCCCCGAGAGAGGCTCCTGGATTCAAGGGAGTCAGGACAAAGATTTCTCCTCGATGTTACACGAAAGCCTGCAGCCCGCTTTGTGCCTCCACAAATATCCCCGTTCCCAGATCGAGGTCAACGTGATGGTTCTGGAAAACAGCGGCTCCGTTCTGGCGCATGCCGTCACCTGCGCCTCCCTGGCACTCGCCGATGCGGGGATCGAAATGTACGACCTCGTGCTCGGCTGCGCCGTTTGCCAGGACGGGGAGTCTTATGTTGTCGACCCGACCTACGCTGAGGAAAACGGAAGCGGCGCGGCCGTCGGGGACAATCAGGGAAGGCTGACGCTTGCGTTCCTCCCCAGCTTGAACCAGGTTTCTGGGCTGCAGTCAGATGGAGAAATGACCGAAGAGACTCTCTCTGCAAGGGTGCGCACCTGTATTGAAGGTTGCTATAAGATCTACCCAGTTATCCAACAAGCACTGGTCAAGGCAGTTCGAAAGGTTGTCCCTCCACCATCAGAGAGCTGATAATGTTAATAATAATCCAGATTATGGCGTTATCTGGTTATCAGTTTCACTAAATTGCCTTTGCCTCATCAAAACCCACATGTCTATTATATATAAACTGATCATTTTAATTTACAACTCTACATCAAGTTGTTTCATAAAACAAGTAATAAGCTTACTGTATTTTCATCTGTGCATATGTGCTGGACTCTAATGTCCACCGTATCATCATTTGGGGCGGCAGTAGCTCAGAAGGTAGAGCGCTCGTCTTGGGATCCCAGTTCGAATCCCGGCTTGTCCTGTTACATGCCGAAGTGTCCTTGGGTAAGACACTGAACCCCTAATACCCCCAATAAGCAGGTTAGCGTCTTACATGGCTGCAATACAAGGCCGCTATTGGGAAATGTGAAGCACACTGTTAAGCGCTTTGGGAAGTCATTGACGTAAAAAGCGCTACATAAATGCAGATCATTTCATTTGCTAACCCTATTGAATTCCTGCACTCCGGTTCTTGTGATCGTCACTATTGACATTGTCGCAAATAAATACAGTTACCTAAAAAATGCACTCATAAGTTTTCTTTATATTATCTCATCTCATTAGCTGCACCGCGTATCCTCAGTAGGGTCGCGGGGGTGCTGGAGCCCATCCCAGCAATCATCGGGCAGTGGGCAGGGGACACCCTGAACTGGTTGCCAGCCAATCGCAGGGCACACAGGGACAGACAGCTCGCTCATTCACGCCTAGGGACAACTTCATACAAGAAATGTCAAGTTTGAAAATGATGTTCAAGTACCTCCATGGCGACTTATCTTGAGGTAAGGGGTCATGATTGCAGAATTCACAGCATTTCATTCTGGTCAAGTCAAGTCACATTTATTTATATAGCCCTTAATCACAAAAATGTCTCAAAGGACTGCACAGGATTACAATTACACAATTACCTGATTTTAAACCAGCATGCGGGCAAGGAACAACTCAAAAACCTCAGTGTAAGGAAAAAAGAGAAACCTTAAGAAAGGACCTCACATGTGGTAATCCCCCTTCCACGATTGACCAGGGTGAATTACAATTAGCATTACTGTACACATAATAGTAAACATTAGGTAAGATGTTGAAGATGTCCGGAAAGAGCATGACACCAACGACATCCCCAGCCTGTAAACTGGTCCAGAAAGTCTATGACGGCCACGACGCTGCTTCCCATCTCTGCCAGCTGGTAAATGCAGGGGTTGACATGCTTCAGGTCGGACACTGGTCCGCTGACTCATCTCAAATCGTCCTTCTCCTTCATTTTAAAACCGTTATTATTAATATCATTACAATTGTTGTTATATCATTGGTACATTGGTGGGGAAGATGAAGGGGTAGGTAATATTCAGATTCAGATCTACTTTATTGTCATTCTAGTACACGTGTATATAGAACGAAATGTCGATACATCTGACCCGCACGGTTTCCTCGAATGTACAGATATAAGTAAAAGTTGTATTGTATTATGGCTACGTATAGTATTTTACCACAGTGCCGATAGTGCAAGAGGAGTAGCTAACCAGATGTGCAAAATGGGCATTCAGGTTAACAAGTCAGGTAAACAGTAACATTAACACTGTAACAGTAACGCTGTAAGTACAATAGTGCAGAGAGCAAATGTGCAAGGAGTGGCAAGCTATAAAGAACTGCCAGTAGTGCAAAAAGTCAGATTAGCAGCCGTTAAGATTTAGGTTAACTATATGTTAGATTGACCATTTAACAGTCTAATGGCCAGGGGGACTAGACTACTGCGGAACCTGGTGGTCCTGCACCGCACACTGCAGTACCTCTTCCCAGAGGCTAGCAGAGTGAACAGTCCATGATGGGGGTGAGAGGGGTCCCCGATAATGTTTTTAGCATGGGATAGGCAGCGCTTCTGGCCAATGTCCTGAATATAGGGAAATGTAGTCCCGATTATTTTCTCTGCTGTCCTCGTTACCCTCCTCACACTACCCCAGTCGGTAGCGCTGCAGCCTCCACACCACACAGAGATACAGCTGGTCAGGATACTTTCTATGGTGCCCCTGTAGAATGTGATGAGGGAGGGTGGGGGCAGGTGGGCTCTCCTCATCCTCCGCAGGAAGTACAGGCGCTGCTGTGCCCTCTTAACCAGTGATGCAGTGTTCACGGACCAGGTGAGTTTGTTTGTAATGTGCACCCCTAGGAACTTGATACTGCTGACAACCTCCACAGCCTTGTTGTTGATGCAAAGTGGGGCATGGTTGGGCTGGTTTTTCCTAAAGTCGACAATGATCTCTTTAGTTTTGTCAACATTCAGGACCAGGCTGTTGTCCCTGCACCAGGCCACCAACTGCTCCACCTCCTCTCTGTAGGCCAGGTCGTTGTCGTCCCTGATGAGGCCCACCACTGTTGTGTCGTCAGCATACTTCACAATGTGGTTTGTGGCGGACCTAGGGACGCAGTCGTGTGTCATCAAGGTGAACAGCAAGGGGCTCAGGACACAGCCTTGGGGGGAGCCCGTGCTGAGGTAGATGACATCTGAGATGTTCTGACCTATCCGCACTGATTGGGGTCTGTCACTGAGGAAGTCCAGCAGCAAGTTCCGCAGGGGGGTGTTGAAACCCAGGAGTCTCATTTTGTCTACCAGATGTTGTGGGATGATGGTGTTGAATGCTGAACTGAAGTCCAGGAACAGCATCCGCACATGGGTGTTCTTCTCCTCTAGGTGTGTCAGGCTCAGGTGAAGCGCAGAGGAGATGGCATCCCTGGTGGAGCGGTTTGTCCGGTAGGCAAACTGAAAGGGGTCGAATGAGGAGGGGAGACTGGAGGTGATGTGCTCTTTAACCAGTCTCTCAAAGCACTTCATTATGATAGGAGTCAGTGCAACGGGCCGGTAATCGTTGAATGATAAGATCTGGGGTTTCTTTGGCACAGGGATGATGTTGGCAATTTTGAAGCATGATGGTACTTTGGCTTGGTCTAGCGAGGTGTTGAAAATGTCTGTTAGTACACAAGCCAGCTGATCGGCGCACTCCCTAAGTACCCGCCCCGGAATGTTGTCCGGGCCTGGAGCCTTCCTTGTGTTGACCCCTCTCAGGGTCTTTCTCACGTCGGTTGAGTCCAGGTGGAGTGCCCTTTCGTCCTGATTTGGAACCGCTTTCGCTGCAGTGGTGCCGTTTTGTGCCTCGAACCTTCCAAAGAATTTGTTGAGGTCATTCAGAAAGTCCATGCTAGTGTCCTGCACTGGGGCGGTGGTTGGCTTGTATTTGGTAATGGCCTGAATGCCTTTCCACATATCCCTGGTGTTGGTTTTATTGAGGAAACGTTCCTGGATTTTTTGACTGTACGTTCGCTTTGCTAGTCTGATAGCACGGTTCAGGTTAGCCCTCGCTGATCTCAGCGCCTCCTTGTCACCAGATTTAAAGACAAGGTTCCGTACTTTTAGTTGTTTGCGTATCTCAGCAGTCATCCAGGGCTTCTGATTGGCACGGGTGCATATAGTTTTGGTATTGCTGACGTCTTCTGCGCATTTACTGATATAGGCTGACACAGAAATGGCGTACTCATCTATATTTATTTTGTTGTTGTAAGTGGCGGCCGATTTAAACATGTCCCAATCAGTGCAATCAAAGCAGTCCTGTAGTGCCTCCATTGCCCCCTCAGACCACACCCTCACCTGCTTCACTGTAGGTTTTTCTCTGGTCAGCAGGGGCTTGTATGCTGGAATTAGCATAACAGAAAGGTGATCTGATGAGCCAAGGTGGGGGCGGGGGGCTGCTTTATATGCACCTTTGATGTTTGTGTAGGCCAGGTCTAATGTGTTCCTACCTCTAGTAGCAAAATTTACATGCTGATGGAAATGCGGGAGAACTGTTTTCATATTGGCCTGGTTAAAGTCCCCCGCCGCAATATAAGCATTTGCTTCTTACTACCCCTTTCGAACATTATGTAACATTATTTTGTTGAGTTATTGTTTTTGTTCTGTTTTTATTTTGATGTTTGAATAAAGTTTTCGTTCATTCATTCAAAATTGTGTAATGCAATATAAATTACACCACAAACTATAGGGGATTTAAATTTAGTTGACTAATGAAATACTGATGAAACAATTCTAAAACATAAGATGGCTGATGGCACAGCGGCTGGGTGGAAGTCCAGAGTTCAATTCCAGCAACTGCAGTATCCCTGTTTGGAGTTTGTATGTTCTCCCAGTGCCTCTTTGGGTTTCCTCCGAGCACCATGGTTTCCTCCCACATTCCAAAACCACGCATTTCTGTTCAATTGGCTGGCCCAGATTTTATCAAAGTGTGAATAAGTGATTAAGTGCCCTACGACCGGTTGCCATCCAATTCACTGCCCGAAGACAGCTGCTCCAACACCTCTGCTACCTTAGTGAGGATATGCAGTACAGAAAAAGGATGGATGGAAGATGGCAGCACTCATGGGTGCAGTGGCTAATGGATCTCCAGCTAGTTTTATATCCATCCATCCATCATCTGTACCGGTTATCCTCAGTAGGGTCTCGGGGGTGCTGGAGCCCATCCCAGCCATCTTCGGGCAGTGGGCAGGGGACACCCAGAGCTGGTTGCCAGCCAGTCGCAGGGCACACAGGGACGCTCACTCATTCACACCTAGGGACAATTTGGACCGGCCAATTAACCTGACATGCATGTTTTTGGAATGTGGGAGGAAACCAGAGTGCCCGGAGGAAACCAGAGTGCCCGGAGGAAACCCACGCTAGCACGGGGAGAACATGCAAACTCCGCACAGGAAGGTTGGTAGCTGCATTTGAACCCTTGACCTTAGAACTGTGCCGCACATGCGCTAACCACCGCGCCGCCTTGCTGCCCGCTAGTTTTATAGTTCAAACCTTTTCCTCATTTTCTTTTCTTTTTGGATACATGTTTGTAATAATGCCTACAGTCGCCAGGAACTCATTGACCTGGGACTAAGGCTGGATGTCGCCTTTTTGATGAATACTAGTAAATGTTATTTCATATATTTTCATTGAATTACTGTATTGTAACGATGCACTATTCTTTTTCATTAACATTGCGCTATTAACAGGTTTGGGTAGGGTTACTTTAACTTGATTACTTTCAATTACTCCAATACCAAATATGCTAATAAAAGACAAAAGAAACTAAATATGAATAAAATGACTAAATTTTGTGCAGGCTTGGGGAGTAACGGAATACATGGAAGGGCAAAAATGATGTTGGCAAGCTGTTTGGATTTGTTTTCATTTTGTTTCTGTCGCATTTTATGTTAGTTTTGCCGGAGATCAAAGCCAGGAGAGGAAGCTTACCACGTGTTGTGAGTCATCATTTTATTCATATTTGGTTTCTTTTGTCTTTTATTAGCATATTTGGTATTGGAGTAATCCAAAAGTAATTGAAAGTAATCAAGTTAAAGTAACCCTACCCAACCCTGGCTATTCACTATTATTATAATAGCACTGCAAATATTTTTGATGCCCTTTATCTAAGTCTTGCCTCTTTTCCTCTTTAAAGTCTTTAATACGTGTACCCTGGAGTGCCATGTCCAATTTATTTTCATACTAAAGTTCACAACGTTGATATCAATGACAATAAAGACATTTTAAATTTAATTCAACAAGTATTTCAGGCGGAACCCTTAGCTGCACGACTTTAATCTGGGGATATGTAATCCTGTGCAGTCCTTTGAGACATTTTTGTGATTAAGGGCTATATAAATAAATTTGACTTGGCTTGACTTGATTAATCTCCTAACCGTGTTACCAAAATAGTTCAGTATAAGCATGTATTCCTATAAAATAAAATGCCATAAGAAGTGATGCAATAGGATACTGACGTTACTAAGACTAACCCCTTCAAAAAATAATTGATGCAATGTGGGTTTGTTTTATGTTTTTTTTCCAAATAAACCTTACATGCAATAAAAATAACAAATTGCTGTGTCGTCGCTGAAATAAATACAACATTCCAATAGCTTTCTATGACTTTTTCAATTGCATCAGCCAAGCATATTATGTATATTTCCCGACTGGCTGGGTAAAGAGTGATACCTAATGTAACCAATAGAAATCGTCGTTTGATGACACGCCTGTCCATTCGGACCAATTGGCTCTCAGCTTCCTTAACTTGGGCGTGTCCCTAAACCGTAGTGTTCCTTCTGGAAGAGCGCACCGGCGTGGACTCATAGACAGCAGTGTGTTTGGTGTCCATAAAAACGACCAATTTTCGACCTTAGCGGATCATGTGAGTACTTACAATCTCTCCAGTGGCTTATGAAACCAGTAACGTAAATTTGACATTCATTAAGCCCGCTTTGAAGTGTTAGCGTCAGCCTGTAATGGGCTAGCCGGCGTGGCTAACAATATGCTAGCTTGCGTCTCCTTGTTAAATTGGTGCCACTGTCCAGCAGCTATCAGCTGTGCGGCTTTTAATGCGGAACAACACTGTGTGCTTTAAAATAAGAGTATAATTCTTAAATGTCTCGTGCAAGAAGAACCTAAAATATCTTAAGTTGGTTTTATGTGTATCTACTGCAGTGCGAGTTACTAAGGGGGGAAGTCATTAGTTTCAGTTACTTCACTTAAAAAGTAATTGCGTTACCCCCTAAAACTGCCTATAAATAGACATATCACAAAATAAATCAAAGCCAACCTGTGGAAGTTGTGACCCATTGTATTTTGCAATCTTGAGAGTTTGTAAACAAACACACGCGAGACACTGCATATCCATTTTGTTTTAAAACCATTCAGATTTTCCTTCTTTAATAAAGAGTACTGTCTAAGATGTTTTCTTTTGGTGTATTGGCACGGTGTAATACAAAAATGATTTTCCAAATATAAAGACCAAAATTCAGCACTCTTTTACCGAAACCGAGCTCACGTTTGGCCTATTGATTTTGTTGTGTCTGTATAAGTCAGAATTCCCCCCCTCTTATGTGCTGCCTACCATTTGCTACTGTTGAAACATAACCAAATTATAAGCTGATTTCCTGATTTCAGTATTTTATTTTATAGTTGTAAATATGGCTTGGATGTAAGTATTTGCTGTAGAGAGAATATTACTCGTCCTCGTACTCTGTGCCTGAGACAGCGCCACTGTAACTGTATTCAATTCTATCTTGTAGGTACTGTATATTTACACACCTATCCTTGCAATAGTATTGAGTGTTATATTACTGGTGGAATGAAGGTTTAACTATACTTTGTGAGCAAAGGAGGAACTGTCTTAGAGCCTATTGCATTGTAAATCAATATCTGCTGCAACCTCAGTGGAGATGTTTAAATCTAAGCCTAAAACACACTTCTAGTCTATAGCATATGAATAACCTATACTTTTCTTGGACAATATCTCTGTATTATTTGTGATTGCAACATCCTTTGCTGTCTGGTAATCCTGAAAGGGGGATGCCACATGTGCGGTCCCTTCTCAAGGTTTCTTCATTTTCCTCATGTTGAGGTTTTTGAGTTTTTCCTTGCCCTCATGTTGGTTCCAGATCAGGGGATGGTGTAATAATAGTCTGAAAAAATAGTCTGTGTAATAACCTGTGAAGCCCTTTGAGACTCTTTGTGATTAAGGGCTATACAAATAAAAATGACTTGACTTGACTTGCCTTTCAAAAGTAGCAAAGTACCTTACTGTGTTGTGACAATAGTTTAATTACAAAAGGTTGATAACTCATTACAGTATTCATTACCAAGAGAAATAATCGTGTTACTCTCAACACTGATCTACTGTTATCTACAGCTTATGTATTGGTTGCACATGTTGCCTGTTTTAACTGTCAACAACACCTATGTATTTCAGTTTTCTTTGTAACTGGCTTGTTTTCCACAGACGCAGAAGATTCCATCTATTACCCTCAGTGAATTTTCACCTGTTGTGGTTGTCAGCCGTTGTGAAGTATAGTAGTTAGGAGTGAGACCTAGTTCCCCAGGCTTAGAAGTCTGTCTTCCCTTGCTGCTCAGGCCCCAGAGTATATAGTCTTCCTCGCGAAACGTGTCTCGGACTTCCTTTTTATTATGGAGAGCACACGCAATACATTTCTGACAGTTCCCTGGGTGTGGTTTTGCTTTACGGTTAATGGTATTGGGGCGGCCATGTTTTTCAAATGTACAGTATTACTTTGAACTGAAGAACCTTAAATGCGTAGAAACAAGAAGGAAAATTAGTCAAGTCATGTTAATTTTTATAGCCCTGAATCACAAGAAGTCTCAAAGGGCTGCACAGACTATTTGGCACACCCCCCTGATCTAAAACCTACATGAGGGCAAGGAAAAACTTATGAAAAAACCTTGACGGGACCTCACATGCGGTAATCCCCCTTCCAGGATGACCAGGCTGCAATAGGTTTTGCATGGGCATCAACAAACAATACACGTATATCACCTTCAACGAAAAAAAAATGGCTAAAATGTCTGCTCCCTCTAGATAAGGCTCATGTTATATGAAATCAATACTAAGTTCTTGGCTTACAAGTGTTTTTAAAAAAATGCAAGTTTATTTGATGGTTTATGAATGTTTGCCTATTATTTAAATTGCATATATATATATATATATATATATACATACATCTTCATATTGGAAGTTTTCTTTCCACTGGAATGTGCTAAATAATACACACTGTCCCCTAAGACAGGGGTGTCTAAACGTTTTAGAAAGCTGTCCAGATTTGGTAAGCTGAAAATATGTGAGGGCTGACTATTTATTGTCATTCTTTGAACAGTCTTTAAAAAATTTCCCTCCGTGAAAGGTTTGCAGTGCCTTGGTGATCTGTGTCACAACCTTGTTGCTCGCTTTTGTAGCATTTTCATTTGACTTTCAGGGTCTCGTGAAAAAGTGCTGCTGTGGTGTTAAAATAGCTTCCAGTTGCTTCACCTTTCACAGCGTTTGTTTCCAGTAAACATATTCTTTAAAAACAGCCACAATCTCTTGGCAAATTATGCAAACGCAGTTGTTTCAGATTTCGGTAAAAAAAACAATCCTATTTAGTTGGGGCGACAGTAGCTCTTAAGCCACCGCTACCCAAGGTGGCTCTTTAGTCTTTAGTCTTTAGTTTTTAGCTTTAGTGGCTCGTTACATTGAAAATCAATTCATTCATTAAATCGGACTCAGAGGAAAGTCAGAAAAGTGCACGGAAAAGCTGATCACCAGCAGGTGCTGCCTGGATTTTTTTTTAACGCGCCCGGGAAATTACTGGCTAATAACTCTTGAGCCCCCACTACCAAAGGTGGGCTTGTCACCAACGCCAGATTGATTAGGCAAGGGAAGGCGGGGCAAGTTTATTTGTATAGCACAATTCATACACAAGGCAATTCAAAGTGCTTTACAGAAATGGCCAAAGAGAAAAACACACAATTACAGTTAAACATAGAAGAAAATACATTGAAAATTTTAAATGTGGTTTTTAAAATGCATTAAAACCACAGATAAAACATAAACTCAATTAATTAAAATTAAGTAAAAGTGAAGAGTGCAGATAGAACCCTTTTCAGTTGTATGCAGAGTTGAACAGAGCTGTTTTCACCCTGACACTGTCAGACGCCTGTCTGACGTCATCAGGAAGACTATTCCTGAGTTTAGCTGCATGGAACTGAAACGCAGCTTCACCCTGTTAAGTCCTGGCTCTGGGCACCAGCAGAAGGCCTGTCCCTGGGGTACTCAGGTTCCGAGATGGTTCATATTGGACCAACATGTCACAGATGTACTTTGGTGCCAGACCATGAAGAGACTTATACACCAGCAGAGCTGTTTTAAAGTCTATTCTCTGAGCGACAGGAAGCCAGTGCAGAGACCTGAGCACAGGACTAATGTGGTTACCCATGAGACGGATGACTTGGAGCTACAACTCATGGAAAACTGCTACATTTGTGACTTGTATTTTGATCATCACAAATACCTTGCAAGTCGCTGTTACCTGGCGTTAGCATGTAGCTTGCCAGCAGCTCCCTGAATAGCTTTCTTACACTGAAGGGGTACCCCTCCGATTTAGTTGTACTTTTGTTTAATGACAATGAAGACTATTTATTCAACTGCAATTTTGTTTTTATTTCTATCGGTATTGTTACAGTCGTATACTTTCAGTCTGGAAGGACATCAACTTGAAATATTATTGCATGTCACTATCTTTAGGTTCTCCCCAAAGAAAATACTTGTAAAATCGAAAATCGCTTGGAAATTGCACTACAGATCTGAAAATTCGCCATCCGTTTTGAGCAATGGCTAATTGAAGCTTTCCCAAGTTGGGTTCAAATGACTCTGCCAAGTTCTAAACCTTCAAAATGACTCTTTTGTAAGTCTATATGTGTAACTAATAGTTGAACAGGTGTGACTATGAGCTATTCCAAACCTTCTCAAGTATGTGTAGCATAACTAGATTCCAGACTAATTGTTAGAAAAGTGCCAAGGGCATATAGTGTATGCAGATGCAAAAAAAGCATAAATACATCATTGGATTGCCTGAGCACAGACAAAGCCAAAACACATTGATGCCATTAATTCTGTGATGAAAAAAATCCAGAATGTGAACAAATGTTTTACAGAAGTATTTGCATGTTGATGTAATCAGGATATATTTGGTTTTCTTCCAGAAAGGTGATTTGAGATGGATTCTTCCCTGAGTGCTGCTCAAATTCGCCAGAAGTTCATAGACTTTTTCAAACGCTATGAGCACCAATACGTACATTCTTCATCCACCATCCCTTTGGACGACCCCACGCTGCTGTTTGCCAATGCGGGCATGAACCAGGTGAACCGCTCAAGCCTCGTCACAAACATGGCTTTCTGCCAGTGCTGTTTTAAGTGGCATACTTGAAATATGTGTCTTGCCACTTTTAGTTCAAGCCCATCTTCCTCAACACGATTGATCCATCCCACCCCATGGCAAGGCTACGTCGTGCAGCCAACACACAAAAGTGTATTCGTGCAGGAGGAAAACACAATGACCTGGACGATGTGGGCAAGGACGTTTACCACCACACATTTTTCGAGATGTTGGGATCCTGGTCCTTTGGTGACTACTTCAAGGTAGGACTCATTTGACATGAAATATTATATTCAATGGCAATACAATAAGTATAGGCAGCAAAAACCCATTTTAGCACAAGTCATATTCTTATTGTTTGATTCTAAACCGGACTGGTTGGCATGTCCGCTTCACAGTTTCGGCGTCGTATGTTCAAATCCAGCCACCAGCCTACCCATGTGGAGTTTGCATGTTCTTCCCGTGTATTAGTGTTTTTCTTCCAGGCACTCGTTTCCATCCCGTGTCCCAAAACATGCATGGCAGGTTGATTAGTTGGTCCAAATTGTCCCTAGGTATGGGTGAGCTTTTGAAAGGTCCGTATTCCCTGCGTGGCTGGCAATCAGTCCGGGATGTGTCCTGCCCCCTTGTTGAAGTATGCAGGGGTAGGCACTCTAACACAGGGGTCGGGAACCTTTTTGACTTAAAGAGCCATAAAAGCAAAATATATTAATTTTATTTTGGGAAAGAGCCACACCATATATTATGACACAAATTTACTAAATTGCTAAACCCGCGCTCCAGACAAAAGCTTAGTCTTCGGCACATTTATTTTTGATGATTTGATAAAAATTAGGAAAAGAGAATAATGGCTCATGTCCCAAAATCAACAAACATACCACTTTAAACCTGTCTCTTTCTTGCAATTACTCAAGATGAGTTAAACTTATTTTGACCCTTTTTTTTCATACATATTGGTTTCAAAACTAGATGCAAGCAGTTATTTTGTAAAAACGTCACAACATTCTGCAAACAGGGAGCCTGATGTGCTTACCTTTGGCGCAGACGGCGTAGGGCGAGAGATGGGAGGGAGTGCTTGCACTTTTTGCACAGCTCCACCCATCCCTCCCACTCACCCGATCAAATAACTTTAAATTCTCTTCCGGTGTTTTGGCGTATTTACAGTTTGTTCTGTGGATTTCATCATAAGGTATCTGAACACAGATTATATAGTGAGGTTTTATATAAAAGATTCTTTAGCGTTGTACAGCCAAAACGAGGTGTTTTTTTTTTTTGGGGGGGGGTGTAAATTTTTTTTGACTGTAAATTGTAGTGAAAAACGTGCCCTATATATTCTGTGAAGTACTGCTCTAAATTCAGCTTTGGTTTGGCTTTGCGTGTATCTGAACAGGATTAATGGCTCAAGCTTTGAACGAGATGGAGAAAATTTGCATGCAATCAAATTTGTCTCCGAGCCACAGGTACTCATAGAAAGAGCCATATATGGCTCGTGAGCCATAGGTTCCCGACCCCTGCACTAACATTTCCACAACCTTTTGTGAGGACAAGCACTTTGAAAATGAATGAATAATTGTTGACCTGGTTTGCCTTTCATATTTGACTTAAATAAACTCAGGGGAGAAAGTTTAAACTAAAAGCACCTCTTATCTCATTGTGCTTTGTTTTTGTGTTTCTTGAACACGGCACGCTGCAGCATCTGGCCTGCAAGATGGCTCTGGAGCTACTGACCGAGGAGTTTGGCATTTCAATCGAGCGCCTTTATGTCACCTACTTTGGAGGCAATGATGAGGCAGGTCTGGAGGCCGATTTGGAGTGCAAAGAAATCTGGATGTCTCTTGGGTGAGTTATGTTACTGGCCTATACTGAATGTTGCATCATTGATGTTTGTCTCTTCCCTAGGTGAAAAATGTCTGTACATGCACTACTGCATCTAAGTTGTTAAGAGTTTGTCAGCTGCACCAATATTTATTTTCGTTTTCTGGGGGATTCTGGAGGTCTTTTTTTAACTCAAATGCAAATAGTCAAAACTTTGTTTTTCTTTCCGCACAAAAAACTAGCAATCTTGAATCGTCATGTGACCCTAAAAATAATTCAGGGCATCTATTAAAACGGTTTCACGTGTGCGCTTGACAGCAAACTCTTAGCAAAAAAGGATCCGTGAACTGATAATGATTTATTATACAGGACCAAGCTGATTTTTTTTTTTCAAGACTCAACAGAACGTTTGCAGGTATTTCGAGTTGAGACGATTTGAGTGATTCGTCAAGTAGCATTTTAATATAATTTTTAGGATATTTTTAATACTTTGAGATAAAATATTTGAGATTTGTTAAACTATGCAATAATCAGCAGTATAAGTAAATCCAGAATGTATGTCTTTGTTTATTTGAATGACAAGAAAATATCTCACAATATTACCATTTTCGCACAGTCCCTGTATTCTTTTTTTTTTTTTGTTAGAATAATTCTTGAAAAAAACTCTGCTCTTGCCTGAGTGTTGTTCCATTATTTTTTCAAAAATTCACAATTGTCTTAAATGGGTCAAAATAAAATCCAGGAATTTCTATGACTTATATCATTTATTCAGATGAGTTTAATTGGATAATATACCCTGGACAAACAAAGAAGAAAAAAAAGGCTCCCGCCACCAGTGGTAGAAAAGTGTTCCCATTCCAAATGGGTTTAAACATCTTATTGAAAAACAAAAATGCTCTGACGGTAATGAATAATGACATATTTTTTTCCCTCTAATTTCTTTGTCAGAATGGAGGAAGCTCGCATCTTGCCAGGCAGCATGAAAGATAACTTTTGGGAGATGGGCGATACTGGTCCCTGTGGTCCTTGCAGTGAGATTCACTACGACCGCATTGGTGGGAGAGACGCCTCCCACCTGGTGAACATGGACGACCCCAACGTGCTGGAGGTGTGGAACCTCGTTTTTATCCAGTTTAACAGGTAATGCACAGACATACATAAATCTACTTGAACCGCAAGTCTGCCTCCGAGGCACATCTGGGAGTTTTGTACTCTTTCTTTCAGGGAATCCGAGACGGTGCTCAAACCACTACCAAAGAAAAGCATCGACACGGGGATGGGTCTGGAGCGCTTGGTGTCAGTGCTGCAGAACAAGATGTCCAACTATGACACTGACCTCTTCATTCCATACTTTGAAGCTATTCAGAAGGTAGGTATACATTCAAAATTCAGCGTTCTTAATATTTTCTATTACTTTGAATAAAGTGTAGTTGCTCATTAGTCAATTTGCACATAAGGAGGAATGAGGTGGAGGTCATAATGGGAGCTCTACCAAGCTTTTACCAACAATCCATTTTCTCGGAAATTCGTGTGTCCCTCTGTCCCCCATGATTGTGGTACCCGCTTTCTGTAGTTTGGCAGATTTAATTTGTACTCACTTGCTTTTGTGTGTGACATTGAATCAATTCGTCCCCGAATTTGATTGTCTCTCACTAAGCTATGCAAGAAAAGTTTAGTTTACTATTATTTGTTTTTTGAAACTATGCAAGTGTATCTCATTCTGTTGCCGTATCATCTGTTTCCGTCTCTCGCTTTCTTGCTACTACTCACTGTCCTGTCTATTAACTGCTGAAATGCTCCCTAAAATATGTGTCTATAAAAAGGAGAAAGACTCCTCAATGCAGCAGCTATAAGGGATTTATTTGTTGTGGAGGATAAGGCTTCATAGATTCATTGATTGACATCTTTTTTACACACTTAAATGCATTTTTCTTTGTCAAGAGAACTAAATAATATTTAAAATCAACAACTAATTATCTGCTAGTCAGACTTTTATCATTTTATTGAATGCCTTTTAGCCAGTCAGTGCAAAATAAATGGTTTTGTTTTTGTGATATCGGTGTCTCCATTTCGGCCAAGGGTTTCATAGTTTTGGTTTGAAACCAAAACTTGTCAAAATGGTGCATCCCTACTTGTTGTGCTAAATTAAATTCTAAGGTAGGGTTGTTTCATATTTGAACTGATTTTAAAAAGCATGGGACCTGAAGTCAACAATGACAAATTGTATATTCAGGGAACTGGTGCTCGGCCATACACTGGTAAGGTCGGGGCCGAGGATGTTGATGGCGTCGACATGGCCTACCGTGTGCTGGCTGATCACGCTCGGACCATCACCATTTCCCTCTCCGACGGGGGGCGGCCTGACAACACTGGAAGAGGGTACGCGTTTATAGGTCTTGATTTATGTTTTGGAACTTGCGGGCCGTGCATAAAATTTCATTTGTGTTCTCCCTTCCATTCAGGTACGTTTTGAGGCGAATCCTGCGTCGTGCTGTACGTTACTCCCATGAGAAGTTGGGTGCTCAAAAAGGCTTTTTTGCTACACTGGTGGACGTGGTGGTCAAATCCCTGGTGAGATTTTTTTTTCTCTGGTATCAGCTCAGTGGTGTTGTAAATGTCTGCACGCGGTTAAACACTTTTTTTTAAAGCATACAACAAATAAGATTGACTTTGTACATTATTTTCAGCTACAACAGCTTTTTTTCATTGGTCGATATTAATGTTTTGTTCTACCTTCATCACGTGGATTTTTTGCTTCTTTTTTTTACTATTTTCACCATCCCCATTTTTCAGGGTGAAGCATTTCCTGAACTGAACAAAGACCCAGAAATTGTGAAAGACATCATAAATGACGAGGAGGCGCAGTTCCTCAAAACTCTCAGCAGGGGCCGACGCATCCTTGATAGGAAGATCATGAGTATGGGAGACAGTAAAATCATCCCAGGTGAGACATACAAGACTCTCAGTAAATTAGAGTATTGTGGTGAAGTTATTTTTCAATTAAATTAATAGAACAAAAAGGTTAGGTATTCAGGACTTGTTACAAATCAACTGAAATTGTGGATCCTTTTATTTTGATATTACTGATTATGGCTCATAGCATACTAGTACTCTTTTTCATTATATTGTAATATTTTGAGGTTGGGATATTTGAATTTTTGTCACAACCAGCAGTATTGAAGCAATACGACTTTAAATGATTTGTAATGAATCCAGAATGTATGATGTGTTTTTAATTGTATTATGGAAAATACCTTTATAACAGTATTCTTGTAAATGGTGCAAAGCGTATTTGTCCGACTTGATGGATGTGTGCGCGCATTGGTGATCACGGATAATTTTGACCAAAAAAGCCATCTCTGACTTTGTACCCAGGTGACACAGCATGGCTCTTGTATGACACTTATGGTTTCCCACTGGATTTAACCTCCTTAATCGCTGAAGAAAAAGGCATGGTGGTAGACTTGGCTTCTTTTGAGGAGGAGAAGAAAGCTGCACAGGTGGGACAGATTAGAGGGGTGGCCCAAAATGTTTTGCTAATGCAGAAATTAATTTCTGCTACTGTTGGATCCAGTTATTTTCTCATTTCACCTCTGAATAAATTAAAAAAAATTCACAATATAACGTATTTTCTGCACTACAAGGTGCACCGGACTATAAGGTGCTACAGTGGGAACGTCAACAAAACAGCTGGACAGTTCTGTCAAACTTGTTAACATTCGACGGCTGGCAAAGTAGCAAATACGTGTCTCAGACACGTATGGACACCGTGTCTGTACGATGTCACCAATCACTCAAATGTGTCATTTATATCTGAAGGAACTAGTGCCACAATTTAAAACAAGAACTAATTTCCCCATATGGCTCCATTACAACGGTTTCCAAGGGGCACCCTGATTAAAAATGTTGTGCTGATAAGATAAAAAATGCCTTATCCCATGTCATTTACAAACCTAGTGTATGCAGGTAAAAAGTTAATAAGACTGTTTTTGTGTTTGAATTCTGCACATTATATTGTGCGTGTGTGCAAATGTGTAGTTGAAGTCCCAAGGAAAGGGCGCAGGAGACGTGGACCACATCATGTTGGACATCTATGCCATCGAAGAGCTGAGGAACAAGAATATACCAGCCACTGATGATTCTCCCAAATACAAATACACCTCTGATGAAAATGGCAACTATGGTATTGATCCACAGAAAAGCAACACGAACCACAATTTTGCGCTTTTCTCTGCCATGAACTCATTCTATTGATGTGCTCTCAGAGTTCCAACAGGCCTCTGCAACTGTGCTGGCCCTGCGCTACGACCGCGCCTTCTGCAACGAAGTGACCACGGGTCAGAAATGCGGCGTTCTCTTGGATAAGACGTCTTTTTACGCTGAGCAGGGCGGGCAGACATTCGACGAAGGATACTTGCTTCGAGAGAACGACAACACAGAGGATGTAAGTCCGCTAAAATGTTATGTATTTACCAGACTTTTACCTGTTCCGAAGTTTTAGTTGTTCCCAGCCTGAAATCGATAATTGGGTAAAAAAATAAAACGACACAAGTCGCAAAAATGTAAACTGTAGATTTATTTCTGTATCTGCAAAATAAATACTTGCATGTTTTTTTTCCCCTGGATTTCTTTTAATGTTACAGGAGAAATTGAAAAATTGTCTTTCAAAGTCCTTAATAAGTTCCTGAATTCGCCTGACAAAAAGCTGTAGGAAATCTGTATTTAAGACTACATTTGCTATCTTGTGGCTTTATTTTGAATTCGGAAGAAAGGACAAAATACTACTGGTGTGTACCAAATCATTTGTCTAAAGTAGGAAAAGAATTGATCTCTCCAGATATGGCAACAGGATACTGAAGTAAAATATATGGTACAGTAATTGCTTGGTTTTTACGGGGGTTGTGTTCCAAAAAGGTTCCACGATAGTCATAACCTCTAAAGTAAAACCCGAAATTTGTCAAATTCATTTTATACATTATACTGTACTGCCAAGTTAAAAAAAAAAAATCTGTTTTTTTTGCTTTATTGCACTACTGTATTAAGGACTTGATTCACTTCAGATACTTTTTCACCATAATTTGCATGACAAAAATAACCTTGCTACTATATTGCAATAGTGATTGAATATGAAATATTATTGGTTGACCAACTTAAGCATTTCTGCAGATAAAGCAGCTTTTTATGGGGACCTGATTCAGGCAAAATTCCCATTTTGGCCCAAAAAGTGAATTATGTACTTATTTTATTAGTGTGACAATATTTAATCCTTATATTTCTGCCAGTTTGGCAGGCCGTATTAGAAAAAAGAAAAACATAAGTTCTAACTGTTTCAAAACTATCCACTTTACTTCAGATTATATTTTGTCACAATCATGGGGACGTAATGGAAAACTGCTTTTACCTTTTTTTTTTGCGTGTCGAGATCTTTGTTGGCGATAGAAAACATGTTCCTCTGCCTTTTCCGCCTGGCCAGACCCGGCCCAAAGCATTTACTTGACATGATGGCTTTTGAGGAAACTTGAAATTGAAAAAGATTTTTGCGTACGTCATGTTGGTTCATCAAGTTGATTCATGTACGTGTACATCTTAGATACAACGTTATTGACACGCAGGCAGTAAAGTGGCAAAGTGACTGCTCAGCCAATCAGAATACATACCACGATGCACGATGAAATCCCGCAAAGTAGCGAAACTGCAAAAAGTAAACCGCGATACAGCAAGGAATTACTGATAAGATTATCTGCTTTCAGTATACAGGCGCTGCCCAACTTACAAACGAGATGGGTTCCGGACGATCGTTCGTAAATTGAATTTGTTCATGTGTTGCTTCAGTGCTATATTTTGTATGTTTGAGGTTTATACAAGTATGTGTAAGGCTTGTATAAGTAACCTGTATTGTTTTGAAACTGAAAAATGAACGTTTGATAAAATAATATGCCCTATATTGTTACAAAGCAGGCTGAATGACAAAGCATAGTACTGAAAAACAAAGCTACACATTAGGCGTTGATATTCTGTGATCTGTGAAGCCCTTTGAAACTCCTTGTGATTAAGGGCTAGACAAATTAAAATGACTTGAGTATAAAGATAAATAAAGTTAAGTTTAACTTACTTTTGGACGTGTTAGGCAACTCGTCCTCCGTGGTAAAAAGTGGACAAATAAAAAGCGATCCCACCATTTTCTCAACCGCATCAAGCTTTCTTATTCCACTTTTATTTCAAATAGAAACATCTACCATCGTCTTTACACTTAACACCAAGCATATCGAATGACAACAAACAATAAAAATGTCAAGGTTCTTAGCGCGCTAGAGATAAAGTGCAGCGTGATTAGACACAAACTAGGAAGTAGAAGCCGGATTTCTTCTTGTCAACAGAAAGAAGCACTACAGTACTGTCCTCTACTCGGAAAAAGTTGCACACAATACAAAATCTAACTTTGCATCAATGTCCGGATATTTTTCATCATCCCTAAAAAAAATTATCATATCCACGGTTTTGCCTAAGTCAAATGGTCAAAGTAGGGGAGCGTCTGTATCAATGTTGTTACTGTCACTTAATTTTTGTTGTCTTGGGATTTCTTGAAATGGAGATTTGTTTTTTGTTATATTTTTGAAAAGTTATTGTAGGTTTGAACTGTTTTTTTTATTGCATACAAAATATGTGACTTGTGTTTTGTAGAGAATGGAGTTTTCCGTGAAGAACACACAAGTTAGAGGAGGTTACGTTCTACACGTGGGCACCATTTATGGAACATTAAAGGTTGGAGACCGTGTCACACTTCACGTGGACGAGGTGAGCTCATAAGTTACTCGGAAAAATCCTTGCTGCTCTTAACGTGCTCTTTTGCTTATCTGCTTTCTCCAGGCACGTCGTCGGCCTATCATGAGCAACCACACTGCCACACACATTCTAAACTTTGCTTTAAGAGGAGTTTTGGGCGAAGCAGACCAAAGGGGCTCCTTGGTGGCATCAGATCGACTTCGCTTTGACTTTACAGCTAAAGGTGCACTAAGCACTGGGGAGGTCCGTCGTACTGAGGAGATTGCTTGCGCTATGATAAGGGATGCGAAGGTCAATGGAGATTATACTTTTTGTACTTCTTTTTTTTTTTTTTTTAAATTACACTTTATGCTGACACTTTTTCCTGTACTTTCCTTCAGCCGGTTTATGCTATGGAAGCCTCCCTAGCAGAAGCTAAAGCCATTCAGGGTCTGCGTGCTGTTTTTGACGAAACGTACCCAGATCCTGTTAGGGTTGTTTCCATCGGCATTCCCGTGCAGGACCTGTTGGATGACCCCAACAGTGTAGCTGGTTCTCTCACATCTATTGAGTTTTGTGGCGGAACGTGAGTGTATTTCTATTCATTTTTTTCATCTCCTCCTGATCCCTCTATCATAGCGTGTTAACAACTGTCCTGTTTCCCATTATTATGCACAGCCATCTGCAGAATTCTTCTCATGCTGCGCCTTTTGTCATCGTGTCAGAGGAGGCCATCGCCAAGGGCATCCGTCGTATTGTTGCTGTGACAGGGAGCGAGGCCCAGAAGGTCGGTACCCACATGCAAACCTTTTACAGAGTAGTTGTCATTGTAGTTCTTGGAGGACTTTATGAGTGCACTAGGAATTGATAACATTGATTATTAAAATGGTTGGCAACGAATTTCAAGGTCAATTCATTGGGTTGCAAGATACATGCGCCACTCAGAACGTTATATTAATCAATCGTATAAGTGAGACTGGGAGGTCGGTGGTTCGCGCCCCGGCCAAGTCATTCCTAAGACTTAAAAAGTGGTCGGCGGCGCCCTCTGTTGGCTGCGGCTGCATCGGCTCGCTACAACGGGTCAGGTGCAATCGACATTTCGTTCTGTGTACATTGTTACACAGAATGACAATACAAGGAAATTATTATTATTATTATTATTATTATTATTAAGTGTCTAATTTACCTGTGATGTTGCGAGTACATGCTTGTACCATTTTAATCCACCAGAGGGGGACTTTAGACCACGGTTTATTGTGCAATGTCTTCTTGGTCCAGCGACGAATCTATTAATTGCATTTTCGTCCGGCAGAGGGCACTTTGAGATAGTACTTTGATGCATGAATGAATAGCCGTTATTGTCGTTATACAAGTATAACAAGTTGGAGGGTTTCTCTTCTCAGTACAAGTATATTGTAAAGGCGAACTTGTGCAAAAGTGTAAAAACACTAAATGTCCACGAGGTCCTCTTGATCCAATAAAATACTCGCGTTTCCATCTGATGTTTACACTGTGTAAAAAGTATCTTGCATAGCGTATTTTCCGGATTATAAGTCGCAGAATTTTTTTTTTCTCCATGGTTTAGCCGGGTATGCAACTTATACTCCAGTGAAACAATATGAAATCATGAACACATTATTATATCACTGAGTTTTAAATTTATATTACTGGTACTGTAAATCACTTCACATGTTATTTTCTCACTAAACCGCAAGAGGACGCTCTAACCTGGGCTGATAATTTCAACCTTGACCGCAGCGTATAAGCGGGAGGAGGAAGTGGGTGCTTGTCTACCTACAGGACACCAATGATGAAGATTTGATTGAACTCAGTGATTTTGATTGAAGATGGTAGTTTAGTAAGTATGTTTTTTATGCAAGAGTTACAGAAATAAACCTTAATATGTTCCGTCGTTACTGAAAAGTGTGTGCAAGATATGCACAATAGGATACATGTAACGTTAGTATTCCGTGTTCTCCATTTTATTTCAATTTTAAATTGCCTTTAAAGATGACAGGTATGCTAATGGTGTTGGAATTTCGCAAATAAATTACCCCCAAAAATCCGACTCATACATTTTTTTTCTTCTTAATTATCCATTTTTGGGCTGTTGTGACTTGTACTCCGGAGAGACTTAGTCCGATATTTGCAGATGTTTAGCACACATTATTATTTATTTTTGTTTATTGTTTAGTTATTGGAAAAACATATGTATTTTTGAAGATTCCTTTTTTTCTGTCTAAAAATGCAAAATGTGTTAAAAATGTGTTATGTTTTAAATACGATTAATCGATTATTCAAATTATCGTTGGTTGCTCCACTAGTTGACTTCATTTCCTTCTGCTGGCATTCAAAATACCTTTTTCTCCAGAGCAAGTATTTTTGCAATTGCTCAGTGCACTGATAACAACCACCATTTACCTGTATTTTCAAGGTTTAGTCATGTGACCTTTGCAAAATGTTTGGCCTTCTAGAGAACTTAAAACAATTTTGCTTCCTATAACGCATTCCACAAAAGCATTTCATACAAAGTAGAAGTATGCTTGGAGCATAACCTGAGGCGGTCCGTAACAACCTCATATATAATTATAATAGTAGTTACACAATCTATACAGAGCTGCAAATTGCAAAAAAATAGACCTTTCAAGTTAATTTCGGCCACGAGCACACACGGTGCCTTGCAAGTGTGTTAAAAGAAGGGCTGCAATCATTAGTCGACGTTGTCGACAAAAATCAATAATAAAAGTAGTCGGCAATGATTTCTATTGTCGCCAGACACATCTTTCCAACACTGGAGGCATCTTACATGATTATAATCTCCGCTGAGTGTTGCTAATGCACATTTGCACCTGTCTTGAGCATTAACGTACAGAAATCAAGTATGCTTATTAAAACTCTTAATGATTTTGGGAGAATTCTAGCAAATGAAAAGACTACTTGCAAAGTTTGCAAAATCCTGGCCTTGTTGATGCACTGACATTTAGAGACAAAGCACCTTCGACAGTTCAATAAGATGGAGTCCGACTCACCTCTGTAAGATTCAAATAATATTTCAGCCAATACGGTTTTGATGACGTGCATTTAACATTTGATATGCATATATTTCACTACAAAAGAGAGCTTGAGCTTCATGCCAGCCTGATCTGACAAAAGTATTCGAAATTAAATGCAACCAGTCTGAAGAACAAACGTCAGTTGTCAAAACGTTAAAAACGACAAACATCTGTTGTTAAAACCGTCTTGATTTCAAACGTTTGAAAATCATTAGGCACTTAAGTTGCATACTTTGCAGTTGATCACTGAATGTACTTGACTAAATGCACATATTCTGTTTAATTAAATTAGATAGATAGATAGATAGATGGGTACTTTATTCATCCCCGCAGGGAAATTCACATTTCTGCTAATCTTTCCAATATTTGTGTACTACTTGACAAATAATATATGTTCACGCCCCTTGTCAAAAGCACCATTTATTGACTGTTGAAATTTCATGTCTGTTTTAATGCGATACCTCAAGTGGATATGCCTTTTTTATAGAGATGAATTCCACCTTCTGATCTACTGTTTATGATCAGTTTTTGCTGTGGACCATAGATGATGCATGCCAACATTTGCTGTTTTTTTTAGCTGGTTACATGTGACAGGCAGGGTTGGGTAGGGTTACTTTAATTTGATTACTTTCAATTGGAAATAAACTAAATTTGAATAAAATGATGACTCACAACACGTGGTAATCTTTCTCTCCTGGCTTTGATCTCTTTAATCTCCGGCAAAACTAACATAAAATGCGACAGAAACAAAATGAAAATAAATCCAAACAGCATGCCAACATCATTTTTGCCCTTCCATGTATTCCGTTACTCCCCAAGCCTGCACAAAATTTAGTCATTTTATTCATATTTAGTTTCTTTTGTCTTTTATTAGCATCTTTTGTATTGGAGTAATTCAAAAGTAATTGAAAGTAATCAAGTTAAAGTAACCCTACCCAACCCTGGTGACAGGCCAGACAATCTGTATAGACTGATTATATCTAGCTTGTCAATGACTTTTAATAAGCCATTCCAATCAAAAAAAAAAAATCACGGCAATGGATTGCAAGAGTAGTCGGTGTTAAAAAGTAACATTATCTAGGTTTGACTGTTTACTTGAATCACCAGGCTCAAAGGAAAGCAGACACACTGGACCAAAATCTGAGCGCCCTGGCAGACAAAGTCAAACTGCAAACTGTTCCGAATAAAGATATCCAAAAAGAGATTGCGGATATGACAGAGGTATGATTTTGCAGCTTCAAGACTGACATTTTCACATTTTGAGGAAATTATTGCAGTACAGCTATGACTGCATGACTGCTCAAGTCTTAATGGTTTTCAAGTATGGAGCGGCAACCAGTTGGGTAAATGAATTGTGAACCTTGTCTGCAGTCCATTGGCACCGCAGTGATCTCCCAATGGCGGAAGGATGAGATGAGGGAGACCCTGAAGGGCTTGAAGAAGACCATGGACGACCTTGATCGTTCCTACAAGGCGGACATCCAGAAGCGAGTTCTAGAGAAAACTAAGGAGGTGATCGAGACTAGCCCCAATCAACCGCTGCTGGTGATGGCCATGGAAACCGGGGCTTCAGCCAAGGTCAGGTTTTTATCTCTTGTATCGTTAAGTCTTAAAGTGGGAATTTTGTCGACTGAAATGTGAAAACCTATTAAAGTGTAATCTAGAAAGTTCAACCTCTTAAAGTTATTCTCATTCAAGCTCTTAAAAACGTTCAAAAGTCTTGAATTTGATAACCATGAATTAAGACATTGAAAACGTCTGGTACCCTGTCCCGTCTTCTCTACGGTGGCGGCTCGCCAGTTGCCTCGGCGCCTGGGTCGGTCTGTACCCTTCCTCGACCCCAACGAAGTCTTACTCACGGCCGCTTCAGTCCCACTCTTCGTCCAGGCCTGGCCGCAGTTGGGTGTCAGTCCCCCATCTATGCCTTTGCGGCTGGGTGGTGTCGGGGTCCATCACGACTCGGCGTCGGGCGCCCGGTCCATCATGACTCTGCGCCGACAGCTGTGCCAGAATAAGTGCGAGATTGGTCTTAAATTTCTTTGGTTGTTGTCTCTAAAAGGTCCTAAAAAGTTTTGCATTTAAATGGAAAAACCCTGGGGGCCCGTCATCGGTATCTGTTTTTTGATTTTATTTTTATTAAATATGCTAGTTAGTTGTGACTTTGAGATCTCAGCAATGACAATCGAGCTTCTTTCTACAATACTGGTTCTGCATTGCACCTCACTACACACCGCAAGATAGCCTGATTTTCCTTTCCATTACAGAATAGAAAATGGGAATGGGCAGGACTCTTCACCTTTGTTTTGGTTCTACCAATCACTCCATCCATCCAACCATATTCAGGCCTTCCTCTTAATACATTTCCCACCACTTCTGCACTACATACTCATTTAGTCAAATGGTCTTTATGCATTTTTTCCATATGTCCAAATCATCTGAAATTTTTTCATCAACCTTTTCGGTAATCTCACCACACCAGTTATTCTCCTTACTTCTTCATTCCTTGACCAATCCAGTCGTGTCACTCAACACATACTATGCAAACATCTCATTTCCAAGGCATTTAACCTATTAAGCTCATTTATCCTCAAACCCCACACCTCTGAGTCATACATCACTGTTGGCACCACCACACCTTCATACAACCCAGGCTTTCTATCCATTTGCAGATCTTAACATTTGAACAATCCATTCAGAACACGCATTGCCTCGCACCCTACACCCACCATCTTCTTCACATCCTCCTCCAAACTTCCACCTGCGGACACAAATATACCCACCTCCTGCAATTGTACACCATTCAACAAATCGGTAATTCAACCTCTTTACCACTTCTTGAACACCTCAATACCATACTCTTGTCTGCTTTCACAAAGTTTCCTTCTCTTACACACTCTATCAAACTCAACTACCAAAGAACTC
Source organism: Urocampus carinirostris (assembly GCF_059441175.1). NCBI lineage: Eukaryota > Metazoa > Chordata > Actinopteri > Syngnathiformes > Syngnathidae > Urocampus > Urocampus carinirostris. Next base: position 5,503,298 of record NC_142355.1, read on the forward strand.
AGTCCTGCTGCAGAGTCAGTCACCAAAGCATCTGCAAAGGGCTGAGTTGCATGCAACCCACCTTCACATACTATAACTCCTCTCCCTGCTTTCACACACACCTCAAACACAACTCCATCTAAGTCACAAGACTGTTTTGGGGGATGCGCCTTACAGTGTGGAAGAGTTGGTGCTAACGCATGATGGAATAGAGCAGTGTTGATTACAAAAATGATCCTGTGTGACTCTTTGACTGCTGCTGGCTTTTGTCATCTCCTAGAATTAAAAAAAAATGCTTAAACTGTCCTCATTTGATCTGACAGTAAACCAGCCAAATAATAGGCGGGAACTTAATACGCAATACCCACTTTTACCTGCCAATCATGAGACAATGCTGCTCGGTGGCATTTTCCAGCGTAGCGGAACCTCGTCAGAGTTGGTCCCATGACAGCCATGCACAGTCAAGTCATTTTTATTTGTATAGCCCTTAATCACAAAGAGTCTCAAAGGGCTGCACAGGTTATTGCACAGACTATTATTACACCATCCCCTGATCTGAAACCGACATGAGTGCAAGGAAAAACTCTAAAACCTCAACATGAGGAAAATGAAGAAACCTTGAGAAGGGGACCGCACATGTGGTAATCCCCCTTTCAGGATGACCAGGCTGCAATGGATGTTGCAATAAAAAATAATACACAGATATTGTCAACATAAAATATAGGTTATTCATATGCTATCGAGTAGAAGTGAGTTTTAAGCTTAGATTAAACATTTCCACTGAGGTTGTAGAGTTCGAATCTCAGGGGGAAGAGCATTCCACAGCACCGGTGGACGGATGGAGAACGTTCTCTGTTCTGAAATTAACTCGCCAATGCTCGGTCATTGTAATTTTCGTGCAAAATTATATTATTTTTTTAGTGGTTGAATTGAGTATTTAACCCTACTTCCAAAAAATAACCTGATAATAACATAGTAGCAACATAATACGATCCCAAAACTGGCGGCGCCCTGTTCGGCTGCGGCTGCATCGGCTTGCAACGTTTTTTTTACACGTCGGCCATAAGATCCAGTCTTCGACTCAGTTTTGATGGCGCACAAAGTCGGCTCGAACTGCAGATTAAGATACGATCGCAGTTTTTTTTGCTGGATATGCGATCATCCAGACATCAAGCGCTCGGTGTTTATTAGCCACAGACTGCTATGTCAACAAGATCCAGCGGCCTACAAAGCAGCGAAGCAGAGTGGCAAGACAGCGGCGTGACCGCCGAACGAGGACATCAAGCGCTCGGTGCTACGACCACTCGACATCAAGCGCTCGGTGCTACGACCACTCGGGAGTGTTTATTAGCCACGGACTGCTATGTCAACAAGACCCAGCGGCCTACAAAGCAGCGAAGCAGAGTGGCAAGACAGCGGCGTGACGAGGAAGCGGGCCGGGCTAACAGCTAGGCTAACCCCTCTAACATCCATTTTGCTCTCCAACGTTCGCTCTCTGGACAATAAACTGGACCATTTAACAACTGGAAGTGGCATCGAACCGCGAGATGACGAACTGCTGCGCTAAAATTCTGACGAAGACATGGTTAATCTTATCTATCCCGGCTGACGTTCAAAGAACCTGTGCGGGTCAGATGTATCGACATTTCGTTCTGTATACACGTGTACACGAATGACAATAAAGTAAATCTGAATCTGTATGTAACTTCTTACATGCCCACATTTCTTGTGTAAATATTGTGTAAATTATAACCTTATCTTCTTTGTTTCTTTATCTTCTTTGTTTTCTTTTATCCTCACTGTTAAATGGAAACTGGAGTTCGATGTCCAATTTTGTTGTCACACTATGTTGAACCCATTTTGTAACAATGACAATAAAGGTATATATTATTCTATAATAACATTTTTTTAAATTTTTATTAAAGACATGCTTATCAAACTGGGGGCCTTTTTGCGCTAATTAGTAACAAAAAGTTTGTATCAGCTTGAATAAGGTTAAAGACCCCTGGACAAGAGGCTATAGAAGACTTAATAGACTCTCACTCTTGCAGGCTCTCAACGAGTGCATGAAGGTGCTGAAGGCCAACTCCCCTCAGACTGCTGCCATGCTCTTCGCTGTGGATCCTGAAGCCGGAAAAGTCATCTGCCTGTGTGAAGTTCCTCAGGTGAGACACATTCTAGTTTATGTGCATTATTACTGGTTGGTTACTAACGGGCTGTGAGTCGTTTGATACCAGGCTGCACAGAAAGAAAAGACAAATTATTCTGGTGCTTTAAATCCTTGAAGTATTGAATTTTAATATTGTGTTTTCAAGGCTTTAATAGTGCTTGATCTTTGGGTGAAGTGCTTGAAATTGTACCCATGTTTCTATACAAGCTTAAAAACACTGGCCTAAAGTGGCTTCGCTTTGCCATTTCATTTCTTTCCTGGTGATGAAAACCAGCTACGTTTGTATGGCTTTGTCCTATGAAGCGTCATCACCCCCCTACGGGTCGTGCCCAAAAAGTCAGGTGCATGCTACACCTAAACGGAAATAAAATGTGCATCAGTGCAAGCATACCTGTCAACCTGTACGTTTTTGCCGTACAAAGTACGTTTATTATGCATTCAAAGACGTGTACGACGTACGAGAAAATCTGTACGGAAAAACGCAAATTTGTCAATGATGGGTACCATCCGGTATACACCGACGATCACGAAACGGCAAATCAAGTCAAAGGAGTTGCCGCGGTAGCCTCTATCTCGGTATCATTTTTTCGGTGCAAACGAAGCAAGCGGTTTGATGCTACCTTGAACGTCCAAGCGACTTCATTTTGGAACCTTTTTTTAGAATAAACCTCATTCATGTCGAGCAACTCAGGATCTCACAACAAAACGTTAATTAACAATATATATGATATAACGAAACCCATGTACAATATAACATGTTAAACTACATAAATAAACACGTTTGAAAAAAAATATGGTGTAAGATTATTTTGTAAGGGAAAATACAACATTTTGTAAGGGCATGGAGCCCTTGAGCTTGACAGGTACTGCACATTATGTATTAATTATGGACATTTATTATTGGCCATGCAAAAGTTGTCTTGATAAATGCACATGCAAGATTAAAAATTGTATATGTAAATGCAGATGTATTTGTAGTTCTGCAAAATACATGTTTCAAACTGAATTTCTTCTTTTAATGGTATTGGGGAAAAAAAGAGAAATTGTCCTTGAAGTCCTTTAAGTGCTTGAATTTGGCCATGAAAAAGCTGTACAAACCGCGATCATCGAACACGGCACAGAAGGCAGCACAAATCGAATCAGGATTGCGCAAGGCACTTCCTTCTCTCTCGCTCAGTGCAGTCTACACCGAAAGTGAATTTGACAATATGCTTATCGTTTGCAGTAATTTGTGACATTTTTACAAAAGAACTTTGCATGCACATTATTTTGAAACCGTTATTGAGGACAAATTTCATGGAAAAGAATTGCCTCGACACTCTTAAGGTGGAAGACAAATTGTTAATGGCATATTTACATTGATTTGGGACACAGGATTTGGCATTATTATCATTTCATACATTTGATTAAATCATCAAACACACACAGTAAAATAAAATGTGCAGAATAAATAGCTTTTGTCTAGAGAGCGTGTTTGGCAGTTTTTTTCAATTTTGTCTGAAAATATATGATGTGGCTCTCTCGATTTCTTTTTAAAACATTTTTTGCTTTTATGGCTCTTTCTGACCCCTGCTATAAATTATATATTTTTAACTCCACAGGATAAAGCCAACCTTGGATTGAAGGCAAACCAGTGGGTCCAAGAGTTGTGTCCATTGATGGACGGGAAAGGAGGTGGAAAGGACATGTCCGCACAGGCTGCCGGCCGCAACACCGAGTGCCTGCAGGAGGCGCTACAGATGGCTAAGCAGTTTGCAACTCTCAAGCTGGGGGAGAATTAGGATCAGGGCTCTGAATGGAAAAGCCTTGGATGCGTCGTACGATATAAATGCGGTGACGAAAAGATTGAAAGAAGGAATCATCAACAGCTTTTTTTTTTTCTATGACCACTGTCGAGGGTGAGTTAGTTTTATTAACCTCACTTAAAATATACCTCTGTGGAAATAACACTCATCTGAAATAAGTTGAATGCAGAATCTCACATTCAGAAGGACATAGCAGGCAGTGTTGAGGGCTTGTGATCCCATTTGCATGCAAGGGATAAGAAAGCAACTTGGCATCACTGGGTAGTGCTAAAATGTTTCCATTCGCAACGTTAGACTCAATCATTACTCTTGTAGACATAAACAAAGAGCACTTAACCTTTTTAACATATTTTTCCAAATTAACCAACACTTTTAGAACTTTGTGTCCCTCGTCTCAACTTTGGACCTCTCATCATGTTTAAGCATAAGCTATTAAGGGGAACTGTAACTGCATTACTCATGCATAATTAAGTCATTATGTTACATGTAAACCGTTTAATCTGCAAGATAACGTTTTGTTTTATGTAATAGATCATTTTTATTGCTCAATTGGTTTCGGGCACAAGCAGCCTGTTGCAATTTGGTAATCATTTGTTTATTATTTTTGGGATACTGTAACAACCATGCCAGCAATCTTTTTTTTATTGTCTCAGTGCATCGAAGCTGTTCTATGGACAAGAAATGGGAATATGCAATTTGGGTTTTGAATAAATAGTTCGTCCTGCCTTTGACACTCGTCTGTGATTTTTTTTCTCGTTGACTTATTTTTGAGCAGGAAAACAACATGTTGCTGTTTTTATTTTTTTAAGAGTAAAATCTAGAGGCAAATGGGGCCTCTGACAGCATTTTCTTGGCTACCCTATCAGTCAGACTGCAAGATGATTTGGCCAGCCCAAACCCAGAGGTAATGGTTGACATTTTTGGCCCGACCTGATTTTTAGGCCAGGCTAGGATTTAAGATCTTACCTCTAATTCTTGGGTACCTTTTTTTTTTAAAAAAAATGGGTTGGTGACCATTTCTGGTTTGAGTTAGAGTCCTGCATGCTTTTGATGCACCTTCACTCTTCTTTCGCACAGCTCTTGTCGAACTGTGATCGAGCTAATATTTCCAAACAACTGAATTTGTAGGCTGGGTCTGTCCAGCCATGTTGTGGTTCAGGGGTGTTAAACCCATTTGCTCGAGGGCCACACGGTAGAAAATAACATTCTCACTGGGACGCACAAGTAAATTAACAGCATAAAAAATGTGCCTAAGCTGTAGACTTGGACTTTTCAGAGGCTCCCATGAATCAAGCATGTAAGATTAGACCTAAATCCATTTCAGGTTTTACCCAATATTTTATTTTCGTTTGCCAAGATTTAATCTCTTGTAGAATTTATCAAATGTGTATTTGTTAAATAAATAAATAAAATAATAGTAAAAGTACAATTGAATTTCCACTTCAGTTTATTTGAAGGCTGGGTGTGCCGTTTTGAGGTGTCTTAATTAAAAGTTCAAACTAGACTGTTTTTAAGCATGTGTCAACGATGCCCAACAGCGTTTAAAGAGACTTTATAATATTTTTTCCACCGAGTCTTATTTGCTTTTACCGTTCTTTTAGCATCCTGTTACGGGACTCGCAACCCATTAGGGAGCGAAGGAGGAGGCTTGGAGAGTAATTTCATGCTTGACCTGGATATTTGTTAGTGTAGCCTGAAAATGCTAAAAGAAAAGACATGTTTCAAATACAGTCCAATGGCCAGCCATTTAGACTACTGCACAATAAACATAAAACGAGGCACATAATGTAAAAACAAATGTATATTTCATATATATATATATATATATATATATATATATATATATATAGAGGAAATAAAATAATTAATGTACCCGTTTATTGGCACTCAGCAATGTTTTTTTGCCTCAATTTCTTGAAAAAATGATCCAATGACGTCTGCTTTTGCCAGATTTTGACAATCCGTTGGAAATGCGCGAGGCAGATGTCATTACAATGAGCAATAGCTCGAGCAGTAAACATTCATTCCTGCAAATTCTCAGACTTCATGGAATTTTGCAAAAATGTCTTTAGTTTGAGCTGATGGAATGATGGCTGCATTTTTCTCCTTTTCATCTTTAAACTCCTCCTCGGCAGTGCTTGTTTTCCATACCTTTCTATTATCTCTTGATTTTTTTCGATGGCCAGAAGAACTCTCTTCCGCTTTTCATCTTATCCACCTTTTTGCATGTCTTTTGTTGTCCATTTTGAATGGTAGCTCTTAGTAACGGTAGCAGGAAGGGGACACGAAGAGCATGCAGTGATTCACTCATACACAGACTGGGGTGGCAAATAGCAGTGCATAGTATACTGTATTTCTGACTTTGTATCCTGAAACGCCTTTGTAGTAACTAGTGGCAATATTTTCCCGTTCAGATACTTTGTGACCTTAAACTTATGTAGACATTCGTAAGTAAGAGGGACCACTGTACCTGGGGAACGAGTGGACTGAGATCATAAATTTAAGCCAGAAGATGGCAGCAGAGAGTAACAAAATTTCATGTTGCCGCACCAGCTTTATCTCGGGGAAACTCATTTAGATTGGAAAGTGACCAAAAAGGCACACAAACACTGATTGATGCTGCTCTTTCTTTTTATGAAAATGTTAACCTAAAGATGCGAAATGTAAGATTTTATATGTGTTCTAGACTGGAGCTCTCTGCATAGACACGCAGGTGCTTTTTTTCCTTAAGTTGGTATTTTTTATATTGCGTCTAAGACTTGAGTAAAACAACCGGATGGGTGTTGTCAATGTTTTCTGGTTGATTGATAGTCAGCAGATACAGCTACAGTGGGTTCTTAGCGAGTGACGCCTGGCTTTGCAGACATCCAGAGGACACATCTCTTAACTCCAACTCATTTATACTCCATTTTGTCCTGTGCTTTTGTCAGTGTTGTCCAGGGTTGGGTAGGGTTACTTTAACTGGATTACTTTCAATTACTTTTGGATGACTCCAATACCAAATTAATAATAAAAGAGAAAAGAAACGAAATATGGATAAAATGACTAAATTTTGTGCAGGCTTGGGGAGTAACTGAATACATGGAACGGCAAAAATGATGTTTGGATTTATTTTCATTTTGTTTGTCGCATTTTATGATAGTTTTGCCGGAGATCAAAGCCAGGAGAGAAAGCTTACCACGTGTTGTGACTAATCATTTTATTCATTTAGTTTCTTTTGTCTTTTATCAGAATATTTGGTATTGGAGTCATCCAAAAGTAATCCAGTTAAAGTAACCCTACCCAACCCTGGTGTTGTCTTATAAGCCACGTAAACGTTCACAACAAATAAATACATCCATGTAGTGTAATTCTAATTGTTTATTTTCATGATGAGAGGTGAGGCACAGCCGCCTGCCTCCCAATCTCACGTCACTGCTGAAAGTGAATAACTGCAATACAAATTGTATCTATTAAGCAGAACAATGTAATCTGAGGCGTGTTCAGGAGAGTGAGCGATTGCTATCGCGAGCTATCGCTAGCTTCTGAACGGCCAGTGATTATTGAGCGCTCGCGTGCCCGAGTAATCACGGGAGAAAGACCGCTTACTTTGATTTCCAACATGGCGTCGACAGTGCAGAAGATGGAGGATCTCACCCTGACGAGTGCTGTTGGCGATGTAATATATCGTCTTACATTGCCTGGTAATGTTTGTGAACAATGCAAGACAGGTATGACCCTTCCACTGCGTTTAGGATAACCTTAACTGTGTCAATATGCGAACTGTCGCTCATATCAGCCAACTCGCTCAAAGCAAGCTGTAGAACGAAATCCATTGTACTGTCGTCGGCCATTTTGGATCAGTAAGGCAATCGCAGTGAGCGATTACAAAACGTTCAGCAGTGCGCGGCAAGCGATTATCAAGAGACTACATTTCTGATCACTCTCCTGAACACGCCTCTGGACAACACAGTAAATGGGCAGGTATTATGGAAACTAATAATTAATTGCACACATAACCTGAATTACAACCCTAAACTGTGTCCATGTTCATAAAAAGCGAAGATGGCAGAGGTAAAAGAATGTCTACAACAGGGGTAGGGAACCTATGGCTCGGGAGCCATATATGGCTCTTTTCGTGAGTACATATGGCTCGGGAGCCATATATGGCTCTTTCCCTGAGTACATATGGCTCGGGAGCCATATATGGCTCTTTTCCTGAGTACATATGGCTCGGGAGCCATATATGGCTCTTTTCGTGAGCACATATGGCTCGGGAGCCATATATGGCTCTTTTCGTGAGCACATATGGCTCGGGAGCCATATATGGCTCTTTTCGTGAGCACATATGGCCCGGGAGCCATATATGGCTCTTTTCGTGAGCACATATAGCCCGGGAGCCATATATGGCTCTTTTCGTGAGCACATATGGCCCGGGAGCCATATATGGCTCTTTTCGTGAGCACATATGGCCCGGGAGCCATATATGGCTCTTTTCGTGAGTACATATGGCTCGGGAGCCATATATGGTTCTTTTCGTGAGTACATATGGCTCGGGAGCCATATATGGCTCTTTTCGTGAGTACATATGGCTCGGGAGCCATATATGGCTCGGGAGCCATATATGGCTCTTTTCGTGAGTAGATGTGGCTCCGAAATAAAATATAACTATTGCACATCTCTTCGTGGCGTTCCAAAGTCAAGTGATTTCATCCCGATTTTGGTCCATATAATGCCGAAGCATCTTAATGCAGAAGTTCGATAAGAAACCATTCAAATTGATAAATAATAACGCTGGCAAACGACTTTGATTGGGTGAGCAGCACAGGTGGGCGGATCCCTGCATCCAACGCAAGGCACTTCCTTCTCTCTCTCGCTCAGTGCAGTCTACACGGAAAGTGAATATGACGATATGCTTATCGTTTGCAGTCATTTGTGACATTTTTACAAAAGAACTTTGCATGCACATTGTTTTGAAACCGTTATTAAGGACAAAAATTGCCTCAACACTCTCAACTGAAGGTGGAAGACAAATTGTAAATGGCATATTGATATTGATTTGGGACACAGGATTTGGCGTTATCATTTCATACATTTGATGAAATCATCAAATGACACACAGCGAAATAAAATGTGCTGAAGAATTAGCTTTTGTTTAGAGAGCGTGTTTGGCAGTTTTTTCAATTTTGTCTGAAAATATATGATGTGGCTCTCTCAATTCATTTTCAAAACATTTTTTGCTTTCATGGCTCTTTGGGTCAAAAGGTTCCTGACCCCTGGTCTACAAGGATGATGGAATATATTTCTGTCCTACGGCACAATAGACAGAATGAACAGCTCTGCAGACTTCCAAGCAAGTTTGTGTCACCCGATGTAAAGCGAGAGAGATGGTTTATGACCGAGTGGCTTTCTGGTCCGGTTGGCATGTCCAGCAGTGGCAGGGCAAGGCACAGGAAGCTAGCTTAAAACTCGTATGAGTGAGAAGTCACGACGACTCGCTTTTTCTGTAGGGACGTCTTTATTTAGCCACGCTTGTCTAAATATTGATACAAATTGTAGGTACACAAACATCTCTTTTTAAAAACTTTTGTGATGAAAATAGATAATAGAATGGGGCCTCCAAAGATGATTGATATGCTGAGAAGGCTGATATTAATGTATGATTCTATTAAAATGATCCACTTTGTATTACTGATCCATCCCTACTATGATTGGGATCATTTTATCATTTGAAACCGAGAACAAAAATAAAACATGTTTTTTTCCCCTCATCAGACTCAAGGTAATCAGTAGAAGCATGTCATGGCAAAACAAAATACCGTAAATTCCGGACTACAAGCAGCTACTTTTTTCCCTAACTTTCAACCCTGCGGCTTATTCAGTGATGCGGCCAATTTATGTAATTTCTCTAACGGCCGCTAGCGGCGCTCGAGTGTTGCTACCATTAACTGCCTTGTCAAAGCTATATTATTATTATTAAAGCTTTGAAAACTCTCTCGGTGTATCGTCTTTCTTTGTAAATATGTGTAACCCATGTATAATATGTATTTGCAACTGTATATTTTTGTAATGTATTTATTTGTATTTATTTTAGACACTTATTCTGATATGTTTTGCACGGGTGAACAAAAAATGAGGGGCGGAACAAACGCGGGGTGCCGAGTTTAAGTGGGGACCGCTAAAGGTGAGGGACAGACAAGGAAAGAAGAGGGGGTAAAAAGTTGGTTAAAGAAAAAGGAGTTGCGTGAGTAAATGTCTTCGTCTGATATATTTTTCCCACCCTAACCTTTGGAAATATACACTTTTTTCCTTAGATTACTTTCATCGGGACCTGGACTCTACAGGTCTGCATCAAACCTTAAGTACCGGTATCATTTTCCGTTCATTTTGGCGGCTGTGATTTTTGGACTGTGGACTTTAACGAAGGACATTCAGTTTCAATCGCGGGACATGAAGTCTGGTTTGGTTTACTTTTGTGTATGTGTTACATGTTTAAATGTCGGCGCATACAGGTGCGGCTTGTGTATGTACAAAATCGGTTTTCCTCTTAAAATGTGGTGGGTGCGGCTTAGAATCAGGTGCGCTCTATAGTCCGGAATTTACGGTAAAAAGGAAAAAACATTATTAGCTAGGAGCGATACTTGGTTTCCACTCTGTCATGTGCGCAAGGAATGGGAGGGCTTAAGATCAGTTGCCCAGTGTGTGTCTATCGGCCGTTGTGATTGTACAGGCTTCTGAATTTTAGCACTGTACAATGTGATACTCAAAATTTCGGCACAAAATTCGTTTTCTCCCATCTATTCAGGATCTCGTATCGGTATTGTCACGTAAAAGCCATTGCCAAGGTCCGGCTCATCTGTGAAGAGCGGTATGAACAGGGTTGGGTAGGGTTACTTTAACTGGATTACTTTCAATGACTTTTAGATGACTCCAATACCAAATATGCTAATAAAAGACAAAAGAAACTAAATAGGAATAAAATGACTCAATTTTGTGCAGGCTTGGGGAGTAACGGAAAACATGGAACGGCAAAAATGATGTTGACAAGCTGTTTGGATTTATTTTCATTTTGTTTCGGTCGCATTTTATGTTCGTTTTGAGATCAAAGCCAGGAGAGAAAGTTTACCACATGTTTTGAGTCATTATTTGATTCATATTTAGTTTATTTTGTCTTTTATTAGCATATTTGGTATTGGAGTAATCCATAAGTAATTGAAAGTAATCCAGTTAAAGTAACCCTACCCAACCGTGTTCATACTATTTTCCTATGTTGTACATAAATACAGATGACTTCCTTAAGTAGTATAGTAAAACAATGTTCCATGATTATTTTTGTCATGGTAATTTATGAACTGATTGCATTATAATGAAGATGATTAAGCACAAAGCATTTGCAGCGTGCTGAGAAATAAACACTGGGAGGAGCGGGTGATTGCAAAAACATTAATCAAAGGCTTCATTTCTTGAGAAATTACTGGAGACCATGCTTCAGGATACTGCCCTGGGTGAGTATGTCGCGTGATTGCCTCTGTTAGGATTGAGAACTTTGGCTTGTGGCTCTGGTATCAATCTGTTTTAAGAGGTGTATTGACCACTATCATATTGCATCCTTTCTGTCTTTTTTTGGGCTGGGCACCCGTATAATGCTGCAGGGGTAAACCAGTGAAAGCTGTCTGGCGCTGCTGTGAAGCAAAAGAGCGTGTTGTCATACATTTTTTGTTCAAACAACAACAAAATATTAAGTGTCGATAAAAATTGTTCAAACCAAACCAAAAACCCAACAAATACAAAAACAAGCAGTACTCCCCCAGTGGTATTAATGACCCCCCTTTCCTGAATGGTTTAATCTTGAAAAACGGGTTTACGCAACTTGTAAACAATAGCGTTCTACTTGTTCACGGATATAATTTTTTGATACTATTTTCGGCTCAACTACCATATGTGAGAGCGTTTTGGGTTTGAAGCGTGTAATCAAGTTTTTAAAGAGAGTTTGTTTTTGTCTTTGAAATGTCCACCCTTTTTGTCAACAAATTCAAGCACATTTTAAAGACTTAAAGCACATTTTTCAATTTTTCCAGTACAGTGGAACCTCGTTTTTCCATCGCCTCTCAGTTCGAACAAATCGGAGTCCGACCAAAAATTTCGAGAAATTCTTGCTTCGCTGTTCGGTCAAAAAATCGGAGTTCAAACGCCGTGAGTGCGTACGCTAGGGTGCGATGCTAAGCGGGGTACGGGTGTTTTAGCCCCTTATTATGCCTCAGAAGAAAGTCAGTGCCAGCAGCAAGGTTGCTACAGGTGAAAAATGAAAAGTAGTGCGTACAACTATTGCATTTAAGAAAGAAATAATAGCAAAATATGAAGGAGGTGTGCCAGTGTCTGATCTTGCTAGGGAATACAGCATGGCTAAATCTACGATCTGTACGATACTAAAGAATAAGGAGGCTGTGAAATCGAGTGATGTGGCTGAGGGAGTGAGTGCCATAAGCAAGCAACGGCCGCAAGTTTTGGAAGAGGTTGAAAAACTTTTGATGATTTTCCTCTCCCCACCGTCCACCTGCGCCTTCTGCTGACCACCACAAAGGTAAGAAATCCTATTGATGATTCTTTTCTTTATGCTTTTTTATTTTTTACACGTTTATGTTAGCGTAATCTTTCGTACGGATGATTACGATAACGCCTGGGTTAGCTTTACGTTAAACATTCAAGGTAAACATTCAGGGTGTTGGAACGGATTAAAACGATTTACATTATTTTTAATGGGAAAATTGATTTCGGTGATCGAACGAATCGGTTTTCGATCAGGGTTCTGGAACGGATTATGGTCGAGAACCGAGGATCCACTGTACCATTAAATGAAAAAAAATCCAGTGTGAATCACTTATTTTTCAAAGCCTAAAATATATCTGCAATTAACATATGCAAAGTTTAATCTTGCCTGTCCATTTATTGAGACGTATGATTTTTAGATATTGAGGTAATCGTTTTGATTTTGAGACAAATCTGTCCACATATAGGTGTCAGGTGAAAATGACAGTGATATGTAGCTTATATTTTCAGTTACAGGAAGTTCTTCTCATTAAAATTGACCACTTGGAAACGCTACCTTCATTTTTTGCATGGCACATAATCAATGTCCATAACTAATACCTGTCAACGTGTACGTTTTTGCTGTACAAAGTACGTTTTTTAATGCATTTTAAGACGAGTACGACGTACAAGGAAATCTGTACGGAAAAACGCAAATTTGTCAAGGATCGGTACAATCCGGTATACACCGACTATCACGAAATGGCAAATCAATCAAGTCGAAGGAGATAACCGCGGAAGCCTCTATCTCGGTGTTACAAGTTAAAACTTATATAAACTCTATGTTGGCAAAATTACTCAAATAAAAACAAGCATAAAGGTATTTAAAATTCCCAAGCGGGAGAGCACTGTCCGGTCGCCCACTCCGGGCGAGTGCCTCGGCCGACCTCTCCTCCCGTGTGTGAAGCTAACTTTTATTCACACAGGAAACAGAAAAATACGACTTCAAAATAAAAGAGTACAAGACTGATAAACGTACAAGAGATGCAATTAGACTGATTATTGAAACGTTACTTCATGTGTGTGGGTGTGTGAAAGATTGTTTTTATATTTAGGAATATAAAAACAAGTTATATTCACACAGTGAATTCTGAGAAATGTTACAACCAAAACGACCAACCTATCACTGGGTATCGTTTTTTTCGTTGCAAACGAAGCGAGCGCTTTGATGGTTTCCATCATGCATCGTTCTAAAAAAAAATATGTTGTACGATTATTTTGTATTTTCTACTGGAACATACAACAGTTTGTACGGGCATGGAGCCGAGAAGGTTGACAGGTATGATAACTAATACATAGTCCTTGCAGGAATTCACATTTCATAGTGGCCTGTTTAGTGGCGATGACACATCATTGAACAATACAGTACAAACTAAAAACAGCTGACGTTAATCCTGAGGAAAGAAGAAATGCAATGGCCAAGCAAAGCCAGTAGAGAGCAGTGATGGTGTAACTCGCCAACAATTTCAAGCATTTACAAGCACTTAAGAATCTTTGAAAACACAACATAAAAATTGAGCGTTTTCAAGAATTTCAAGCACCCGTACCAACCCTGCATGACTTTGTTACGAAACAGGGTTTTATATATCTCCTCATTTGATATCTGGCTTACTGTGCTAGGCTTACCCAATTACTTTTCCTTGATAAGTTTGTAAGCTGCTTCCGGTAGAAATAGAAACTCCGCGGAACAGCAGCAGACCGAAACCGTACCGGAGACAATGAGCATCGACAGACTGACAATAATGTTTTCATTTTTACGGCGTCTGTACAATTGAATTGGTTATAATTAGCATTTTCTCAAACACACTTACATGGAAAATATTTTCTTTGTGACATAATTATGATCACCCAGGAAACCGTAGCGACACACAAAGGACTACTGTCAAAATAAAACAACGCAAATTAAAAAGTTCCAAAGGAGACAATGTGATGGAGAACAACTGTTAAGTGCAGGTAATTATCTAAGGCGTGTGGTGACCTCAGTAGCTTAATGTTTGATTTGGCAGCTACAATAATGACACATCTAAATCAATGTTCCCTTATAAGCTGCGCGCACTGCCTGCACATGCTCAAATCTAGCCGGCTCACAAAAATGAGGGCTCGAAATTGCTAATTAAGAAGCGAATTAAGTCAAAGTAACAGTGCGTGAAGGTAAAAATACACTGGTTCCCCTAACGCTGTTTTCTAAATGCGGTATTTTGAAGTCAAGGTCGAAGTAGAACAAAGTTCAGTAAAGTCAGTAGAGTTTTTGGAGAACCGGCTTCTTCGGCTCGGCTCACTAAAGAGAACCGGCTCTTTCGGGTCCCGAACGGCTCTTCAGGTTGTTTTTGCTTCTTTCATCCCTACACGACCAAATATTATGTAAAATTATGCACAAAATGACTTAAAGGATGGGGGGAAAAAGAAAAAAAAAGAAAAAAATACCAAAATGAAAAAGTAGTGAAAAGCTGAGAAAAAAAGAAACAAAAGGAAGAGAAAAATGAAGGAAAAATTCAGAAAAAAGCCAGAAAAAAGAAAAGAAAGAAACAAAGGAAAAAAAGTAAATA
Source organism: Urocampus carinirostris (assembly GCF_059441175.1). NCBI lineage: Eukaryota > Metazoa > Chordata > Actinopteri > Syngnathiformes > Syngnathidae > Urocampus > Urocampus carinirostris. The sequence goes on from NC_142355.1 coordinate 5,518,363, forward strand.
GAGAGCAAAAAGAAAAAAGTAACATCTAGGAAAAAATAAAGGAATTAAAAAAACAGGGAAAAAGAAGAAAAACTTTGTGTTGCATTCAAATAATTTCCAATTATACCAAGTCAATCTAGTGGCCAACATTGTACTTCCACTAAAAAATGTGATAAAATACAGTTGTGTATCGTGCAACCGACTAAATAAGCCCCCAAAGTGTTAGTATTATGTGACAAAAGATCCCAGGAAAAAAAAGAAATGAAAATCTTGTGAAAGAATTGTTGTAAAAACAAATGACGTTTGTAGGCCGTACAACCTTTGCAATAATACATGAGTCAATTCATTCAAAAGTGAAAAATAGTTTTGCATTTCCGGAAACTCAGCAAAATGTAACATGATGTCAAGTTTTGGACGTGTTTGATAATGATTCAGTTGCCACACTTGGGATTACAGTTGCTCACTGTTGTTTCAAGCGTTGCTCACCGACTTGGTGTGAACGCTCAGACCCCTGGAAAATTACAGGGAACATTGATCTAAACGTTAACCAAGGTGCTTTTGTGCGTTACACAGGCACCAATTAAAAAAGAGCCAATTCCAACAGTAGTTTCGGAGTGCCGCAAGAAAAGCGGCACCGTCTCTTGACGCCCTTAAGTCGCGGCACGACTTGCTGAACAACACAGTCGATGTCGTGCTTGGGCTCTGAAATTAGACGCAACGCGGGGATTATCAAAAGTCTGATCTGAGAGCGCCACACATCCTTCCCGGCACGCCATCAAAACAACATCATCTTCTCAACGTGATGAGATTCCAGGGGAAACCAGTTGGTCAACTCTCAGTATTCACGGAGTTTACTATTCTTCATTTTTCCATCAAGGTCCTGTGAGGCAAAAAGTCTCATCTCATTAGCTGCACCGCGTATCCTCAGTAGGGTCGCGGGGGTGCTGGAGCCCATCCCAGCAATCATCGGGCAGTGGGCAGGGGACACCCTGAACTGGTTGCCAGCCAATCGCAGGGCACACAGGGACAGACAACTCGCTCGCTCATTCACACCTAGGGACAATTTGGACCGGCCAATCCACCTGAAATGCATGTCTTTGGAATGTGGGAGGAAACCCACGCAAGCACGGGGAGAACATGCAAACTCCGCACAGGAAGTCCGGTAGCTGGATTTGAACCCACACAGGAGGTTCCCAAGACCTTAGAACTGTGCCGCACGCGCTAACCACTGTGCCGCCGTGCTGCCCCAGGCAAAAAGTCATCCTTGAAAAAGTTTTTAGGAGAACCATTTCCGTCGCTAACTGGATGGAAAAACTCTGTTAGTGGCAAAACGCATAGGCAAATATTCCTCTTTTTGTCCGCCCAAATTCACTGTTGTTTGAAGCTATTGGATCTAATGAAAACAATAGTATATCATGCCTGTCAACCTGTACGGTTTTGCTGTACAAAGTACTGTATTTTCCGCACTATAAGGCGCACCTAAAAGCCTTTATTTTTTTCAAAAGCTGACCATGCGCCTTATAATACAGTGCGCCTTATATATGGATCAACATTAAATCACAAGGTCTCGCAACTTACGCAACAGCCGCCGACTCGATTTTCCCCCGAACGTGGAGTAGTCCGCGGTGTCTGCTGGGATTTATATACCGGCGTTTCATTGGCTAACCAATGTGTCAATCATCATTTGAATCAGTCACTATTGGCTAAAGTTATTCGGAGGTAAAGGGGGCGGATCCTTTTTATCATTTACAGGCTCGCATAGGCTAAAGGGGCGAAACAAAGCCTGCAATTGGCCGAAAAAGATGAATGTGAGTCACACGTCGGGTTGCACTACGGCACAGAGAAAACATTTTTTTACTATTCTGTATTTGTAAATATTTTACTCTCCTGGATTTACTACACTCACGGTTGTATGCGCGGCGCAGTGGTTAGGTCATGAGAACCTCCTGCGTGGGTTCAAATCCAGCTACTAGCCTTACTGTGCGGAGTAAGTATGTTCTCCCCGTGCTTGCGTGGGTTTCCCCCGGGCACTCCGGTTTCCTCCCACATTCCAAAGACAAGACAGGTGGATTGGCAGGTCCAAATTGTCCCTAGGTGTGATTGAGCGAGCGAGTTGTCTGTCCCCGTGTGCCCTGCGATTGGCTGGCAACCAGTTCAGGGTGTCCCCTGCCCACTGCCCGTAGATGGCTGGGATGGGCTCCAGCCCCCCGCGACCCTAATAAGGATAAGCGGTACAGCTAATGAGATGAGATTAATTTAATGCAGAAAACGAATTCAGAATTTGAATAAGAAAATGTATTATTCTACTTAATTCTATTTGCATGTATTTTTTCCTTCTCCAGTGAACGTCCAAGCGACTTCATTTTGGAACCTTTTTTATCATAAACCTCATTCATGTCGAGCAACTCAGGATCTCACAACAAAATTTTAATTAACAATATATATGATATAAGGAAACACATGTACAATATACCATTATTTTGGATTTTGTAAGGGAAAATACGATAGTTTGTAAGGGCATGGAGCCCTGGAGCGCGACAGGTATGGTATATTACAGGCTTGTCAAACATAAGGCTTGCAGGCCGGATCCGTGAGAAATTTCAGATTACAGCGACCACTCCGCTTCGGTCATTGCTGGTTCACTGCTTCGCGGATTTTGAATCATAAAATGATGACTCACAACACGTGGTAAGCTTTCTCTCCTGGCTTTGATCTCTTTGATCTCCGGCAAAACTAACATCAAATGCGACAGAAACAAAATGAAAATAAATCCTAACAGCTTGCCTACATTATTTTTTCCGTTCCATGTGTTCCGTTACTCCCCAAGCCTGCACAAAATGTTGTCATTTTATTCATGTTTAGTTTAATTTGTCTTTTATTAGCATATTTGGTATTGGAGTCATCCAAAAGTAATTGAAAGTAATCCAGTTAAAGTAACCCTACCCAACCCTGAGCTTGAGTTTGACATCCCTGGTCTACTAGATTTCTGATGATGCGTTTGCTGCTTAAGGCAATCCGGACAAAGGGTTAGATGGACGCAGAACACGACAGAATGTCAGGATTTCCCTCAGAGCTCATTAAATTCTCAACTTGATCTGTTTCACTCCTAAGGGACGGTTTTTTTTCAGTCCCAGCCAGTGTTCCCTCTAAGCTGCACGCACAAATCTAGCCAGCGCACAAAAATGAGGGCTCAAAATTACTAATTAAGAAGCAACTCAAGTCAAAGTTACAGTGCATGAAGGTAAAAATACACGGGTTCCCCTGTGTCCTAAATGCGGTATTTTGAAGTCAAGGCTGAAGTAGAACGAAGTTGAGTAAAGTTAGTAGAGTTGGTCGAGAACCGGCTTCTTCGGCTCGGCTCACTAAAAGGAACCGGCCTCTTTCGGGTCCTAAATGGCTCTTCGGGTTGTTTTTGCTTCTTTAATTCCAACATGACCAAATATTATGTAAAATTATGCACAAAATGACTTAAAGGAAGGGGGGAATAGAACAAAAAAGAAAAAAATACCAAAATGAAAAAGTAGTGAAAAGCTGAGAAAAAAAGAAACAAAAGGAAGAGAAAAAAACAAATGTAGGAAAAAAGTAAACAGAACAAAAACAAAAAAGTAACAGCTCGGAAAAAATAAACACAATGAGATTTTTTTTAAAGGAATTTTACAAAAAGTTGAAAAAAAAACACGGAAAAAAGAAGAAAAAGTTTGTGTTTCATTCAAATAATTTCCAATTAAGTAAATCTTGTTGCCAACATTGTACTTCCACTAAAAATGTGATTAAGTACAGTTTTGTATCTTACAACCGACTAAATAAGCCCCCAAAAATGTTAATATTATGCGACAAAATATATCAGGAACTAAAAAGAAATGGATATCTTGTGAAAGAATTGTAAGAACAAATTATGTTTGTAGGCTGTACAACCTTTGCAATAGTACATGAGTCAATTCATTCAAAAGTGAAAAATAATTTTGCATTGCCGGAAACTCAGCAAAATGTAACTTGATGTCAAGTTTTGGACATGTTTGATAATGACTCAGTTGCCACACTTGGGATTGCTGTTGCTCACTGTTGTTTCAAGCGTTGCTCACCGACTTTGTGTGAATGCTAAGACCCAAGGAAAATTACAGGGAACATTGTTCACGATCCAAACATCTAGTTCAAGAGGACTTGAATCTGATGAGATGTCTGAATACTTGTGACTGTTTATAACAAACTCTCGTGAACCTTCTTAGCCCGGTTGACTTATTTCCCTGGATAAACGGTGATTTTTCCAGCTTCGGTCAGTCGTTGAATGATCTGAGCTTCGAAGTCTGCGTCATGCACTCCGGTTTTTCGGAACTCTCCGGCATAACGGTTCTGCTCCCAGTAGTGGTGCCAGTTTCCGCGGCTGTCAGCGCCGAATCCAAAAACGTTCACCTGGAAACATGGGCAGCAGGAGCACGTGATATTTCTGTTCGGTTGGTACTACAGTGGAACCTCGGTTTTCGAACGCCTCTCGGTTCGAAGAAATCGGAGTCCGAGCAAAAATTTTGAGAAATTCTTGCTTCACTGTTCGGTCAAAAAATCGGAGTTGGAACGCCGGTAATGCGTGAGTGCGTACGCTAGGGTGCGATACTGAGCGGCGTACGGGTGTTTTAGCCCCTTATTATGCCTCCGAAGAAAGTCAGTGCAAGCAGCAAAGTTGCTACAGGTGAAAAAAGAAAAGTAGTGCGTACAACTATTGCATTTAAGAAAGAAATAATAGCAAAATATGAAGGAGGTGTGCCAGTGTCTGATCTTGCCTGCGCCTTCTGCTGACCACCACAAAGGTAAGAAATCCTATTCATAATTCTTTTCTTTTTTTTAATTTTTACACGTTCATGTTAGCGTAATTTTTCGTACAGGAGATTACGATAACGCGAACGTACAATTAGCCTGGGTTAGCTTCATGTTAAACATTCAAGGTAAACATTCAGAGTGTTGGAACGCAGCCCCCTTTCCAATGAACCGCTCACCACTTGTTGTGGAGACCCGGGTGCTAAATGACTTGGAAACGACCTGATTTTTTTATTTTTACACGTTCATGTTAGCGTAATCTTTCGTACGGAAGATTACGATAACGCGAACGTGCGATTAGCCGGGGTTAGCTTTATGTTTACGTTAAACATTCAAGGTAAACATTCAGGGTGTTGGAACGGATCAAAACGATTTACATTATTTTTGAGAGGAAAAATGATTTCGGTGATCGAACAAATCGGTTTTCGAACATTGTTCTGGAACGGATTATGGTCGAGAACCGAGGTTCCACTGTATATGGGTATTTCAATTGTATTTATACTGTATTTTTTTGTGTTGATGTATGATGGAGGAATCAAACCTCTGTCAAAATGTGTGTGAGAAATAAAAAGTTATGAAAAATAAAATAAAAAATAAAAAAACAAGTACTTTACTTGACTGACCTCATCACACACGTGCAGGGCGAAAAACAGCACGAGCATGCCCGTGGATGGGTAGCGGCCATGATGCCTGGTCCAGTGATCGTGGATGTATTTAAAGAAAGCGGGGTTGAAGATTTGGACCTGGGTTTGGACAACAGAAGAGTATCTTGGTAAATTACTGTAGGTAAATAATGAGAGTGTGATTGTGCCGACTGTGTTGTATGGTGCAGAGACTTGGAGCCTGAACGCAGATTTAAGAAGGAAATTAAATGTTTTTAAGAGGAAGTGTTTGAGGACTATGTTAGGAGAGACAAGATTGGATAGATTGAGAAATGAAATTATGAGAGACAGAACTGGAGTCGTCGTGGAACTGAGCAAACTTGTGGATAAGAGAGTACTCGGTTGGTTTGGACACATGGAGAGGATGGATGAGGAGCGATTGTTGAAGAGGATCTACAGAGCTGAAGTCAATGGAAGGAGACCGAGAGGAAAGCCGCGATTGATGAGGATGGATGGTGCATAGTCTCAAATCAACGTTCCCAACCTTTTTGACACAAAATTGTCATTATTACCCGATTACCTTTTTTTTTTTACAAAGATTTACCGCACTCCAAACTTTTCGTCAGGCAGATCCGCCATTGTTGTTTTGGTCTCGCGGTTCGAGTTTTCGTCCGCACGCCGATCTCGGCAAACGAGATCTCGTTGCTTCGAGATGACGTCATTGTTGTGGTGGTTGTCGTCGAGTGAAGGTGAAAATCACCACAAAATTGGTAATTTCCTCAGTCTCAGTAATAAGTCGAAACATAATGCAGAAAGTGATAACAACGGCAATAATTCCGGCACGAAAAAACGGCGGAGAAATTCTTCGGAAGATCGCGTCAGGCAAGGAAAACACGTGTGTTGAAGTGAATGATTCGCTGAATGAAAATAAGCAAAAGAGTACTCCTAGCAAGAAAAGGACTTTTCTGCCAAAATGGATTAAATTATATTCCTGGTGACGCTATGAGGAGGATGATAATGGATTGGACCTTGAGAGGGCATTATAACTGTGGCGGGACACCAAACCACGAAGAATATATGAACTGAAAAATCTGAAGTGATAACTGCTTTGTATTACCAATGAACTGTGATGATTAAAACTGCATGAAAGTATAGATTAATATAATTATTTCAGCAATATTATGTTGAATAATGTGCAATTTTGTTGTGAACTGAAAAATCTTGAAGTGATAAGTGATTTGTATTACCAATCTACTGTGATGATTAAAACTGAATGAATATCTCATCTCATCTCATCTCATCAGCTGCACCACTTATCCTCAGTAGGGTCGCGGGGGTGCTGGAGCCCATCCCAGCAATCATCGGGCAGTGGGCAGGGGACACCCTGAACTGGTTGCCAGCCAATGGCAGGGCACACAGGGACAGACAACTCGCTCGCTCATTCACACCTAGGGACAATTTGGACCGGCCAATCCACCTGAAATGCATGTCTTTGGAATGTGGGAGGAAACCCACGCAAGCACGGGGAGAACATGCAAACTCCGCACAGGAAGTCCGGTAGCTGGATTTGAACCCACACAGGAGGTTCCCAAGACCTTAGAACTGTGCCGCACACGCGCTAACCACTGCGCCGCCGTGCTGCCCTGAACGAATATATGGATTTTTATTATACATCTGTCGCCGATTTACAACTTCAACCCCGATAACACAAAATTTTGGGGACCCATAGATCTCCGTTGGGACCCATAGATTTTTGAGCATGCGAGTCCCCGGGACCCATCACTTTTCACAGCTCAAATGAACACTGCAGGTAACATGGAATGCCAGTAAACAAGACCTGGGGCAGCTCTCGGGAACTGTTCAAATCCATACTTTTGGTTGCACTCCAAAATGTGTTGTACAACTACATTGGTACACTGACCAAGAGTCCCCTCCAAGTCTCAACATGTTAGGGATTATGTAGACTTTATGTATTTCCATGGATTAAAGAGTGAGCGGAAGATTAGTTAAAACAAAGGGAGGGTTTCTAGCTTTCCTAATCCCTCATCAACAAAAGCAACATCATTACAAGAACACCGTCAGATTTCTGTTTCTGTGTGTTTGCGCATTATTACTGTAGTCAAATTACATAAAGAACTATATTAGTACCTCTAAACATGAGAATTTCCGCAAACGAGTTTTATTTGCAACAAAAATCTTGCTTGCTATACGAAGGAAAATCCAGTTCATGAGCAGTCCTATAAGCTGCCACTAGAGACTGCTCACTGCCAGCTTGTCCAGTTTGTGCATGCAAAGTACTGCAGGCAAAAACATAATTTTTGTAATTATAGACCTGTGTCAAACTTACCATTTCTTTCTAAAGTACTTGAAAAAGTAGTGGCACAGCAGCTGAATGATTTCATATCTGAGAACAATCTGTTTGAATCAATGCAATCAGGATTCAGGGCTAACCACTCTACTGAGACAGCTCTGATTAAGGTAACCAATGATCTCCTACGGGCAATGGACTCTGGCGCTTCATCACTTTTGCTGCTGCTGGACTTTCGTGCTGCTTTTGACACAGTGCACCACAATTTCCTACTAGAACGGTTGGAAAAATGGATTGGTCTCTCAGGAAACGTCCTCTTATGGTTCAGATCCTACCTCTCAGATAGGACACACTGTGTTAAAAATGGCGAAATGACATCTGAACCCTTTAGTGTTACCTGTGGTGTTCCGCAGGGTTCAGTGCTTGGCCCCCTTCTTTTCAGCATCTACATGCTTCCATTAGGTGATATTATTCGCAAGTATAATATCAGTTTCCATTGCTACGCAGATGACACTCAACTATATCTCCCGATGGAGGAATCTGCCAAACTAAACTGTGCAAATTTGGAGGCCTGCCTCACTGAGATAAATGAGTGGATGTCACTCAACTTCTTGCGCCTTAACTCTGAAAAGAGCGAAATGTTAGTTATTGGTCCATCTAAATGCCGCGACTTATTCTCTAAAACTGCTGTGAACATTGACAAATGCCACATCACACAGAGTGACTCACTTAAAAATTTAGGTGTCACATTTGAACCCGATCTGTCCTTTCAAACACATGTGAAGAAAATTACTAGAACCGCTTTCTCCCATCTTCGTAACATTGCTAAAATTCGTCCTATACTGTCTCAGTCGGATGCGGAGATTATAATTCACGCGTTTGTTACCTCCCGTCTCGATTACTGTAATGTACTACTCTCCGATCTTCCGATGACCAGACTCAAGAGTCTTCAGCTGGTACAAAATGCCTCAGCGAGGCTTTTAACTAGGACAAAAAGTCCGATCACATCACCCCAATTTTGGCTAACCTGCATTGGCTCCCTGTTAGCCTAAGATGTGATTTCAAGGTTCTCTTATTAGTATACAAAATCATACATGGACTTTCCCCCTCATATCTTTCAGATCTCCCCCTATGTTCCGGCCCGAAGCCTTCGTTCTGAGAGCACCGGTCTTCTGGTGATCCCAAGAGCCAAGAAGTGTTCCGCAGGTTCGAGAGCGTTCTCCATCCGGGCACCGGTGCTGTGGAATGCTCTTCCCCCTGAGATCCGATCTGCAACCTCAGTGGAAATGTTCAAATCTAAGCTTAAAACTCACTTCTACTCTATAGCATATGAAAAACCTAAACTGCTTATCTGTAATAACCTGTGAAGCCCTTTGAGAGTCTTTGTGATTAAGGGCTATACCATTAAAAATGACTTGACTTGACTTGTGTGCATTTTTAATTAAAGTTACAACTTGTACTTTAAGTATCATCAACAGTGTGGCAATCTCATAACTATCGTCCTGATTAGAGCTGAAATGGGCAAGATGAGGCCGGTCTTAAATATATATATATAAAAATCCTGTATAAAAACTGTTATCACGTACAAAATTTAAACTGATCGAAAAACATACGAAATGCGTAAAAAAATGTATAAGTCGACAGGTATGGGATTTCCGTGACTCTTCCTTCCTCCGTACCACAGTGACTCAACCATGGCAAGTGCTCATAAGAATAGAATAGAATAGAATATACTTTTATTGTCATTGTTACAAAATGGGTTGAACCTATTGTGACAACGAAATTGGACGTGGCACTCCAGTTTCACATTTAAAGGTGAGGATAAAGGAAAACAAAGAAGATAGAGAAACAAAAGAAGGTTATAATTTATACAATATTTACACAAGAAGTGTGGGCATGTAGGATTTTAATACACATTTCTTGATCTATGATTTTTCTTTTTTAAAAACGTATACTTATATAATACTGTAGTATTTTTGTTTATTACTAAACTCAATATTGTTTTTTAATGAATTATGACCTTTTTTGCACTCACGATTCATGGATCCATTAACTGCCTGGATTGTTGAGGGCTCCACTACCTGTGGTGTGTCTTGGGCAAATACAGCCTGGTGGCCCCCATTCATCTCCTGGTCGTTTAATTTAATCACATTTGATTTCATGAATATCATCTCATATTTCTTATTATTGCATTTTTCTATCTTTAATTACTATTTAAATGTGTTTTTAGAGTTCAGGAAGATGAGTTTTATAGCTGTTTAGGGTTCGCGTGGATGCTTTTGCAGGACAGGAGCGGACCAATTCGTTTTTTTATTAAGATCTGCAACATTAATAGAAGTTTTTAAATCAAGGCTTAAGACACACTTCTATTCCAAAGCTTATGATTGATGCCCACCTCATATTCGGTATTGTCCTGTCTTTTTCCGACCGCCTGCCTGGTGGTGATACGAAGGAGAAGGACGATTTGAGATGGGTCAGCGGACCAGCGTTTGACCTGAAGCATGTGAACGCCTGCATGGACCAGCTGGCAGAGATGGGAAGCTGCGTCGTGGCTGTCATAGACTTTCTGGACTAGTTTACAGGCTGGGGGCGTCGCTCCTGTCATGCACTTTCCGGACAAATTCTCTACATGTTACCTAGTGTTTACTATGTTTGTGTACTGTAATGCTAAATGTAATTCACCCTGGTCATCCTGAAAGGGGGATACCACTTGTGAGGTCCCTTCTCAAGGTTTCTCTTTTTCCTCACGCTGAGGTTTTGAGTTGTTCCTTGCCCGCATGTTGGTTTAAGATCAGGTCATTGTGTCATTGTAATCCCGTGCAGTCCTTTGAGGCATTACTGTGATTAAGGGCTATATAAATAAATTTGACTTGACTTTTTGACTTGACTTAAATTATCGTAAATTCCGGACTATAAGCCGCTACTTTTTTCCCAAATGTTCAGCCCTGCGGCTTATTCAGTGAAGCGGCCAATTTATGTAATTTTTCTAACGGCCACCAGCGGCGCTCGAGTACAAAAGGTAAAATTTAGACCGGTGGAATTGTGCACCGAGGTAGACTGCATCCTCTTAGTTTATGTTCGAATTGTCCGTATGACAGAGGAAAGAGGTTTGTTCCGATTATGAGGAAGACGCCCTTGATGGCGACAGTTATGAGGAGAAAGACGAGGACGGTTTACCGTGAATTTCGAAATTGCGGTACGGCTTTTTTTAACAGTTATTGTGCGTTGCGAGAGTGTTAAGAGTAGCGTGGTGGTACCTTTCACAGGCACGGTTTGGGATGAAATTTATATTATTATTATTATAGCTTTGAAAAGTCTCTCGGTGTGCCGTCTTTCTTTGTAAATATGTGTAACCATGTATAATATGTATTTGCAACTGTATATTTTTGTAATGTATTTATTTTAGAGACTTATTGTGATATGTTTTCTACGAGCGAATCAAAAAGAAGGGGGGGAGCAAACGCGGGCTGACGGGAAGTGGGGTAAAGCTGAGTTAAATCTCTTGGTTGTTGCAGCGGACAATAGTGGATATATATTTTTCCCACCCTTAACTTTGGAAATATACATTTTTTTCATTGGATTACTTTCAACGGGACCTGGACTTTAGAGGTTTGCATTAAATTCTAACTACCGGTATCATTTTCCGTTCATGTTGCCGATTGTGTTGGATGGATTGTGTACTATATTTGCAGTTACAATCGGGGCACCTAAAGTCAGGTTTGGGATGAATTTGTGACTGTGTTACATGTTGAATGAATGTTGGCGCATGCGGCTTATAAACAGGTGCGGCTTGTGTAAGGACAAAACCAATAATGTCCGCAAAATGTGGTGCGTGCGGCTTATAATCAGGTGCGCTCTATAGTCCGGATTTTACGGTATTTCATTTAGGGAAAATTAGACAGTTACAGAAGCAATTCGAGCCTCGTGCACAATCCTGGAACGAATTAAGCTCGTATGAAGAAATACCACAGCACATGTATAATTTCTTACCTTGTCTTTATCTACACGAAGAAATTGCTTCACTGGAGCGTAAGTGCTAGAGGAGGAAACACGTTGAATTAAGATTCTGTCACCAGGAATGATTGACACTACAGTGGAACCTTGGTTTTCGAACGCCTCTCAGTTCGAAGAAATCGTAGTTCGACCAAAAATTTCAAGAAATTCTTGCTTCGCTGTTCGGTCAAAAAATCGGAGTTCGAACGCCGGTAATGCGTGAGTGCGTACGCTAGGGAGCGATGCTGAGCGGCGTACGGGTGTAGATCGCCCCCACCCCTCGTGACCAACTGTTATCACGTGTGCACTTGCTTTTCGCTTTCGCTTTTAATGTCGGTGAACGGAGTGTTTTAGCCCCTAACTATGCCTCCGAAGAAGGTCGGTGCAAGCAGGACAGGTGAAAAAAGAAAAGTTGTTCGTACAACTATTGCCTTTAAGAAAGACATAATAGCTAAATATGAAAGAGGTGTGCGAGTTTCCGATCTTGCTAGGGAATACAGCATGAGCCTTCTGCTGACCACCACAAAGGTAAGAAATCCTGTTGATAATTATTTTCTTTATCTTTTTTTTCTTTTCACGTTCGTGTTAGCGTGATCTTTCGTACGGAAGATTACGATAACACGAACGTACGATTAGCCTGGGTTAGCTTTATGGTTACCGGTACGTTGAACATTCAGGTAAACATTCGGGGTGTTGGAACTGAGCCCAAAATTCAGGGTGTTGGAACGGAGCCCCCTTTCCAATGAAGCGCTAGCCACTTGTGGTGCTAAATGACTTGTAAACGACCTGATTTTTTTCATTTTTACACGTTCATGTTAGCGTAATCTTTCGTACGGAAGATTACGATAACGCGAACGTACGATTAGCCTGGGTTAGCTTCATGTTTACGTAAACATTCAAGGTAAACATTCAGGGTGTTGGAACGGATTAAAACGATTTACATTATTTTTAATGGGAAAAATGATTTCGGTGATCGAACAAATCGGTTCTCGAACAGGGTTCTGGAACGGATTATGGTCGAGAACCGAGGTTCCACAGTAATTGATTTCTACCACTCAGTGTGTGCTTACAATCGGATCTGCCCTGTAGACAGTGCGCTGGTGATCCAAACCAGGTCCAGAGTTTTGAAAGGAACCAGAACAAAACTGACGTTAGCCGCTAGGTTCTTAGCACTTTCCGGATACATAAAATGGTGAGTGGTGCGGCTCCCGGCGTCTTCCTCAAAGCCCACCGTAGGGGCCAAATTGATCCTAAGGAGTCACAGGAGAACAGAAAAAAACATCAGTGGTAGCTCAGAAAAAAAGACGAGGCTTTTTTACTTATATCAAAGGCACATTGTGTATTATTCAGCGCCTCTTAGGACAAACAAAGTTTTTTTTACAACTAAAGAAAATCTAGCCAGCTCACAAAAATCAGGGCTCGAAATTTCTAATTAAGAAGCGAATTAAGTCAAAGTTACGGGGCATGAAGGTAAAAATACACGGGTTCCCCTGACGTTGTGTTCTAAATGCGGTATTTTGAAGTCAAGGTCGAAATAGAACGAAGTTGAGTAAAGTCAGTAGAGTTTTTCGAGAACCGGCTTTTTCGGCTCGGCTCACTAAAATGAGCCGGCTCTTTCGGGTACCAAACGGCTCTTCAGGTTGTTTTAGCTTCTTTAATCCCAACATCAGTGATTTTTCAACCACTGTGCCGCGACACACGAGTGTGCCGTGAGAGATCGTCAGGTGTGCCGTGAGAAATTATCCAATGTCCCTTTTTAAAATTAAAAATGTTATGAAACTTTTAGGGCAGCACGGCAGCGCAGTGGTTAGCACATGTGCAGCACAGTTCATGTCTTGGGAACCTCCTGCGTGGTTTCAAATCCAGCTCCAGACTTCCTGTGCGGAATTTGTATGTTCTCCCCGTGCTTGCGTGGGTTTCCTCCGGGCACGTGGGTTTCCTCCCACATTCCAAAAACATGCATTTCAGGTGAATTGGCCGGTCCAAATTGTCCCTAGGTGTGAATGAGCGAGTGAGTTGTCTGTCCCCGTGTGCCCTGCGATTGGCTGGCAACCAGTTCAGGGTGTCCCCTGCCCACTGCCCGATGATTGCTGGGATGGGCTCCAGCACCCCCGCGACCCTACTGAGGATAAGCGGTGTAGCTAATGAGATGAGATGAAACTTTTATGAATCATTTTCTGCAAATATTATGTCATTGTCAAGTGTCTGTGCTGTAAAAACTGGGGGTATTATACATTATATTGTAATTAAACATACTGTTCAGTGTCATTTTATAACATTTTTGGTTATTGGTGTGCCGCAAAATTTTTACTATGTAAAAAAACGTGCCCTGGCTCAAAAAAGGTTGAAAAACACTGCCCTACACGACCAAATATTATGTAAAAATTTGCACAAAATGACTTAAAGGAAGAGGGGAAATAGAACAAAAAAGAAAAAAATACCAAAATGAAAAAGTAGTGAAAAGCTGAGGAAAAAAAACAAAAGAAAAGGAAGAGAAAAAAGAAGGAACATTTCAGAAAAAAAGCCAGAAAAAAAGAAAAGAAACAAAGGGAAAAAAATAGAGAACAAAAAGAAAAAAAGTAACAGCTAGGAAAAAATAAACACAATGAGATTTTTTTAAAGGAATTTAAAAAAAGGAAAAAAAACAGGAAAAAAGAAGAAAAGGTTTGTGTTGCATTCAAATCATTTCCAATTCTACCAAGTCAATCTTGTTGCCAACATTGTACTTCCACTAAAAAATGTGACTAAATACAGTTGTGAATCGTGCAACCGACTAAATAATATATCTTGGACGCATTCAAAAAAACACGGGGTTTCGGGTGGCATTTGGACTGTATTCAAAAACAGGCATTTTCTTGCTTTTACAATTTTCATGCTACACTAACAAAAAACATGATGACGAGCATAAAGTCCCTCTCCTAGGTTACAAAAGCAAATCTGCCCTAGAGGGTGTGGTTATCCAAGAACAGCAACATGATTGGCCAATATCGACAACGATGTAATAGACCAGGGGTGGCGAACATGTGGCTCTAGAGCTACAATTGATTTCTGGTCTTGTAAACAACTTCAAAACAACGCTTTGTCTCAGGGATTTGCATACGGGACAGTAAAACGGGGTCGAGAGTGAAATCCAAACATTTACTAGGAATTATATTCCTAAATATAAAACAATCTTTCACACACACACACACACACATGAAGTAACGTTTCAATAATCAGTCTAATTGCATCTCTTGTACGTTTATCAGTCTTGTACTCTTTTATTTTGAAGTCGCATTTCCTGTGTATTTTTCTGTTTCCTGTGTGAATAAAGTTAACTACACACGCGGGAGGGGGCAGTGCTGCCGAGGTCCTGGGCCACCGGACAGTGCTCTCTCGCTTGGGAATTTTATTGACCTTAATGCTTGTTTTTATTTGAGTAATTCTGCCAACATAGAGTTTATATAAGTTTTAACTTTAACATTTTACTAGCAGTTTCCTTCAACTTCTTAGACTTCTTAACCTCCCAAGATGACCGCCTGTCAACCATTCGCAACACACATTACATTAAGATCAGATATTGCACGACGAGCACATCTGTTGACTTCACCTTCTTTTACCCTGTGATGTAAGTCGCAATGTCCTTCTTCTGCCATCTGTGTACTCTCTTTTATTTGATTTTTTTTTTTTTACTCCATCTTGTATGACATCACACAGTTCAAACTTCTTACCTCATGATGAAATTGTGTTCATCTATGGTGTTCCCGTAGCCGGCTCCACGCAGGTTGCCGGAGTTCCCTACAACTGCACAACGAAGGCATCGGCCAGGATCCCACGAGCCGTACGGTGATCGTCCAGGTATAACCTATCATGGGGAATCATTAAAACAGGCCTATATTACTCTGAGTAGTTTGGAATAACGATTAGGAATGTTCAATCAATGTTAATGTTCCCTGTAATTTTCCACGGGTCTGAACGTTCATACAACACTTGAAACAAGAGTGAGCAACAGCAATCCCAAGTGTGGCAACTAAGTCATTATCAAACATGTCCAAAACTTGACATCAAGTTACATTTTGCTGAGTTTCCGGAAATGCAAAAAAAAAAAAAATCATTTTTTTTTATTGCAAAGGTTTTACGGCCTACAAACGTCATTTGTTTTTACAATAATTCTTTCACAAAATTTCCATTTCTTTTTATTTATTTTTTGTCGCATAATACTAATTGGGCAGCACGGCGGCGCAGTGGTTAGCGCTTGTGCGGCACAGTTCATGTTTCGGGAACCTGTCGTGGGTTCAAATCCAGCTCCAGACTTCCTGTGCGGAGTTTGTATGTTCTCCCCGTGCTTGCGTGGGTTTCCTCCGGGCACTTCGGTTTCCTCCCACGTTCCAAAAACATGCATTTCAGGTGAATTGGCCGGTCCAAATTGTCCCTAGGTGTGAATGAGCGAATGAGTTGTCTGTCCCTGTGTGCCCTGCAATTGGCTGGCAACCAGTTCAGGGTGTCCCCTGCCCACTGCCCGGAGATGGCTGGGATGGGCTCCAGCCCCCCCGCGACCCTAATGAGGATAAGCGGTACGGCTGATGAGATGAGATGAGATAATACTAATTTTTGGGGGGCTTATTTAGTCGGTTGCACGATACAGAACTGTATTTCATCACATTTTTTTAGCGGAAGTACAATGTTGGTAACACGATTGACTTGGTACATTTGGAAATTATTTGAATGCAACACAAACTTTTTCTTCTTTTTCCCTGGTTTTTTTTTCCTTTTTTTTTTAAATTCCTTTTAAAAAAAACTCATTGTGTTTATTTTTTCCTAGCTGTTATTTTTTTCTTTTTGTTCTCTATTTACTTTTTTTCTGGCTTTTTTTTCTGAATTTTTCCTTCTTTTTTCTCTTCCTTTTGTTTCTTTTTTCTCATCTTTTCACTACTTTTTCATTTTGGTATTTTAGTCTTTTTTGTTCTATTCTCCCTTCTTTTAAGTCATTTTGTGCATGATTTTACATAATATTTGGTCGTATAGGGATGAAAGAAGCAAAAACAACCCGAAGAGCCGTTTAGGACCTTTTAGTGAGCCGAGCTGACGAAGCCGGTTCTCGGAAAATTCTACTGACTTTACTCAACTTCGTTCTACTTCGACCTTGACTTCCAAATACCGCATTTAGAACACAATGTCAGGGGAACCCTTGTATTTTTACCTTCATGCACTGTAACTTTGACTTAATTCGTTTTTTATACATATACATATGTACATATACATTATATATATATATATATATATATATATATATATATATATATATGTTTTTATAGCATGGTGAGTTGTTTCAGATGTAAACCTGCATTCACTCAACTGGTAAAATAAACAAATTAACACATTCAATGCCAAAAATGAACATCTTTTTTCCTTATTGTATGTAAATAAAAATGTTGTTTCGAAAATCCCTCGTCATATGTGATTATAATATGTAGGTTAGGTTACTGATTTAGTCTCAATGATAGTAGTAATAATACTGAAAACAAAGCTAAAAATTGGCATTTCTTCCCAGAAAGACATTCCACTCTCCCAGTTATTTTACCGATCCGACCCACCGGAGAATAGAAAGTTTAGATTCAGAAACCAAAATGAGTTTGACATTTCTGTTTTAAAGCATACAAGTATATTTTGGTGGCAAAATTAAAAAAAAAAATGGAATCAGATACCTGAAACAGCCTGAGAAGCACTTGCTGGATGCTGTGTGGCTTAAACTGGGGCTGCAACATCTACAGAGAGAGGAAAATCTGTTTAGGAGTCACTTCAGACCAAAAGTATTGAATTTTGCAGTCTCAGAGCAGAGTTTGCACATATGCACCTCCACCCGAGTGGACCAGGCCACTATCCAAGATCTGAATAAATGAGGCATTGTATGAGAGTGAATGGATACTTTGGGTTTTTTAAAGTTACAGTTACTTTATAGCACAGGTGTCAAACGGGCGGCCCGCGGGCCAGATCAGGCTTGCTAGGGGATTGAACCCGGCCCGCGAGACAACACTCAGAGAAGCGCATGAGAAAAACAAGCTGCAGGTTGAAATATGTCAACTTGATGTTGACAAAGAAAGGTGCCTCGAACAAAGACACTGTACTTGTATTTATTTCTCTCTCTCTCTCTCTCTCTCTTTTTCTCTCTTTCTCTTTTTCCTTCTCTTTTTCATTTTTTTCTTTCTTTTTCCTCTCTCACTCTCTTTCTCTTTCTTTCTTTTTCACCCATTTTCTCCCACCATGTCTCTTTCACTCTCTGTGTCTCTCTTTTTCTCTTCCTTTGTTGCTCTATGTCTCTTTTCTCTTTCTCTCTTCATACCCTTCGCGCTTTCTTTTCTCCTTTCTCTCCTTCTGTCTTTCTATTTCTCTTTGGATTTCTTTCTTCCTCTCCCTTTCTTTTCCCCCTCTCTCACGACCTTTTATCTTTTGTTTCTCACGCTCTCTCCCTTTTCTTCTGTCTTTTGTCCTGTCCTCTCTCCTTTTCCCTCCTTCTTTCTCTAATTTCTTCATCTCTCTTTTATTTTTTCTTTAATCTACTAGTCCAGCGCCCGACATAATGTTTGTTCTATCGTGTGGCCCCCGAGTTAAAATGAGTTTGACACCCCTACTTTATAGTGTACAGCAGTGGTCTCACACTCGTTTGAGGCCCCCGCCTGATTATGAAAGTTAAAGGGACAATGTGTATTATTTTCCCACTAGATGTCGCTGTATTCTGTCATGCAACTGAAAACGAGTGCGAGTATTTTTCTTGTCCTTTTTTCTCAATTATTTTCTTGTGTTACTTTCCATTTTTCTTTCTTTTTCTCCATCTTCCTTTTTGACTTTTCCTTCCCCTACTTTTCTCTTTATTTCAGTTTTATCATTATGGCCAGTTTTTCTTATTTCTTCCCTATTTACATTCCTTTAAAAATATATTGTCTTTCTTTGTAAGAGGCTGGTTATACAATGGAAGAAATAGGGGCCTTTTTGCTCACTTTCAGTCTTTGTAGTTTGTAGTCTTCCTTGCACTCATTTTTGGGTGCACTACACATTACAGCGACATCTAGTGAATAATTCTAAAACACTGTCCCTTTAAGAACAGTGGTATGTTTTTATGAGCGCTGTTTTTGTGGAAAACCCCATTTGGCCCAAGTCCTACCTTCAGTCACCCCCAACTCAATTGAGTTTGAGACCCCTGGTGTACAGTAAGTGCTTAGGTATTGAAGGATTTTATACATATGACTATAAAGGATTTCATACGATTGAATACAAGTTACATTTATTGAGTGCAATGAAGATTTTCACAGAGAAGGCTATAGTTCTATGACAGGTGCAGAACATTTTGACTAGGGAATTTTGATAACAGGACTCTGACGGAGGACGGCAGGCGATGTTTTGAGAACAAGGCCCTAAAGACGTAGAAACGCTCGGTGCTGGTTTGAGTTTTCCAGACATCGCAGGGGGGGGCTTCCTTGGCACGCCCATGGGAGGAGCCGGCACACCATCTTGCGGAAAGACGTGGGCCGAGAAGAGAAGCGAGAGGACTAGAGAGAAGGCTTGCCAGAGACTCCGACGACACTAATTCGGCCATTTTCGATGGAGTACACTTAGTTAAATCTTTCATGAAATGAAATCTGCCCCCATGTGAAAATGTCGGCTTTTCTTGTTCATCTTTTCCATCAAAAAACGAGCGCGCATTGTTGGATGTAAGTTGTGTTTGGTTAATGGAGTCAGATAACTAATTCGAACAATTTGGTAAACGCTACATTTTGATATTTAATTCCCAACATACACCTCCATTACATAGGCAACTGCCAACATCCTCTATAGTAAGTGCTCATAATAAACTTACATTTTATTTCACTAATTCCAGATTATTTTTCTTATTAACCCATTGTTATTTTCATTTACTATTTGAATGTGTTTTTCTGATCGGGAAGATGTGTTTTATACCTATTTAGGGTTAACTCGGATGCTTTTGAGAGACCGGGAACGGATTAATTTGAGTCCAATTATTTTTTACAGGGAAAATACGACCAATTCTAGTTAAGAGCACAATCAAGGGACACATTAAATCTTGTATGTAGAGGTATCATTATACTTGCGTGCAGGGTTGGGTAGGGTTACTTTAACTGGATTACTTTCAATTACTTTTGGATTACTCCAATACCAAATATGCTAATAAAAGACAAAATGAAATGATCTGCATTTCTATAGCGCTTTTCAAGTCAATGACTTCCCACAGCGCTTTAGAGTGTGCTTCACATTTCCCAATAGCGGCCTTGTATTGCAGCCATGTAAGACGCTAACCTGCATATTGGGGGTATTAGGGGTTCAGTGTCTTACCCAAGGACACTTCGACATGTAACACGGACGAGCCGGGATTCGAACTGGGATCCCTTGATCCCAAGACGAGCGCTCTACCTCCTGAGCTACTGCCGCCCCCAAAATAAACTAAATATGAAAACAATGACAACACGTGGTAAGCTTTCTCTCCTGGCTTTGAAAACTAACATCAAATGCGACAGAAACAAATGAAAATAAATCCAAACAGCTTGCCAACATCATTTTTGCCGTTCCATGTGTTCCGTTACTCCCCAAGCCTGCACAAAATTCAGTCATTTTATTCATATTTAGTTTCTTTTGGCTTTTATTAGCATATTTGGTATTGGAGTAATCCAAAAGAAATTGAAAGTAATCCAGTTAAAGTAACCCTACCCAACCCTGCTTGCGTGATTACAGTAGTCCTAAGAATCCCCCCATTGGGCAAGCATTATAAAAGTAATTCTGAGGAAATCTTCCTGTCTTTGAATGTTTGCCCCTGTTGGCCACTGAAAACTAAGGCGCTTCTTGAAGGATCTGCATCTGATTTAGGACCACATATGTCACGGACCAGGAACGGAGACAGGACCCAGTAGCGTTCGTTTACTCGGTTTTATTGACAAGGGCTTGCTTCCACGATCCGAGGATTGACGGACCAAGAGGAGCAGGAGATGCGGAAGTGGCACTTCCGTGTCGAGCGAGGAGGGTCGAAGACAGGCAGGAAACACAAGTCGTTAGCCGGGACCGGAGAGCAAGTGCGATGTCAAGTTCAGAAACAAGGTCGGCAACAGGAGTCAGGCAGGTAGCGGGGCAAAACAGGTCGGATAACGGGAAGGCTGAACGGGGCAGAGTCAGGTCCGGAAACAGGTTGGCAACAGGTATCAAACAGAAAAACAGGGCAGAAACAGAGTCTGAACGTGAGAGCTTGCCGAGCTGGGAGCAACGGTTCGCATAACGATCTGACAGGGATCTCTTGAAAGCCGGGGGTTTAAAAGGAATTCATCAGCCAATCAGTTCTCAGGGCTGTTGGCGCCAATTAAGCAGTCGCAGGTGCTCTGAATCGGCAATCATGACATTGGTTTGCTAACACGAATCATAAACACGCCAGGCAGATCTGTCGTAGATT
The DNA here is from genome assembly GCF_059441175.1 of Urocampus carinirostris. NCBI lineage: Eukaryota > Metazoa > Chordata > Actinopteri > Syngnathiformes > Syngnathidae > Urocampus > Urocampus carinirostris. The sequence goes on from NC_142355.1 coordinate 5,539,481, forward strand.
CTCATCAATTAAATATGGTGGAATAACCACTGTCGGCCAAAGTAGAGGGTAAAAGGAGACGTAGGTTCGTCTCTGACCAGGCCCGGTTCTGCAGAGGGATGACGTTCCACCACATGATCGTCAAGTGCATACCAGCATGAGTTTGTTGCTTCCAATTTCAAATGTGCTGTCTTCCCAAGCAGCCTAACGTCCTGCCAACATGTCCAATTCCTTTTTTTAATTTCCCCTGTTTCTTGTTTCCCTTCCTCCTCGTCCGTTTTTGGTCTCTCCGGGACAACCGACTAGTGCGCGGCTAATCAGTGCCGATCACAGAACACTAAATCTGTCTTTAACTCCCCCATTACCTCTCTCGCTCTCCAGCTGGCACCCTCCTCGCTTGTTGTTTCTTCTAGCTGAGCTTTATTCATCCCTCCGTCTATCGGCTTTTCTGTCTCTGATGCCTCTTGCGCAAAGCCAAATCCAGCTTGGCTCCTTCTGCCTCTGTTGTTCTGGACCTTTAATCTTCCTGTAAGCTGACTACTGAGATACACGATACCTGGAAGCCACTTCTGATGCACGGTTATGGGTTTTTATTTCATTTATTTTCAGGTCGGCATATGAAGGGATGTGCTGTACATTAATCGCCATGGTTACTATTGAAGGATTTTACACATTTTACTATAAAGGATTTTATACAAGTTACATTTATTGAATGCAATGAAGCTTTTTCACAGAGAAGGCTTAAGTTCAATGACAGGTCACGCCATTCCGAATGCAAATGTTTTGTTTAGTTCTGTTGATAACAGGACTCTGACGGAGAAGGCCAAGACGCAGAAGGCCAGGCACTGATTTGATAATAGCTCGGGGTCCAGACATCAAGGAGACGAGGTGGAGTCCATGTGGAGTCCTTGGCCCGCCCATGGGAGGAGTCAGCACACCCATGGGAGGAGCTGGCACGCCAGCTTGTGAAAAGACGTGGGCAGAAGAACTTCAGAAGATCGAGGGACAATTGAAAGAGAGGCTCGACAAAGAGCGAGACTAATTCAGCTAATTCGATTGAATTCACTTAGTTTATTATTTAAGAAATTAAATCTGCCCCCGTGTGGAAATGCCGGTCTTTTGTTCATTTTTCCATAAAGAAACGGGCATAAAGAAATGTAAGTTGTGTTTGGTTAATGGAGTCAGATAACTAATTTGAACAATTTACGCTACATCTTAATGTATTTAATTTCCTAACACTATCATATGTAAGCATTCTTTCACCCTGACCAACATTGCAAACAATTTAACAATGAAAAATAGCGCTGGCACAGACATTGTAGAACTTGGAGGAGCTGTACAGATGATTTTTTTTTTACTCGAGGAGGCCATCTCCTGGCTTGTGTCATTATGGCAGCCTCCGTCAGCCCTTTCATGATGCCTGTGCAAGTAAGTGCATTTCATATACTTATGTTTTGATCTTTCTTGGGGTTTGGGTTGGCGTTTGGGCTATACTTGAAGAAGGCCTATTCTTGCTTTCACCCTTTTCATGCTACACTAACAAAAAACTTGAGCATGACGTCCCTCTCCAGCACTCTCCCGGGTTCCCCATTTCTCCTACCTAATGTGGTCCGCCCCAAACAGGTAGAACACTCGACTTGGGATCAAGAGATCGCAGGTTCGATTCCCGGCTCCTCCGTGTTATATGTCGAAGTGTCCTTGGGCAAGACACTGAATCCCTAATGCCCCCAATAAGCAGGTCGGCGCCTTGCATGGCTGCATGGGCGCTATTGGTGTGTCCAAATATGCCTGTGGAATCTTTACCATACATATCAGTAGTGATGTGGAAGAAGTTAAAAATCCAGAATGAATGGATTAAGGCACAGGTGTCAAACAGGCAGCCCGCGGGCCAGATCAGGCCCGTTAAGGGATTGAATCTGGCCCGCGAGACAACACTCAGAGAAGCGCAAGAGAAAAACAAGTTGCAGGTTGAAATATGTCTACTTGATGTTGCCAAAGCCAGGTGCCTCGAACAGAAGACACTGTACTTGTATTTCTTTCTTTCTCTCTCTCTCTCTCTCTCTCTCTCTCTCTCTCTCTCTCTCTCTCTCTCTCTCTCTTTCTCTCTCTCTCTCCACTTTTCCACCCCTTTTCTCCCACTCTCTGTCTCTGTTTCTTTCACTCTCTGTGTCTCTCTTTTTCTCTTCCCTTGTTGCTCTTTGTCTCCTTCTCTCTCTGTGTTTTTTTAATTTATCTTGCTCTAACTTCTTTTTTTCCTTTTCTCTCTTTTCTCTTTCTCTCTTCTTACCCTTTCTTTTACTTTTCTCTCCTTCTGTCTTTCTATTTCTCTTTGGCTTTCTTTCTTCCTCTCCCTTTATTTTCCCCCTCTTTCATGACTTTTTATCTATTGTTTCTCACGCTCTCTTCCTCTCTCTCTTTTTCTTTCTTTGACCCGCCCGCCTCAAACAAAGACACTGTACTTGTATTCCTTTTTTTCTCTCTCCCTCTCTCTCTCTCTCTCCCCCTCTTTTCCAGCCATTTACTCCCACTCTGTCTCTGTCTCTTTCACTCTCTGTCTCTCTCTTTTTCTCTTCCTTTGTTGCTCTTTGTCTCTTTCTCCCGCTGTGTCTTTTTCACTTCTTTTGATCTTAACTTCCTTTTTTCCTTTTCTCTCTTTTCTCTTTCTCTCTTCTTACCCTTTCTTTTACTTTTCTCTCCTTCTGTCTTTCTATTTCTCTTTGGCTTTCTTTCTTCCTCTCCCTTTCTCTTCCCCCTCTCTCACGACTTTTTCTCTTTTGCTTCTCATACTCTCTCCCTCTCTTTCCTTTTCTTTCTTTGTCCCGCCCTCTCTCCTTTTCCCGCCCTCTTTCTCTTATTTCTTTATCCCTCTTTTTCTTTCTCTTTAATCTACTCGTCCGGCCCCCGACAGAATGTTTGTTCTATCGTGTGGCCCCCAAATTAAAATGAGTTTGACACCCCTGGATTAAGGGAACTATTAAAACATGGTCAACAATACAAAAATAGCGAAAAACCCAGACTTTAAACCTGGGGTTATGGATGTAGGATTTGAAAAATGGGCCCAAAAAGGATTGATGTTGATTACCCACGTGTTCCAAGGACAGGCACTGAAATCGTTCGAACAACTCCAACAAGAATTTGACCTACCTAGAAATGAATTTTATAAATATTTGCAACTAAGGCATTACCTCCAGAAATATGATGAATGGGGGAAAATATGTAAGGAGCCAACTAAAGTTGAGGAATTAGTCATATCATACTCAAAAGGACAATTAATAAAGGGGGTTATCCAGGGATCAGAATGGAGATTTTCATTTTCAGCTGAAATAGCCAGGGTCCAGGGGCCGCAGGCCCCGGCCAGGTCCAGGGCGGGGCCCGGTGGGGGGCTCAGGGGGGCAAACCCACCCGAAGCCAACGGCATTTATCTTATTTGCTATGTGAAAATTGCACTAGAATGAATTAAATCCAACAAAACAGAAACCATGTATTTTTTTCAGTTTTAAGATGTTTAAAACAATTGGGGGATTACAATGTTACAACCATCACCATTGTTGTTGTGTTTTGATGATGAAGATGGACCTTGTATTTAGCTACTAATCAACAATATATATGAAAATATATACATTAATAACCATTCATCATTAATTTGAAAATAGAATGCACAAACTGAACATGCTTAAAGAAAATACATGTCAGTCTGTGACAGTCTTCTCCAGCCATGACCACTTAAATTTATTCTTGATTCCTTTATCAATCTCGGAGACAAAAGCCTCGTCTTCTTTTCTTAGTATTTTCATATTTACTTTTTCAAACACTCATTTCACCGTTTGAAAAGACCAGAAGGAGCGCCATGTTTGAGAAAGCCAATGCTCTGAACAAAAGCTCCGCTGATTGGTTATCAGCGAACCTATCGACCAATGGTAGGAGTCGATCTATTTGTTGTGTGTTATAGATCTAATGCGCTGCGCTTCTTTTTGCCGATTTTTCTCGCGATCTCTAACTGCTAACTTGGGGTGATGAAACAGTCACGTATCATACCTCACCCCCCCAAAATATTTTCTCATCGAATTTAGACGATTTACGGGAATGACCTTTGGGGTTCAAAAACAGCGGAAATCAGCGGATCCGCGGAAAATTCTGATCCCTAGTTATCTCAAAATGATATAAAGCTCTGCAAATGGATCTCAATAATGATGAGATGGTGGTTAAAGAAAAATGGGAACAAGAAGATAATGTAGTGATAAAAGATGACGAATGGGAAAAAACTTTGGAAGAGGGACACAAAATAACCAGCAGCCCCACATGGAAGGAGTTTGAATGGAAAGTAAAAATGCGATTCTTCTATACACCCTCTATCACTTCAAAATATAAGAATACCTCAAATCTATGTTGGCGTTAAGATGGGAGGGATTTTACGCATATTTTCTGGAATTGCCCTGTAATATTACATTTCTGGAGAAGTATTCAGACAGAAATCAAATTAATTATTGGTTGGGAGTTGCGGTTGGACCCAGTGACCTACGTATTAAGAATTTTGCCAGAAGAATGATTGACTGGTCAACATAAATATATACTAAAGGTTATGCTTCTGGTAGCAAAGAAAATGATCACAGTGTCCTGGCTGAAACCACAACCTCCTGACATAAAACAATGGAGAGACAAATTAAAGCAAATGTACATTATGGAAAAAATCACTGCAAGACTTCAACTGAAACTTGACCAATTTGAGAAAAGATGGAAGCCTATCACACAAATTTTACTTGATGTCTAAACACCTCCCCCTAATTATTATGTGTTTTTTTTTTTTGTTTTTTTTTTTTGGGTGTATATTTTGATGTATTAATTTATATATATATATATATATATATATATATATATATATATATATATTTCTTTTTGTATGGATTTATTGTATGAGCATTTATTCTTATTTTCTATTAATAACATTTTTTGTTCTTTGTTGTTCCTTCTGTTATTTATGAGTGTGTCAAGTGTATATATTTTGTGTTGATGTAAGATGGGGGAATCAAACCTCTGTCAAAAATGGGTGTGAAAAATAAAAAGTTAAAAAAAAAATAAATAATGTAAATCGTTTTAATCCGTTCCAACACCCTGAATGTTTACCTTGAATGTTTAACAGAAACATAAAGCTAACCCAGGCTAATCGTACATTCGCGTTATCGTAATCTTCCGTACGAAAGATTACGCTAACATGAACGTGTAAAAAGAAAAAAATCAGGTCGTTTACAAGTCATTTAGCACTCTGGTCTCCACAACAAGTGGTGAGCGGTTCATTGGAAAGGGGGCTCCGTTCCAACACCCTGAATGTTTACCTCGAATGTTCAACGTAAACATGAAGCTAACCCAGGCTTATCGTACGTTCGTGTTATCGCAATCTTCCGTACGAAAGATTACGCTAACATGAACGTGTAAAAATAAAATAAAGGATAAAGAAAATAATTATGAATAGGATTTCTTTCCTTTGTGGTGGTTAGCAGAAGGCGCAGGCGGACAGTGGGGTATTCCCTAGCAAGATCACACTTGCACACCTCCTTCATATTTGGCTATTATTTCTTTCTTAAATGCAATAGTTGTACGCACTACTTTTCTTTTTTCACCTGTAGCAACTTTGCTGCTTGCACTGACTTTCTTCGAAGGCATAATTAGGGGCTAAAACACTTGGTACACCTATATTAAAAGCGAAAGCAAAACGAAGCACGTCCGCACGCGATAACAGTTGGTCAGGAAAAGAGCCATCTACATCCGTACGCCGCTCAGCATCGCACCCTAGCGTACGCACTCACGCATTACCGGCGTTCGAACTCCGATTTTTTGACCGAACAGCGAAGCAAAAATTTCTCGAAATTTTTGGTCGAACTCCGATTTGTTCGAACTGAGAGGCGTTCGAAAACCGAGGTTCCACTGTATATATTTTTTGTTTGTGTTGCTGTATGATGGAGGAATCAAACCTCTGTCAAAATGTGTGGCAGAAGTTTAAAAAAAAAAGAAAAAAACAAGTTGCTACTTACCACCCACCAGTAGTAGACATCAGAGGGCAGCTGGATGTTGTCTCTGGTCCAAACAGGTGAGATATCGGGGTCGTAGTTCTCATCGAACCAATCTGAAACACCGGGGTCACCAACACAGCGAGGGCAGGCGCACGTTTGCTGATGCTGAGGGTCATGGGAGGGGGTCTTGTGTGATCCCACATAACTGGGCACCAACTTCACCCGCCGGGAATCTTCCCAGCCCGGCTCCATATAGTTGAACCCCCCGCCGCTCCGGCGCGACACCGAGAAGAAGAGCGAGGTGAGGAACACGAGAACAAGCGATCCGATGGCAACCCAGACTCTGCGAGAGCATCTTCCCCGTCTTGACTTTTCCGTGGCGCTCCCTTCTTTGTTACTACCTGGACTACCTGGCCCCTCCACCCCAAGGGGTACTCTGCTCTGCCAAGGCCTCAGTTCCGAGAGTCTCTGCGCACCTCTGAACGGCCCACCGCCCAAAAACCCCCAACGTCTGTCCCGGTAAAAAGCGGAGGAAGGGATGCGGCCCCCCCATGGCCACGTGCCCCCTCCTGGGCCTGCCACTGTACCCAGCCCACCTCTATCGATGTTTCCTGCAAGAACTAGCCACCAAAGCCTTGGTGAGCAGGACTGGATCAAACTCCTGGTTGGCACTGCAGAATACCAGGTTGCACACACAATCAATTAAGTTAATACACGATTAGCACGATCTGTTAGTCGCACAAGCTGTGCACTTGGAAATCTTCCTTACACTTTTTTTGTCCACAGACTGTGAAGTAGCCGTTTGATTCCACCCGGCTGCAGTCCGAGATATTTCAAAGTGCTTTCTTATCCATCAAGACGAGGTCGACATCAGCTTTTGTATCATCTTCTTTCCCGTAACCTCCCCCTCAGATCGTCTGCTGCCGTCATGTCCATCCTTATCATGTATTCTTCTCATCAACGGCGATCCGGTTACTATTAGGGGTTAAATGCAGCAGGTTGTCCTTTTTTTCCTCTTAACCATCTGGGCGAGTCATCAAGCTGGACAGTAGCCCTTCGCCTTCTCTCCCTCTGTGTCTGTCGTTGCAGAGTTGAGAGCTAAGGGAAACGTAAGCTCCAGTTGAGAAAAGCAGAGCGAGGGAGGGATGTAAGTTAGAGGAGGGACAGTGAGAAGAAGGAAGTGCAGCTTGAAGGTTTTTCCATCACATCACACCTGTTTTTTTCAAACATGAATCTCAGCTTTGGGAAATGTTCTTTGTGGTGCATCTGCTCTTTGGGAGTTTTGATGATAAGATCCAGTCCAAAATTCTTAAGACTTATTTAAGCTCAAAGTCCAGAATGTTTTAAGTCAATCGCTTTTAGGATATCCCGAAAAAGGCTTCCGACAGGATGATATGTCAAGTCGGGTGATGTGATGTGAAAAGGGTATGACGGGGGTAAAAAACTGACCAAGCCGAAAGTTCGTCAAGCGCATCTTCTCTCCTGCTGGCTAAAAGGACATCACAACGGAGAACGGGGACAGCATCTGTCCAGCTACCCACAAACAAGATGGATACTGTTTTGAAATTGCGTTATCTCATACTCAGCCAGTTGCCCTGATTTAATTGCGTGACTGAGTGAGGAGGCCAAACTCACAATGATAACTCTTGATGCTAGACTGCCATCTAAATCCAGAAGTGGTTCGATTAAGACGAAAGAAGCTGATTTTTTCGGCGGAAGAGGCAATTTTCCATTCCAGTCACGAACGGGTTTGGGTTCTGTAATCCCACATCTGGTAGCTTGCTTGCACTTCCATGGAAAATCTAAAAAATAAAAGAAAGAGACAGACAAAAGTCAATGAATGGCAAATACAACTAAACTTATGTAGCAGTTCTCGACATTTATCTATTTTAGAATCACAACATTTAGAGCAAGGGGTCTCAAACTCAATGGAGTCCGGGCGAGGTCGGGCCAAGTAGGGTTTTCCACAATAACAGCGCTGATAAAAACATTTTGATGTTCTTAAAGAGACGGTGTTTTATATTTGTCCACTGAAGTGGGCAAAAAGCATCCTTTTCTTACACATTTTTTGCCTAGCCATTCTCAAAGAAAGACAAAAAGAAGGGAAGGTGTTGTTTTCTTTTTAGGAATAACAAAAAGGAAGAAGAAATTAGAAAAAGAGACGAAAAAGGAAAACAGGAATAAAAAGAAAAGTATGGGACAGGAAAACAAAAAAGGAAAATAGATAAGAAAGAAAATAAAAAAGAAAGAAAATAAATTGAAGAGAAAAAGACACAAAAAACAAAAGCAGCTTCAGTTTTTCTTTTCTTTTTTGCACTTTTCTCTTTTTTTATTTTTATTTTCCTTAATTTCTTGAGTTTTACTTTTTGTATTATTTATTTTTGTTTATTTTTCTCTCTTTTTTAAAGTACTTTTTTTGCATTTATTTATTTTAATTTTTTTAAATTTTCTTATTTATCTTATTTTCCAAAGTAATCAGGTGTGTTTTGGTCACTTTGAGTCTCTGTATTTCGTTTTCTTCCAGTGTGCTTTTAGCACTCATTTTTAGTGGTACGACAGAATACGGCTAAAAATTTTAGAGGATATGACCTTGAAGAACCAAATTTATTTGCATCACATATGTAATTTAGCAAAGTATGGCTTATTTGCTTCAATATAAAATTAATTAAAATTAGAAGTGGAATTAATATGTATTTATAGCTGAACAGTAAAATTAGTTGTGTGACTGTAAGAAAGTGTGGTTATGCCACTGACTTTTACAAAAAATGTTCTTTTTTCCAATTAATAATGAAGCAAAGAACATTTCCACAATCAAAATGCCACCTAAATCAAATCATCGGCAGAATTTTCTTTCAGGGTTTATACACCTTTTTAAAGGCCAAATCCAAGCAGTTTCAAGGACTTTCAAAGCCAATTTTACAATTTCTCAGTCTATCTATCTATCTATCTATCTACCTACCCTGGTCATATCCCTCGAGAGGGGTGACCAACAGCAAGACAAACAAATACAAAAACATTGAAAATAAAAAGAAGGGAAAAGTAGCAAAAAACACACACAACATTTTTTTGGACCACGCCCAAACAAGTTAAGCACCTCGGCACCTAAATTGCTTTCGTCCCTCCAGATGAAACGGGACACCAGTAAGCGGCCATGTCACTCGGGTCAGGGTGACACAACACACTCTTTTGTTCAACAGCAGGGCCCGACAGCTTTCACTGGTTTACCCCTGCCGCATCATACAGGTGCCCTGCCCATCCCTTAGAACGCGCCCAGACATCCCACTATCCTTTTACAACACCTCTCCACTCGTTCCTATCACCAACAATAGCTCTAGCTTCCATTATATTTAGACCTCTTTCCTGCAGTTCACTCATAACACCATCCATCCACGTCAATCGCGGCCTTCCTCTTGGTCTCCTTCCATTGACTTCTGCTCTGTAGATCTTCTTCAACATTCGTTCCTCATCCATCCTCTCCATGTGTCCAAACCAACCGAGTACTCTCTTATCCACGCGCTAGCTCAGTTCCACTACTACTCCAGTTCTGTCCTACACAATTTCATTTCTCAATCTATCCAATCTTGTCACTCCCAACATACTCCTCAAACACTTCATCTTTGCAGCCAAGCAAGCAGAGAAATTTGATTGAGTGAGCAGTAGGGGTGGGCGGAGGTGTGCAGACAGAGTACTTTTCTGCCGGGATCGGCGCGAGACCAAAACAACAATGGCGGATCTGCCTGACGAAAAGTTTGGAGTGCGGTAAATCTTTGTTAAAAAAAAAAGTAATCGGGTAATAATGACAATTTGTTGTCAAAAAAAGTTGCGTCCCGGGGACGCACGTTGATTTGACACAATGCGTCCCCAGCAAAAATGATGCGTCTGGGACGCAGGCAAACGAGAACACTGTACACTACGGTGTTAACATCCATGGGTACTTCCGCAGCATTGCATGTAACGTCACGTGTCGACTTGTGGTTATTGTTTTCTTTTTATTATTAAGATCCTTAGTCCGCTTTGACTTTGTGAGAGCGGGGTGTTGCCGCTCCTTTTCCTGAACCTAGATTCATTTTTGAGTCTATTCATTTGAGGGAGTTTTTAATTTTTACATTTTTTGATTTTTTTTTGTTGAGAAATCCTCAATCCACTATGACATAAAACTGTTGGGGTGTGGTGTCAGCGCTGTATTTCCTGAATTGATTTTATTACTATTTGAAACAGTTTATTCTCATAGAAATGATCCACATTATTAACATGGTGATGAAATGTTCTCGGAAGTGCAACCACGAAATAGATTACACAGCTCTAGTACTTAGGTATGAATTATTATTAAGGCTTGGCTGAACACACGAGTAGGTAGAGAATACACCTGAAGGTCAAAGGAAATTGAGAGGGATCCAAATTCAGTGAGCGTAAAATTATGATTCAGGCAGGTTCTTGCATTCTTGGTAATTGTGGTTGGCAGAGTCAGACACTGTCTCCCAGGCAGCCTAAACAATAGCAGTAGCACTGATCTTATGTTCCCAGGGTTGGGTAGGGTTACTTTAACTGGATTACTTTCAATGATTTTTGGATGACTCCAATACCAAATATGCTAATAAAAGACAAAAAAAACTAAATATGAATAGAATTATGACTCACAACACGTGGTAAGCTTTCTCTCCTGGCTTTGATCTCTTTGATCTCCGGCAAAACTAACATAAAATGCGACAGAAACAAAGTGAAAATAAATCCAAACAGCTTGCCAACATCGATTTTGCTGTTCCATGTGTTCCGTTACTCCCCAAGCCTGCACAAAATTGAGTCATTTTATTCATATTTAGTTTCTTTTGTCTTTTATTAGCATATTTGGGGTTGGAGTAATCCAAAAGTAATTGAAAGTAATCCAGTTAATGTAACCCTACCCAACCCTGCATGAGAGACTGAAGGACTGAAGGATGAAGTAGCTAATAACAATAAAAGACTGGCGGTTATCTATAGCTTGCAGCCAAATGGCTAAAGTGAGGAGCTAGAGAAGGAAACATTGGAAAAAGTTGAAGATGCCTGAATCCAGGGACTCAGCGATGTTTGCCATCATGTGAGCAGGGTTGGGTAGGGTTACTCTAACTGGATTACTTTCAATTACTTTTGGATGACTCCAATACCAAATATGCTAATAAAAGACAAAAAAAACTAAATATGAATAGAATTATGACTCACAACACGTGGTAAGCTTTCTCTCCTGGTTTTGATCTCTTTGATCTCCGGCAAAACTAACATAAAATGCGACAGAAACGAAATGAAAATAAATCGAAACAGCTTGCCAACATCGATTTTGCCGTTCCATGTATTCCGTTACTCCCCAAGCCTGCACAAAATTGAGTCATTTTATTCATATTTAGTTTCTTTTGTCTTTCATTAGCATATTTGGGGTTGGAGTAATCCAAAAGTCATTGAAAGTAATCCAGTTAAAGTAACCCTACCCAACCCTGTATAATGTTCCATACACTTGTTTATTTCTTAAATTTTCCTTAAAAAGCTAAAATGGTACCCTGATTAAATTTAAAGGAATTGTTTAAGGCATTTTGAGTATCATAGCTTAGTTCAAATTTTGATCAACCCAGAATTTCAAAGATGTTTTCATTTTATTTTTAATGTTGTTATTGTTGTTACCTCACACCACAAATGTTTTGCTATGTCCGCCTTTCATTGTCCCTTCAATTCAATTCGCATCAGTCATTGTGATACACCATATAATAATATTCTGAAAAATAGTCTGTGTAATATAGTGTAATAATCTGTGAAGCCCTTTGAGACTCTTCGTGATTTAGGGCGTCACAAATAAAAATGACTTGACTTGACCATCTTCGTTCACTTTTTCATTATGATTCCCTAAGGCTATATAATACACGTAGTAGCCACAGCGCATAAAATGTTTTGTTCTCCATCTGTTTTGGTCAGTCTGATTTAAAGTCTTCTTGAAAATAAAAGATTACCCCGACTACAGAACCACCAGTAGCATCAGCCAAGCAAGGAAAGTATGCTAAAGAGTGGATGTCACTCAATTTCTTGCGTCTTAATTCTGAAAAGACTGAAATGTTACTTATTGGTCCATCTAAATGCCGTGACTTTTTCTCAAAAACTGCTGTGAACATTGACAAATGTCACATCACACAGAGTGACTCAGTTAAAAATTTAGGTGTCATATTTGACCCCGATCTGTCCTTTCAAACACACGTGAAGAAAATTACTAGTACCGCTTTCTTCCATCTTGGCAACATTGCTAAAGTTCGTCCTATTCTGTCTCAGTCGGATTCAGAGATTATAATTCACGCGTTTGTTACCTCCCGTCTCGATGACTGTAATGCACTACTCTCCGGTCTCCCGAAGTCCAGAATCAAGAGTCTTCAGCTGGTACAAAATGCTGCAGCGAGGCTTTTAACTAGGACAAGAAAGTCCGATCACATTACGCCGATTTCGGCTAACCTGCATTGGCTCCCTGTTAGCCTAAGATGTGATTTCAAGGTTCTCTTGATATTATACAAAATCATACATGGACTTGCTCCATCATATCTTTCAGACTTGATTACCCCTATGTTCCGGTCTGAAGCCTTCGTTCTGAAAGCGCTGGTCTACTGGTGACCCCAAGAGCCAAGAAGAGTTCCGCAGGTTCAAGAGCATTCTCCATCCGGGCACCGAAAACATCTCAGCTGAAGAACAGGCAGGTTTCAGGGAGAGAGGGAGCACCTTTGTAAAAGGTTTCACCAATACCAGAGAAACCTCTATGATGTCTGTTTAGATTTCAAAAAGGCGTTTGACAATATGACAAGCCACCTTGTGGGCCACCATGCGTAAGCACATCTGAGCTAGTTAATACCATGAAACAGCTGTGCGTAAATGTCAACAGTGCGGTACTAATCAATGGTACCATTGGAGCAGTGTGAGACAAAGCTGATTTCACTCTTCAACTTTATTCAACATTTTTAGGGAGAGGATAATGACCAAAGCTCTGGACCAACATAGAAGTACAGTCAGCATTGGGGCACATAGCGTCACTAATCTCCATTTTGCTAACATTGTCTGACTGATAGAAGAAGAACAGGAACTCAGAAATCTTGTCAAATGCCTGGAGAAAGCATCAATCCAGTATGGGGGGAAAATCTGCACTGATAAAACTAAAGTTATGACCAACAACCCCTAAGGTATCACCACAAGCATCACCATCTACCACCAAGAGCTTTAAGTTGTCACCAAATTTGAATAATTTGGAGTTGTCACATCAGAAGTGGGGTCAGGACCAGAAATCATGACCAGGATTGCTCAAACCACAGCTGTACTTGCCAGATTTAAAACCATCTGTAGAGACAAGAATATATATGTACCGCAGCCATATCCCCCTAGTGAGAGGTGGCTAGGGTCATTTCTAGCTCTTTTTGGGAGATTGATACAGAGGAGGGGATTCCCAGCCCCCTCACTCAACCCAACTGAAGTGTTTGGAGTCATTAGGTGACCAAACCCCCCAATTCCAACCCCTAATGCTGAAAGCCAAGCAGGGAGGCAACGGGTACCAATGTTTAAGTCTTAGGTATGACTCGGCCGAGGCTTGAACCACAACCTCCCAGTATCGGGGCGGGCGCCATACCCCCAAGGCCACCGAGACAAGAATAATGCAGTGAAATAAAGGATCAGACTTATGAAAGCCCTGCGTACTTCCATCTTCCTCAATGCTTGCGAGACAGTAATTTTCGCAGGAAAGCTGGAGGAGAAAATTTTGATGTAGCATCACATCTTCATCAGCTACATAGACTGCTATACAAATAAACATGACTTGAGTTTTTCCTTGCCCTCATGTTGGTTCCAGATCAGGGAATGGTGCAATAATAGTCTGAAAAAATAGTCAGTGTAATAACCTGTGAAGCCCTTTGAGACTCTTTGTGATTAAGGGCTATACAAATAAAAATGACTTGAAATGACTTGACTTGACTACACATTTTAACCTCTATACCTTCGCTTTATTTTGCACTGAAAAGAGAAGCCCCCAAATCTTGTTTTATGTTTGTTTAATGACAATAAAGGCCATTCATAGCTAGGTAGATCTTAGTAAACTTTGTTATTTCTGTTTCTGTTTTTTAAAACCAATTTCTTTTCTGTAAAAGAGTCATTCTCTAAATTCTTGCTTCGTGTCTATAAGATCCGCTTCTGCAGCAATGCTGGATCATGACAGAATGGCCTCCTTTTTTCCTCTCCATGCATTTGAGACTTCACTGCTGTTTTAATTGGTAAAACCAATCTTTTCACAGAATGCAGCAAGGTGAGATAACAATTCCAGATGAATGCCAGCTATTTGCAGTGATTACAAATCAAACAGTCTCAGCTCTGTGCTTCAACAAGTGTGTATGGTAACCCAATTCTTCCTGAACGATTGTTTGGATTTCTACCATGAATGAATGAAAACTTTATTGGAACATTAACATAAAAACAGAACAAAAACAATAACTCAACAACAAAGTTAATCATAGTTCTAGACGCACTATTCCCAATCTCTTGTATCACCCATACCCGATTTTCTCTGTATTCTGCCAGGAATGTTTTTTTTGTTTTTTTTTAATTTGAACAAGTGAATAGTTGGACATTGTTTGATATCGTCTTGCAATCCGTTCCAAAGGTTGACTCCACACACAGACACACACATACTTCTCCTGGTGGTTCTCACCTTTGAGATCATGAGTTCCTACAGCCTCTTAAGTTACAATTTCCTTTTTTCCGAATGAATAATTTGGACTGCAGGAATGAAATATTAGTATGATCTCGATATCCTACCCTGTGTATAGTTCTAATTGTACGTTTTTGGGGGATAAAAAGGGCCTGTAGTGAACTTTTGTAATTATTGCCCCAGACTTCTGCAAAATATGTTAAGTATGGCATCATGTTATAAAGTTGTTTTACACAGAAGGCAAAAAACAACAGTAAAGCCTTTAATTTTTCCCCCCAAAATTTAAATACACTGCCATCTGTGTCAAGGTTAAAACTTGAGATTGTTTTCAAGTAAAGAAAGAAACACAATCTGAGTTGGCGATTGAGTTGGGTAGCCTTTTCAGCGTAGGCGCATCCCACCAGAGCGGTCCTCTAAATCTGCTTCTAAGATCGTCTCAGAGAGAAATCACACGCATCCGATAACGAATGCACAAACCCTTGCGATACCAAACTGTATGTGACATCCTACATGCCGACATTTCTTGTTTAAATATTGTGTAAATTATAACTATAACCTTATCCTCCTTATTTATAACCTTATCTTCTCTGTTCCTTTATCTTCTTGTTTTTTTACCTCACTGTGAATGTGTGAAACTGGAGTGTCATGCCCAATTTCGTTGTCACAATATGTTAACCCAATTTGTAACAATGACAATAAAGGCATATTCTATTCTATTCTATTCTATTCTATTCTAATGGCCTATTTATTCAAAACACAGGCGTAAAACACATTTAATTGGCTTAAAGAAGATCACATGATTACATGAAACGATATAATGCTGGTCGCTAAGTGTCATACTATCATAATGAATAAGAAACGAAAGTTAAAGTATCCGGCCAGCTGCTCAACTGGCCTTGGAAGATAAAGATTAGCCCTTCTGAAGAGAGAGAAGCTAATTATTTACGGTAAGCTTAAACAATGATGCAGTGTACTTCTAAGGAAGCATAGATAGGGAGGAAAGGCAGATTTTAGAGAGGTGAGACAGCCAGGCGCCATCACTAAACGACTTCTGCGTCATCTTTGTCTGAAGGGGAAAATTTACTACCTAAGCTGATGCAATTGTAACAAAAGACAAACAACACCTGGATATGATCTTTGGCTTTGTTGAGGTACTTTTGAGTATAAAATAATACAAAGGCACATTCAAACTATAGTAAAACCATAATTTTCTCACAATCTGTGCACCAATTCATCATTATATGTTCAATGTTTCGAGATCCATTGTGAGATAAAGACCCAACTGTCTTAATTTTTTGATCATATTAGAAGAGATAGAGTGATCAACACAGCCCACAGGATCATTGGCTGCTCTCTGCCCAGTCTAGAGTACTTTGCCAGCAGCAGAGCCTTTAACATTATAGGGGACTCTTCTCACTCTGGCCGCCACCTCTTTTACCCGTCGCTCGCCTTTGTAGCATTTTTATTTGACACGCAGGGTCTCAAAAAAGTGCTGCTGTGCTGTTAAAACAGCTTCCAGTTGCTTCATCTTTTCACAGCGTTCGTTTCCAGTTAACTTTTTGTTGTCAGTATGTCTCGTCTGGCAATGCCTCTTGATATGATATTCTTTGAAACCACCCACAGTCTTTTGGCAAACTAGGTAGACGCAGTTGCTTCGGATTTTGGTGAAAAAATGCTCCAATCTCTACTCGTCCTGGAGTCAGCAGCTCCTACAGTCAACTTTCCTTTTTTTATTCACAGTCGACATGTTGGAAAGAGGGTGGGCAAAAATTCTCACACAAAGCCAAGGGCAAGGTGGACAAAGGGCTACTGCCATCATCTGGGGAAATAGTACTTTTTTATGCCGATTTTTTTCATACTTTGGTCAAAATTACTGACAGAACACATATTTTAAATTCTATGACAGATCACTGGCCGTAACTGGCCTCCGTGTTAAACTTTGGACATGGCTGCCCTACAGTAGTAATGTTGCCTGTATCATTTCCACTATTATGTATTCTTGTGACCCAAAGTAAATACAGTGGAACCTCGGTTTTCGAACGCCTCTCAGTTCGAACAAATCGGAGTTCGACCAAAAATTTCGAGAAATTCTTGCTTCGCTGTTCGGTCAAAAAATCAGAGTTCGAACGCCGGTAATGCGTGAGTGCGTACGCTAGGGTGCCATGCTGAGCGGCGTATGGGTGTAGACCGCTCTTTTCCTGACCGACTGTTATTGCGTTTTGCTTTCGCTTTTAATATAGGTGTACGAAGTGTTTTAGCCCCTAATTATGCCTCCGAAGAAAGTCAGTGCAAGCAGCAAAGTTGCTACAGGTGAAAAAAGAAAAGTAGTGCGTACAACTATTGCATTTAAGAAAGAAATAATAGCAAAATTTGAAGGAGGTGTGCGAGTGTCTGATCTTGCTAGGGAACACCCCACTGTCCACCTGCGCCTTCTGCTGACCACCACAAAGGTAAGAAATCCTATTCATTGTGGACAATAAAGGCATATTCTATTCTATTCTAATTATTTTCTTAATTCTTTTTTTTTAATTTTACACGTTCATGTTAGCATAATCTTTCGTACGGAAGATTACGATAAGGCGAACGTACGATTAGCCTGGGTTAGCTTCATGTACGTTAAACATTCAAGGTAAACATTCAGGGTGTTGGAACGGATTAAAACAATTGACATTATTTTTAATGGGAAAAATGATTTTGGTGATCGAACAAATCGGTTTTCGAACAGGGTTCTGGAACGGATTATGGTCGAGAACCGAGGTTCCACTGTAGAATGGCATTGAAGAGACCTTTACATGGAATTGTTCATGTTTATTTTATTTGCTTTTTAGTTGACAGAAACCACTTGGCCTGATAATTGATTACCTAGCCAAATCCAAGTTCAAACTGGATATACCGCAGCAGTTCTTACTCCCATAAGTCAGTGATATCAGAAAAATATGTTTAACAAGTCCATCCAAAAATTACTTTTTCTCAAGATAAAAAACATATGAGCATCGAAATCCAAGAAATAATGAGCAAGCCTCTGAACTCACCTTTTCATCGCCTCTAAACTGAAGACCTTTCTGCAGTTTGCATTTAAGTAAGTAAAGCCTAATCTGCGTGAACTTTCTAACCTACCGGTAATTGGCTGTCACGCTAGTTTTTAAACTGACCTTTTCACCGTGAACGTTAACATATGAATTACTGTTTGTAACATGCAAAAAATTGCTAAAAATTTTGTCTGACTTTTGCTCACCTCAAACATTGCAGTTGGATGCAATGGGAATCAGGTTGTGGTGATGAGAGCACCAAATTTTAACTGCTGGACCACCAATGTTAGAAATGGTATAGGAAAAGGCAGAAGTTTTTATCTCATTATCACACTATTTTAAGTCACGGTACCAGAGACTAATGTTGATTTTGTTTGGGGTAATACACACATACATATATATACGTATATTATATATATATATATATATATATATATATATATATACACAAATATATATACACACACACACACACACACATATACACATTACATTTATTCATGCACATATATGCAAATACACATACACATATACATATATCCATCCATCCCTTATCTACACTGCTTATCCTCTAGGGTCGCGGGGGTGATGGAGCTCATCCCCAGCTATTTTCGGGCAGTGGGAAGGGGACACCCTGAACTGGTTGCAAGCCAATCGCAGGGCACACAGAGACAGACAACTCACTCACTCACTCACTCACTCACTCACTCACTCACTCACTCACTCACTCACTCACTCACTCACTCACTCACTCACTCACACCTAGGGACAATTTGGACCAGCCAATTAACCTGACATGCATGTTTTGGGAATGCAGGTGGAAATCGGAGGGCCCGGAGGAAACCCACGCAAGCGCGGGGAGAACATGCAAACTCCACACAGGAAAGTTTGATCCCATGACCTCAGAACTGTGCTAACCACTGCGCTGCCACACTGCCCATATATATATATGTATATATATATATATATATATATATATATATATATATATATATATATTATACATACATGGCTTTTTGTTTGTCATCAATATCCCGAGGATAGGGTTCAGCACTCTCACAGCCGTGATCCAGGTTTGAATCCCGTTACAGTCGGGTTTTTTTCCACAATCTGTTGAAACCTTATGTATAACCCCTTACTTTGAGGCTTTTTTAGGTTAAAAATAATTGGTGTTATTCACGAATAAATACGGTAGAGTGAAATCTAATTCTGTGATATTTTATGTCAATCAAACGGTAAAGGAGACTTGAAAAAATGTAACAACAATGACCCTTAAAATATGCTAGGACTTCCTACTAGATCTGTAAAACAACAGCAAACAAAAACCCAAATAATTCAATAAAGATTTAAGAATAGAGCGGATGGTAATACATTTTGCAACTGCTGCATGTGAATGAGAATGTGTAAACGGGCCATTTACTAAAATGTTTTATGACCTTTCATATGACTGGAGCGAGCTAACTCTCTCATTGTAAAGAGTTGGATCTCTTTTGTCCTTTTGTTTTAAAACCTTGCACGATTCTGTGCGCGAAATTGTTTCATGTTTGAGCCATGATTTGTATTTTTTGTTTTCTAGTCACTGTTCATTAAAACAGCAGCATCCCGTTATCTTTTAACCTGTACCCTTGGGCGCTGCGCCAAGGGGTAATGACGTTTTCCATGACAACACCATACAAACTTAGCGATACAGCAGTGTCGGCGTAATTTTTAGTAGACTTGTTTTGTTTTTCTTCATTTAATGCAGTGCTTCTTAATTATCTATCACTTCATTCTCAATGCTTACACTCTTTGCATAATGCACCACGTTAAGGCTAAATGTAAACGAACCCTCTGCCAATGAGGATGCCCCTCAGTTAAAAATGTAGGTGTCATATTTGACCTCGATCTGTCCTTTCAAACACGCGTGAAGAAGATTACTTGAACCGCTTTCTTCCATCTTCGCAACATTGCTAAAATTCGTCCCGTGCTGTCTCCGACGTGTGCGGAGATTATAACTCACGCGTTTGTTACTTCCCGTCTCGACAACTGTAATGCACTACTCTCCGGTCTCCCAAAGTCCAAAATCAAGAGCCTTCAGCTGGTACAAAATGCTGCAGCGAGGCTTTTAACTAAGACAAGAAAGTCGCCTATTTTAGCTAACCTGCATTGGCTCCCTGTTAGCCTAAGATGTGATTTCAAGGTTCTCTTGGTATTATACAAATCATACATGGACTTGCTCCCTCATGTCTTTCAGATTTAATTTCCCCTTATGTTCCGGCCTGGAGCCTTCATTCTGAAAGCGCTGGTCTACTGGTGACCCCAAGAGCCAAGAAGAGTTCCGCAGGTTCAAGAGCATTCTCCATCCGGGCACCGGTGCTGTGCAATGCTCTTCCCCCTGAGATCCGATCTGCAACATCAGTGGAAATGTTTAAATCTAAGCTTAAAACTCACTTCTACTGAATAACCTATATTTTTTGTTGACAATATCTGTGTATTATTTGTAATTGCAACATCCATTGCAGCCTGGTCATCCTGGAAGGGGGATTACCTCATGTGCGGTCCCTTCTCAAGGTTTCTTCATTCTCCTCATGTTGAGGTTTTTGAGTTTTTCCTTGCCCTCATGTTGGTTTCAGATCAGGGGATGGTGTCATAATAGTCTGAAATAATAGTCTGTGGAATAACCTGTGCAGCCCTTTGCGACTCTGTGATTAAGGGCTATACAAATAAAAATGACTTGACTTGGAAAAGTTAAAAAAAAACATGTTACTCACGCCTTCCATGACAGATTCTCACCTCCCTATTTGAGGAACCACTGGTTTAATAGATGGTCTATCCAGTCAAACTGCTGAGAACGATAGGAACAATTCCAAGTATGTAAAAGCACTCCAGCGAGGCTAATAACAAAAACCACAGGATTGATATACGCATCATCATCAACAACATTAGGTTTTCAACGTTAAACCCTCGGCTTGTCGTCACGTTTATTCGGCCCACCTTACATTTGACCTTGGTCGAATTGGCCAGTGCAAAAAATGTACATGTCCCAATTCCGAGAATGAAATAAATTTACAATCGTTTTACAGTTCTCCACAACCTGTTTGACAGAGCAAGAGTGTTTTTTTAATCTTTTTTTTAACAAAGTCACTTGACTAGTTTATGTGCCAATTGCAATATTTCAAATATTCGCTACCGTAAACGTCATATTAACCCAGCATATAAAAGCATGTGGACAAATCATTCTTGTCACCACATTGTCATACATCACATCTGCAAAGGTAAGTTAACAAGCCCCCTTACAGACATAATTTATAATGAGTTTTGAGCTTTTCAACTTTGGCTCCATTTGTTCCCGGGTTTAGCATCGACGGTTTTTATTCGGGGAACCAGCGATGCACAGTAACTGTTTTTTCCTCAACAGACACCAGTGTTCATTTTACCTGTGAAAAGTGATGAGTCCCGGGGACTCGCATGCTCAAAAATCTATGGGTCCCAACAGAGATCTATGGGTCCCCAAAATTTAGTGTTATCTAGGTTGAAATTGTAAATCAGTGACAAATATATAATAAAAATGTATATATTCATTCAGTTTTAATCATCAAATTATTAATTCATTTTCTGCATCAAATTATTGTTGGTAATATACCGATTAAAGGGATAACCACAAACCTGTCTTTTTTTCATTTTCTCCTTTTATACTTCCTTTTTTTCTTTACTTCTTTATACAACATCATAATTCGTAATATAATGCATCAAAGCAAGTGAGTCGTTTGAGAGCCGGCTCTCTTTAATGAGTTGAGCCGAAAAAGCCAGTTCTCTAAAAAGAGACGGACTTTTCACCACACAACTCGAGATCGGCGTGCAGACAAAAACTCGAACCGCGAGACCAAAACAACATCTGCCAGATCTGCCTGACGAAAAGTTTGGAGTGCGGTAAATCTTTGTTTGAAAAAAAATGGAATCGGGTAATAATGACAATTTTGTGTCAAAAAAGTTGCGTCCCCAGCAAAAATGATGCATCTAAGACGCAGGGACGCGGGCAAACCAGAACACTGAGATAACGGTAAAATCATGCCTCTAACCTTTTTTTTCCCTGCAAGCTATATTTACAAAATATAAACCAAAATCCAAGTTTTTTATTTGTTGCTGATCATAGATATGTTTACGTTCACGATCATTGCATCTTTACAATAGGGTACTTAGAAAACAGTTGTTTAAAATTATTTTGAGCATTTTGTATGTACCGTAAATTCCGGACTATAGAGCGCACCTGATTATAAGCCGCACCCACCACATTTTAAGAGGAAAACCGATTTTGTACATACACAAGCCGCACTCGTATATAAGCCGCGTGCGCCCACATTTAAACATGTAACACAAACACAAAATTAACCCAAACCCGACTTCAAGTCCCGCGATTGAAACTAAATGTCCTTCATTAAAGTCCACAGTCCAAAAATCACAGCCGGCATAATGAACGGAAAATGATACCGGGACTTAAGGTTTGATGCAGACCTGCAGATTCCGGGTCCCGTTGAAAGTAATCTAAGGAAAAAAGTGTATATTTCCAAAGGTAAGCGTGGGAAAAATATATCAGATGAACACATTTACTCACGCAACTCCTTTTTCTTTAACCAACTTTTTACCCCCTCTTCTTTCCTTGTCTGTCCTTCACCTTTAGCGGTCCCCACTTAAACTCGGCACCCCGAGTTTGTTCCGCCCCTCACTTTTCGTTCATCCGTGCAAAACATATCAGAATAAGTGTCTAAAATAAATACAAATGAATACATTACAAAAATAAACAGTTGCAAATACATATTATACATGGGTTACACATATTTACAAAGAAAGACGGTACACTGAGAGAGTTTTCAAAGCGTTAATAATAATAATATAGCTTTGACAGGGCAGTCAATGGTAGAAACACTCGAGCGCCGCTGGCGGCCGTTAGAAAAAATACATAAATTGGCCGCATCACTGAATAAGCCGCAGGGTTGAAAGTTAGGGAAAAAAGTTGCGGCTTATAGTCCGGAATTTACTGTAGTTTAAATTGGGGATGTCAAATCGGGGATGACAAGGGATCTTTTCCAAAAAGAACAGATTTATTCACAAACAACTTAACATGCTACACAAACTCAACACTAGGGCTGCAAGATATTGGAAAAAAAAAACGAATTGCAACTTTTTTAGACCAATAATGTAATTTCTAATGTTAAAAGAAAAGAGCTAGTTTAGTTTTATGATGAATACTCATCCCTCCTGTTGTCTTCGGGTCAAAATGACCCACCACAAAAGAATCCCCTTGAATTAATTTTACCTAAAGTGGCAGTGTAATATTTAGTGCCTCATAGTGGTACAAAAAAAAATATTCTGTGAAAAAACAAACAAACATTGATTTAAATACTAGGCGATTTCTTAAATACAGTGGAACCTCGGTTTTCGAACGCCTCTCAGTTCCAACAAATCGGTTCTCGACCAAAAATGTCGAGAAATTCTTGCTTCGCTTTTCGTTCAAAAAATCGGAGTTCGAACGCCGGTAATGCGTGAGTGCGTACACTAGGGGCGATGCTTAGCGGCGTACGAGTGTAGATTGCCCCCACCCCTCGTGAAGAACTGTTGTCACGGCAACGCGCACTCCTTTTTTGTTTTCGTTTTTCAAAAGCGGTGAAAGGAGTGTTTTAACCCCTAATTATGCCTCGGAAGAAGGTCGGTGCAAGCAGCAAAGTTGCTACAGGTGAAAAAAGAGGAGTAGTGCGTACAACTATTGCATTTAAGAAAGAAATAATAGCAAAATATGAAAAAGGTGTGCGAGTTTCCCTTCTTTCAGGAATACAGCATGGCTTCTGTCGACCGGTAAGAAATCCTATTCATAATTCTTTTCTTTATCCTTTAACCGCTCACCACTTGTTGTGGGGACCCGGGTGCTAAATGACGTGTAAACGACCTGATTTTTTTATTTTCACACGTTCATGTTAGCGTAATCTTTTGTACGGAAGATTACGCTAACGCGAACGTACGATTAGCCTGGGTTAGCTTTGCGTTAAATATCAAGATAAACAGTCAGGGTGTTGGAACGGATTAAAACAATTTTACATTACTTTTAAGGGCAAAAAACGGCTTCGGTGATCGTACAAATCAGTTTTCGTACAAAGAAATGGAACGGATTACGGTCGAGAACCGAGGTTCCACTGTATTTGGGGAATAATATATTGTGAAAACAAATATGTTGAAGTAAAATTAACATGCATGCTATACTGCAAAATAAAGAAAAAACATGTTGCTCCATCAGCAGATAATTAAGCTAATTTCAAGTAATATTTTCTGTTTAAGTACATTTGTAAATATTATTTGTCATAAAAATGTTTAAATACATTTGTAAATATTGTTTGTCATAGAAAAAAGGAAGAGGACTACTTAAAATGAGGAAGATGACAGTCAAAAGAAATGGTGTACGCATAAAATTAAGATAAAAGTTGCCCTGCATAAAAGAAATCTATTTCAGGAGGTAGAGCGCTTGTCTCAGGACCAAGAGGTCGCAGGTTCGATTCCCGGCTCCTCTGTGTTATATGTCAAAGTGTCCTTGGGCAAGACACTGAATCCCTAATGCCCCTAGTAGGCGCCTTGCATGGCTGCATGGCCGCGATTGGTGTGTGAGTGTGTGTGTCAATGGGTAAGTGTGAAGCACATTGTAAAGCGCTTTGGAAGGTCTTCATTGACTTAAAAAGCGCTATATAAATGCAAACCATTCCATACCCATATTTAATTTTATTTTTAAAAAAAATTGGTTGGGAAATTTGTATTTCTTTAACAAAATGGAATCTCTACCTAAGGTGCCACCATGTTTGTCTGACATCTTGCTTATTAAATTGAGATTGTTATCTTATTTAGAAAATACATGACATTATTTTTGAAAAACATGCCCCACTTCTAAACTTCTGCACATTATAAAATTGCTCCAGAACTAAAAGGCACAGACGTCTTGGCTTAAACATATGCGACTCATTCATATCAATTTGCCTCACCTCACCTGTCCACATTATAATCTTTAATAATTATAAATACAGTGGAACCTCGGTTCTCGACCGTAATCCGTTCCAGAACCCTGTTTGAAAACCGATTTGTTCGATCACCGAAATCATTTTTCCCATTAAAAATAATGTAAATCGTTTTAATCCGTTCCAACACCCTGAATGTTTACCATGAATGTTTAACGTAAACATGAAGCTAACCCAGGCTAATCGTACGTTCGCGTTATCGCAATCTTGCGTACGAAAGATTACGCTAACATGAACGTGTAAAATTTTAAAAAATCAGGTCGTTTACAAGACATTTAGCACCCGGGTCTCCACAACAAGTGGTGAGCGGTTCATTGGAAAGGGGGCTCCATTCCAACACCCTGAATGTTGGGCTCTGTTCCAACACCCTGAATGTTTACCTTGAATGTTTAACGTAAATATAAAGCTAACCCAGGCTAATCATACGTTCGCGTTATCGTAATCTTCCGTACAAAAGATTACGCTAACATGAACGTGTAAAAATTAAAAAAAAAAGGATAAAGGAAAGAATTCTGAATAGGATTTCTTACCTTTGTGGTGGTCAGCAGAAGGCGCAGTTGGACGGTGGAGCTATTATTTCTTTCTTAAATGCAATAGTTGTACGCACTACTTTTCTTTTTTCACCTGTAGCAACTTTGCTGCTTGCACTGACTTTCTTCGGAGGAAAATTAGGGGCTAAAACACCTATATTAAAAGCGAAAAGCAAAACGAAGCACAGTTGAGCCGAATAAGCCGGTTCTCTAAAAAGAGACGGAATTTTCACCACATAACTCGAGATCGGCGTTCAGATGAAAACTCGAACCGCGAGACCAAAACAACAATGGCGGATCTGCCTGACGAAAAGTTTGGAGTGCGGTAAATCTTTGTTTGAAAAAAAATGTAATCGGGTAATAATGACAATTTTGTGTCAAAAAAGTTGCGTCCCCAGCAAAAATTATGCATCTAAGACGCAGGGATGCGGGCAAACCAGAATATTGAGATACCGGAAAATCATGCCTCTAACCTTTTTTTCCCTGCAAGCTATATTTACAAAATATAAACCAAAATCCAAGTATTTTATTTGTTGCTGTTCATAGATATGTTTACGTTCACGATCATTGCATCTTTACAATAGGGTACTTAGAAAACAGTTGTTTAAAATTATTTTGAGCATTTTGTATGTACCGTAAATTCCGGACTATAGAGCGCACCTGATTATAAGCCGCACCCACCACATTTTAAGAGGAAAACCGATTTTGTACATACACAAGCCGCACTCGTATATAAGCCGCGTGCGCCCACATTTAAACATGTAACACAAACACAAAATTAACCCAAACCCGACTTCAAGTCCCGCGATTGAAAGCACGTCCGCACGCGATAACAGTTGATCACGCCGCTCAGCATGGCACCCTAGCGTACGCACTCACGCATTACCGGCGTTCAAACTCCGATTTTTGGACCGAACAACGAAGCAAGAATTTCTCGACATTTTGTTCGAACTGAGAGGCGTTCGAAAACCGAGGTTCCACTGTATACAAATGCTAATCCATGAAGAGGGAAACTACACCGAGCAAACTTAGCTTGGCCAGTCTCGGCTGTCGAGGTTTCTCATAGCGGCACACGTGACTTAAATTTTATGGCACCGATGACTTGCCAAAAGGATGAACAATAAAATATTCAGAATCCAGCCTACAGTATCTTGTAAATGTCTATAACAGAAAGAGTCAAATTACCTGTTTGCCGACTTGGCAGTCTTAGCTTTCAATCTGAATTTAATTGGCACAAAAACACGTTCGGGTGCGCCAGTAAAAGAAAAACTCTTTGTTCTTGCAAAAATTCAAACGCCCGTATAATAACCACAGACATCCTGAACCATGCGACTGTCCTGTGCCTCACAATGACTTTTGGATTACTCCAATGCCAAATATGCTAATAAAATACAAAAGAAACTAAATATGAATAAAATGACTAAATTTTGTGCAGGCTTGGGGAGTAACGGAACACATGGAACGGCAAAAATGATGTTGGCGAGCTGTTTGGATTTATTTTCAATTTGTTTCTGTCGCACTTTATGTTAGCTTTGCCGGAGATCAAAGAGATCAAAGACAGGAGAGAAAGCTTACCACGTGTTGTGAGGCATAATTGTATTCATATTTAGTTTATTTTGTCTTTTATGTCTTTTACTTTTGCTGGGGACGCATTGTCTCAAATCAACGTGCGTCCCGGGGACGCAACTTTTTTGACACAAAATTGTCATTATTACCCGATTACATTTTTTTTAAACAAAGATTTACCACACTCCTAACTTTTCGTCGGGCAGATCCGCCAGATGTTGTTTTGGTCTCGCTGTTCGAGTTTTCGTCTGCACGCCCATCTCGAGTTGTGTGGTGAAAAGTCCGTCTCTTTTTAGAGAACCGGCTTTTTCGGCTCAACTCATTCAAGAGAGCCGGCTCTCAAACGGCTCACTTGCTTTAATGCATTATATTATGAATTATGATGTTGTATAAAGAAGTTAAGAAAGAAAGGAAGTATAAAATGAAAAAAAGACAGGTTTGTGGTTATCCCTTTAATCGGTATATTACCAACAATAATTTGATGCAGAAAATGAATTCATAATTTGATGATTAAAACTGAATGAATATATAGATTTTTATTATATATTTGTCACCGATTTACAATTTCAACCTGGATGAGACTAAATTTTGGGGACCCATAGATCTCTGTTGGGACCCATAGATTTTTGAGCATGAGCTAAAATGAACACTGTTAAGCTGTCTTGTTGTGAAACATGTCAACAATTTTAAGCATTTACATGAAATCCCCCCCAAAATTCAAGCACTTTTCAATCCTTGAAAACACAACAATAAAGTTTTCAAGGATTTCAAACACCCGAAAGAACCCTGGCTACTAATCTATGCAAACTCAAAATAATATTCTAATTATCATCATAAATGCTTAGAATCTTTCTAACAATTTGTGTCAGCTGTTTGAATATCATAACATGGCTAAAATGAGTATGGAGCATTTTTCTTCTATGGTCATATTTTTCAGTTACAGTGTAAAAAAATGATCGTGCATCTCCACTGAAAACCATATCTCAATATTCTACAGATGGACTTCACTCCTTGCTTGTTGTCCCTTCTCTGTGTGATCAGTGCGCTGTTTACTGAAGTCGTAAGTCAAAGTCTTCCTCCACTCAATTACAGTATGTTAGTACCGTAAATTCCGGACTATAAGCCGCTACTTTTATCCCAAACGTTCAACCCTGCGGCTTATTCAGTGATGCGGCCAATTTATGTCACTCTTCTAACAGCCGCCAGCGGCGCTCCAGTACAAAGGGTAAGATTTAGACCGGTGGAATATATGCGCCGAGGAAGACTGCAACTTCTTAGCTTGTGCACAAATTAAATTAGCGTAGACATATCCTCATCATGCAAATTGCAAAAAGAAGGGCACATGACGCAGCTTTCAAGCTAAACGCAATCGAGCAGTCCGATAAAGAAGGAAACTATTGCACATAAACATTACTTTGCGAGCGTGTTGCTAGCGCGTTTTTGAATAAGGGAGCGTGGGACGACATCTATATGACAAAATCTCTTTCCCATACTGAAGGAAGACGACTTTGGTGAAGTCAGTTATAAGGACGGTTTACCGTGATTTCTACATGTACGGTATGTTTTATTTACCAGGGCCGTTTACTGTGTTGCGAGCATGTTGCTAGTAGCGTTTTGCTACCCTTCACAGGCACGGTTTGGGATGAAAGTTATAATAATATTTTTAAAGCTTTGAAAACTCTCTCGGTGTACCGTCTTTCTTTGTACAATAGTGGATATATATTTTTCCCACCCTTACCTTTGGAAATATACATTTTTTTTCCTTGGATTAATTTCAACGGGACCCGGATTCTGCAGGTCTGCATCAAACTCTAAGTACCGGTATCATTTTCCGTTCAGTTTGCCGGCTGTGGTTTTTGGACTGTGTCCTTCATATTCAATCACAATCGCGGGACTCAAAGTCGGGTTTGGATTAATTTTGTGATTGTATCACATGTTGTAATGTGGGCGCATGCGGCTTATATACAGGCGCGGCTTGTGTAAGTACAAAAGCGGTTATCCTCTTAAAATGTGGTGGGTGCGGCTTATAATCAGGTGCGCTCTATAGTCCGGAATTTACGGTACTTACGATGGTGTTTAGTTTTATTGGCAACATTTGCTTCACTGTCTGGACATACTTAAACTGTTGTGTTTTTTTTTTCAAAGTGGTCTTTCCCAATGTCAATTCTTAAAGGTAGATCATTTTTTCCACTCAACTTAAGTTGTACCTCTTTATACGAGCACCTCTAAAAACGAGAACGTCAATATACGAGTTAAATTGGCAACAAAAATCCTGCCTCCGAGTCACAAACAATCCCAGAGGCAAGGTTTCAGTTCGCGCATGCAAACTGCTAGGGGCAGAAAGAAATTTTGCTGTAAAAATGTTTTGTGTGTTTGTTAATTTAATGTTATAGTAACTTTAGTTTTTAATGTACAGTAAGTGCAATTCATCAACAGTCTCTCGATCTCATACGATCAACCTAAGTCGATTGCTACCCGTATTAACGGTGGCTATTTCCCTTATCAAGCGATAATAATAACACCCACCCCACAAACAGTATCATTAAGTTCGCCGACGATACCACCTTGATCGGCCTCATCTCTGAAGGGGACGAGGAAGCGTACAGGGATGAGGCGGAGTCACTGTCAACGTGGTGTTCGAAAAACCACCTCATACTGAACACCACAAAAACAAAAGAACTGATACTGGACTTCAGAAGGAATGGCAGGAATCCAGCACCACTCATCATAAAAGGAGACTGTGTAGAGAGAGTCCACTCTTTCAAATTTCTGGGTGTGCACATCTCCAACGACCTCTCCTGGTCTGCAAACACCAGAGCGGTGGTAGGGAAGGCCCAGCAGCGACTACATTTCCTGAGAGTGCTCAGGAAAAATCATCTAAAACGGCAGCTGCAGGTGTCCTTTTACAAAGCCACAGTGGAGAGCATTCTAACATACTGCATTACGGTGTGGTATGCTGGGTGCACAGCAGCAGATAGGAAAACGCTCCAGAGGGTCATCAAAACAGCCCAGAAAATCGTCGGTTGCCCTCTGCCCAGTCTGGAGGACATTGCCTGCTCTCGCTACCTCAGCAGAGCAGAAAACATCATCAAGGACTTGGTGCTCCGCAAAAAGTTAATTTTAAACATTAAAACCACAGCTGACAAATCTCTCAACATGCACAGTAATGTGATTGATGTTGTCAAGCTGCTTGGCTTACCGTTGGCAGTGCGCTGTTAGACTGCCAACAAACCCCGCCTTCCGGTCAAGAGTCAAAAGCCAAACCAAACCTTACCCCATACCAGCAGGTGGCACTGTTGGACTCATCATTGCAGGACACTTACCAAAAACTATACACATATTTCAGCAGGAATTTCAATAAAACAAAAGTTATTATTACACCCGTTACATGTGCTCATAATAAACTTGCGTTTTTTTTCGTTAATATTCTATTACTTTTTTTATTACTGTATTTCTTATGTTTAATTAGTATCTGAATGTCTTTTTTGTAATCAGGAAGATATGTTTTTATAGCTATTTAGGGTCCACTTGGATGCTTTTGGGTGCATGGGAACTGAGCCAATTCGTTTTGAAATGAAAAATGATATAGCGCTTTTCAAGTCAATGACTACCCAAAGCGCTTTACAATTTACTCCACATTTCCCAATAGCGGCCTTGTATTGCAGCCATGTAAGACGCTAACCTGCTTATTGGGGGTATCAGGGGTTCAGTGTCTTACCCAAGGACACTTCGACATGTAACACAGACGAGCCGGGATTCGAACTGGGATCCCTTGATCCCAAGACGAGCGCTCTACCTCCGGAGCTACTGCCGCCCAAATTTTGAATTATTTCTTATCGGGAAAATTGGCTCGTTACATGAGCAATTCGAGCTACGAGTATTATCCTGGAACGGATCAAGCTCGTATGAAGAGGTACCACTGTAGTTTTGTCACTATGAAGATTACAAAACGGATCTGCCTTTTTCTTCTGAATAAAATACATGTCAAAATGTTTTGCAGATTTAACCTGTTCTGATGGTTGGACTCAGTTGAACTGTTACTGTTACATCTACCAAGAAGAACCTCGGACCTTTTCAGATGCTGAGGTATGGAAGACGGTCAACGATCAATCCGACTGCTCCATTGCAAAAAGTCCGGTTACAAAATTGTGCAAATAATATAGTACAATGAGTAACCATAGCCATGTTTTCTGGTGGAATCTTTTGTTCCATCCATCCATCCATTGTCTGCACCGCTTATCCTCAGTAGGGTCGCTGGAGCCCATCCCAGCTATCTCCTTTTCCCAATTGGTTGGTGTGTAAAATGGTATTTTCTATTTTTTTTCCCTTCAGGCCGTTTGCCAAATCCTAGGTGGAAATCTGGTCTCCATCCACAATGCCTTGGAAAACAGTGTTGTCCAACATCTGATTCTAGCCGGTGCCAATGACAACACTCTGGCCTGGATTGGACTCCATGATAGTATTTTGGTGAATGACTGACCTAAGTTAATATTTTGGCTAAAGCCTGTCACATGTGTTCAGTAGAACAAATGTACAGGGTTGGGTAGGGTTACTTTAACTGGATTACTTTCAATTACTTTTGGATGACTCCAATACCAAATATGCTCATAAAAGATAAAATAAACTAAATATGAATAAAATGATGACTCACAACACGTGGTAAGCTTTCTCTCCTGGCTTGGATCTCTTTGATCTCCGGCAAAACGAACATAAAATGCAACAGAAACAAAATGAAAATAAATCCAAACAGCTTGCCGACATCATTTTTGCCGTTCCATGTATTCCGTTACTCCCTAAGCCTGCACAAAATTTAATCATTTTATTCATATTTAGTTTCTTTTGTCTTTTATTAGCATATTGGAGTAATCCAAAAGTAATTGAAAGTAATCCAGTCAAAGTAACCCTACCCAACCCTGCAAATGTAGTTGCATGAAGTTGAATTGATCCACTTTTTGGGGTGAAATGTAGAATATTTTCAAATTACAATAAACTGAGGTCATGCCTCACACTCCTACTTCAAACTCTATTTCCAGTACGCCTTACACTAATACTGGAATAATTGTCATAATGTTGTAATGCGAATAATTTGAAATAACGATGTGACAAATTAACAGCAAATTCAAATTAGATCAGTTGTTATCGGGGTTCGAAAACCTCATTCATGGCCAAATTCAAGCACTTTTTAAAGACTTATAAAGCCAAATTTACAATGTATCCAGTACCATTTAGAAAAAGAAATTCGGTATGAATAATGTATTTTTCTGATCTACAAATATTTCTGCAATTTACGTATCAACGCATAGGATTTTTAGAGCTTGAGCAAATTTCAAATTGTGGATCTGATCAATACCCGTGTAAATATTTGTGTGACAAATCTCTCCCCATATACGTATTGAATAAAATTACAGTAATACACTATGTAGCTTTTTTTTCACATTTTTCAGTTGCAGAAAGTTCTTTCCATTCCAATTTACCACTAGGAAACGCTACCTTAATTTTTTGGCCCATATTAAATGTCCATGATTGATACGTAATCCTTGCACTCATACACTTTTTATAGAATAGAATAGAATATATATAGAATATATATTGTCATTGTTACAAAATGGGTTGAACATATTGTGACAACGAAATTGGGCATGGCACTCCCGTCTCACATTTAACAGTGAGGATAAAAGAAAACAAGGAGATAAAGGAACAAAGAGGATAAGGTTATAAATTACACAATCTAAAGTAACAAAGAAGATATGGTTATAATTTACACAAGATTTACACAAGAAAGTGCCCTGTTTAGGTGTATTATAAAACATGTCAACAAAATTTAAGCATTAACAAGTAATTCACCTAAAATTCAAGCACTTTCAGTTCTTAAAAACAAAACATTAAAATTTAAGAACTTTTTAGGATTCAAGCTCCCGTACAAACCCTGTTTTATAAATGTTTTGGAAATGATTTCAATGTACTTTTATGTTATAGGTTATAGTTCACAGGGTAGGATATCGGGATCATACCGATATTTTATTCATGCAGTCCAAATTACTAAAATTGGATGATTTAATAAATGTTTTCACTTCACAACTGTTATTTAAGGTCAACAAAAATATAGTGCCAGAAAACATACAAAAATTATTCACTCAGAAAGAAGGAAATTATAACTTGAGGGGCTGTAGTAAATTCAAAATCCCAAAGGTGAGAACCACCAGGAAAAGTATGTGTGTGTCTGTGTGTGGAGTCAAACTTTGGAAAATTTCACAAGATGAGATCAAACAATGTCCAACTATCCATGTGTTCAAATTTAAATACAAAAAAAGCATTCCTGGCGAAATACAGAGGTGAGAAAATGGGATATGAGTGAGATTGGAAATACTGCGTTTAAAACTATGGTTAACTTGTTGTTATTGTTGCTATTATTATATCAGAACTGTTATTATAAATATTATGTTTATTTTTATTGTTGTTATCATTGGTGCCGCAGTGACATTTGGTAACTATGACGTTGAGGGATGGGTATTGCGAAGATTAGTGTATAAAATATGTGATTATTGTAATTATTATAATTATGAATATCTGACCTATGTAATAAGTATATCGATGAGATTTTGTGATATTAGACATAAGAGGAAAGGAGGATTTGTAATAATAGGGAAGATAAAGGGGTAGGTAAAATAAGCATCTGCTTCTGACTACCCCTTTTCGAACATGTTATGTGGCATTCTTTTGTTGTTGACTCATTGTTTTTGTCCTGTTTTTATTTTAACGTTCGAAATAAAAGTTTTCATTCATTCATTCATTCAGGATGACGACTTCATGTGGACTGACGGAACTAATGATGATTTCCTTAATTTTGATGGAGGGGATGCAGAGTCAGGTAGCGGTAATGGGGACTGCGTAGCAATCGATGAGACTAGTAAGTAAAATCGGACAAACTTCAATATGTGTGATATTGATAACGTCCGTGACAGTGAGATTTCTTCCAGGTGGAATTTGGGAAACCGCCTCATGTTCGGATCTAGACGAATTCGTCTGCATCAAAGAAACACACCATCTCCTTCAATAAATGCTCATTTTGAAATCCTACTTTTGCTTCTACTTCTACTATCGCTGGTCGAAGACGTCGCAGAATATTCTACAAGATAATGATGCCTCGTTTTTATGTACCGTAAATTCCGGACTATAGAGCGCACCTGATTATAAGCCACACCCACCACATTTTAAGAGGAAAACCGATTTTGTACTTACACAAGCCGCACCTGTATATAAGCCGCATGCGCCCACATTAAAAAATTTAACACAAACACAAGATTAACCCAAACCCGACTTTAAGTCCCGCGATTGAAACTGAATATCCTTCATTAAAGTACAAAGTACAAAAATCACAGCCGGCAAAATAAACAGAAAATGATACCGGTACTTAAGGTTTGATGCAGACCGGCAGAGTCCGGGTCCCGTTGAAAGTAATCCAAAGCAAAAAGAGTATATTTCCAAAGGTAAGGGTGGGAAACATATATATCCACTATTGTCCACCGTGTCCACAAACACTCACCTTTACCGGTCCCCACTTCCTGTCAGCCCGCGTTTGTTACGCCCCTTCTTTTTAATTCGCCCGTCCAAAACATATCAGAATAAGAGTCCAAAATAAATACAAATGAATACATTACAAAAATATACAGTTGCAAATACATATTATACATGGTTCCACATATTTACAAAGAAAGACTGTACACCGAGAGAGACTTCAAAGCTTTAATAATAATAATATAACTTTCATCCGGGCATTTAATGGTAGCAAGACGCTAGCAACACGCTCTCAACACAGTAAAAGGGTCCAATAAGAAAACATACCATACTTGTAAAAATCACGGTAAACCGTCCTCATCTTCCTCCTTAGAACTGAAGCCATCAAAGTCGTCTTCCTTAGTGTTGGAAAGAAACAGTGTCATATAGACGTCATCCCACGCTCCCGCAGACTCACTTGCGCTGTCACTGTCGCTGGTGTGCCTTCCTCTCCGTTACGCAGCAGACCGGCTTTTCGGAACCCGTTGGTGATGGTGGATTTTTTGATGCTGCCCCACGCTGTCAGGATCCACTGGCAAACTAGCGGAAAAGTTGCCTTTCACATGCGGCCAGTTTTAGTGAAGTTGCAGTCTTCCTCGGCGCATATATTCCACCGGTCTTAATCTTACCTTTTGTACTCGAGCGCCGCTGGCGGCCGTTAGAAAAATGACATAAATTGGCCGCATCACTGAATCAGCCGCAGGGTTGAAAGTTTAGGGAAAAAGTAGCGGCTTATAGTCTGGAATTTACGGTATTTCTTTCATACTCTTTTGCTTTTTGTGATGAGGCAAGGTTTCAGTTTGCACATGCAAACTGCCAGAGGCAAAAATAAATTTTGCTGTAAAAATGTTTTGTGTGTATGTTTATTTCATGTTGTAGTAACTTTAGTTTTTAATGTACAGTAAGTGATTTAAAAAAATTAAAACCACACCATCCATCCATCCGTTATCTGTACCGCTTATCCTCAGTAGGGTCACGGGGGTGCTGGAGCCCATCCCAGGTATCTCCGGGCAGTGGGCAGGGGACACCCTGAACTGGTTACCAGCTAATCGCAGGGAACACAGGGACAGACAACTCGCTCATTCACACCTAGGGACAATTTGGACCGGCCAATTAACCTGACATGTATGTTTTTGGAATGTGGGAGGAAACCGGAGTGCCCGGAGGAAACCCACGCAAGCTTAAGAGGTAGAACGCTCGTCTTGGGATCAAGGGATCCCAGTTCGAATCCCGGCTCGTCCGTGTTACATGTCGAAGTGTCCTTGGGTAAGACACTGAACCCC
This sequence comes from Urocampus carinirostris, assembly GCF_059441175.1. Lineage (NCBI taxonomy): Eukaryota > Metazoa > Chordata > Actinopteri > Syngnathiformes > Syngnathidae > Urocampus > Urocampus carinirostris. Next base: position 5,575,147 of record NC_142355.1, read on the forward strand.
TAATACCCCCAATAAGCAGGTTAGCGCCTTACATGGCTGCAAGGCCGCTATTGGGAAATGTGAAGCACATTGTAAAGCGCTTTGGGAAGTCATTGACTTGAAAAGCGCTATATAAATGCAGATCATTTCATTTCATGCACGGGGAGAACATACAAACTCCGCACAGGAAGTCCGGTAGCTGGATTTGAATCCATGACCTCAGAACTGTGCCGCACACGCGCTAACCACTGCCCCACCATGCTGCCCATTCAATAAGATCATAAAAAATGTCATAGGAAAATAGGGATAAGGTGAGTCTTTGAGTAAATGGCACTATTTGAGTATCAGACTCTTGTGGTAGAACATAATTTTCTTGTTTCTATCTTGAGCCCCCTTTACTTGTTTTTCTTCATCTTTCTCTTCTAACTTTCTTCTCTTCCCCCATTTCCTTCTTTATTGCTTCCACACCAGTTGACAAAAAAACAGATGTCTTCTCGTCATCAGAGAATTGTCCTTCCGCTGCTACAAGTGAAAAGGCACCCATTGGAAAATGACGATAATTGTCAACATCCCATAATGAGTCACCAGTGGCTGCTTCAACTAAAACGGGTGTCAGAATCGTACGAGCCAATTTGTGATTTTCCAATTTTATTGTATGCGAAGCCTAGGAACACAGTAAGCCATTTGTTACGACCAGGGTTGGGTAGGGTTACTTTAACTGGATGACTTTCAATTACATTTGGATGACTCCAATACCAAATATGCTAATAAAAGACAAAAGAAACTAAACATGAATACAATTACTAAATTTTGTGCAGTGTCTTGGAAAAGTATTGGCCCCCAAGACTCTTTGACCTTTTCGCATATTTCAGGCTTCTAACTCATAGATTTTAAAAAACATTCAACATTTCAACAGTAAAAAAATTGAAAAGTACACGTTGCAAAAATATTGCCCCCCTTTGAGCAAATACTTTGTAGTGTACTTTGGCCCATTCTTTCTTACAAAGCAGCTCAAATTTCTGAAAATTTCCTGGTGATCGTTTGTGCACGGCATTTTTCAGATCTTTCTACGAATGCTCTATTCAGGGTTGGGTAGGGTTACTTTAACTGGATTACTTTCAATTACTTTTGGATGACTCCAATACCAAATATGCTAATAAAAGACAAAAGAAACTAAACATGAATACAATTACTAAAATTTGTGCATGCTTGGGGAGTAACGGAATACATGGAACGGCAAAAATGATGTTGGCAAGCTGGATTTATTTTCATTTTGTTTCTGTCGCATTTTATGTTAGTTTTGCCGGAGATCAAAGAGATCAAAGCCAGGAGAGAAAGCTTACCACGTGTTGTGAGTCATCATTTTATTCATATTTAGTTTCTTTTGTCTTTTATTAGCATATTTGGTATTAGAGTCATCCAAAAGTAATTGAAAGTAATTAAGTTAGTTAAAGTAACCCTACCCAGCCCTGAAAATAATATATTTTTTCCCTCCTGAAAAACACAATGGTTTTTTTTGAATGCCAATAATGATAAATGACTGAAAGAGTGTTATTTACTTGCAAACATAATTAAAAAACGGAAAAAAATACATTTAAGAGGAACAAAAATCATCCTCACATATCCCCAAAAGTTATGGGATGATGTCGTAATTTTCTTTTTGAACTCTTACGCCTTAAACCATCATAGGCCAAACTTTTTAGTCGCAGACCACATTAGGTTGAAATAATTTGCATAGGGGCCTAACCAGAGAGAAAAAAAAATGGCTGATTTAAGTAATGAATTTTTTGTATATGCAAATAGAGTCCTCAATCTGATACCACGGTAATACATGAGAAAAAAAAAGATAAAATAAGCCAGTACATTTTTTTCTCGTTTGGATTTACCTGCACAAGTAATGTTTCATTGATAGATAGATAGATAGATAGATAGATAGATAGATACTTTATTCATCCCCGAAGGGAAATTCACTTTTCCAGCAGCATCCCTGAGCTGAGAACAATCGACTATTTGTTTATAAAAGATCCTTTCATCCAATTGGTTTTAAACACTCAAAATAGACAAGAAATATATTAAGGATAAAAACTTTAATGAGGAGCAATAGCAAAGTGATATTTTCTCTTTTTAAGCACTACATTTTATCATTTCCCTTGAACAGCTTAATGCAATAGGGTTACTTCATTAATATTTTATTGCTTTTGGCGACATCATGTGGATATATTTAAAACTGCAGTTCATTGTTTGATGAGAAGCGGCTCATTTATTTTCTCATCCTTTTCTCAGCATCATCTCGTGGGCCGGATAACTGCCTTAAACAGGGTTGGGTCGGGGTCTTTTAACTGGATTACTTTCAATTACTTTTGGATTACTCTAATAACAAAAATGCTAATAAAAGACAAAAGAAACTAAATATGAATAAAATGACTCAATTTTGTGCAGGCTTGGGGAGTAACGGAATACATGGAACGGCAAAATGATGTTGGCAAGCTGTTTGGATTTATTTTCATTTTATTTCTGTCGCATTTTATGTTCGTTTTGCCGGAGATCAAAGAGATCAAAGCCAGGAGAGAAAGCTTACCACGTGTTGTGAGTCATCGTAATCTTTCGTACGGAAGATTACGATAACGCGAACGTACAATTAGCCTGGGTTAGCTTTATGTTTACGTTAAACATTCAAGGTAAACATTCAGGGTGTTGGAACGGATTAAAACCATTTACATTATTTTTAATGGGAAAAATGATTTCGGTGATCGAACAAATCAGTTTTCGAACAGGGTTCTGGAACGGATTATGGTCGAGAACCGAGGTTCCAATGTAGAATACAGTTGATCGCCACATTTTATTAAACAGACTTAGAAACCTGGTGGGCATCTCTGACACTGTTTTAAACTGGTTTGTTCCCATCTTAAACAACGACATTTTTCTGTAGGGATGGATGCTTGTTCCTCCAGAAACCATGAAAGTTCCACGTGGGGTTCCCCAGGGTTCAATTTTAGGCCCAGTACTTTTAAAGAAGTACATGCTATAACTTCTAATCTATTACTGTTGTTTTTTTGGAGGTCCATGTAAACAATATATTACTAATAATAATGTATCGTTATGTGCAAAATTGTTGATTTAGTAGATTTTTCTTTCCTAAATTAAGCACTTTTTTACTGATTCACAAAATGTCACTGTGTAGTGCAACTCATTTTAACTTTGAACTGTTTTATTCTAAGCAACTTCAATGTCAACTTTAAGCAACTCAGAACCTGAAAAGCAGTGTACAAAATGTTGATTAAAAATATGAACTATTTAATGCAACAACAAATAAAGTATGTGATATGAAAATAAACTTAACATTTTATGTCAAACACATTGAATGAAAAACACAGGAAATATAGATATTGATGAAATATTTACAGAAGTACAAACAAATATAAAGTCAACAACACAGATTCACTGGAAAAAAAGGCTCAATCACACATCACCAATTCAGACTAAGCGGTCTGCTACTGAGACAGACAGACGTGTACTTAAGTTACTTAGTAACGGCTTCAATGTAGCCTAGTGTAGCAGAGTAAGACTACAGTTTCTTCTCCATAAACAGCCTCAAGTAAGAGTAAAAAGTATTGTGATTTAAAAATACTCCTAGACGTATAAAATGTCCCAAAATTTTCTCAAGTAAATGTAACACTCACTGTTCAGAACAGATAATCTGGATCCAGCCCCATGGCCAATGTTCCCTCTAAGCTGCGCGTGTGCGCAATTGCGCACTGCCCGCAGATTCTCAGCGCACAAGAAAATCTAGCCAGCTCACAAAAATCAGGGCTCGAAGAAGGTAAAAATACATGGGTTCCCCTGACGTTGGGTCCTAAATGCGGTATTTTGAAGTCGAGTCGAAGTAGAACGAAGTTGAGTAAAGTTAGTAGAGTTGGTCGAGAACCGGCTTCCTCGGCTCGGCTCACTAAAGAGAATCGGCTCGTTCGGGTCCCAAACGGCTCTTCGGGTTGTTTTTGCCTTTTTAATCCCTACACGCCCAAATAGTATGTAAAATTGTGCACAAAATGACTTAAAAGAAGGGGGAATAGAACAAAAAAGAAAAAATACCAAAATGAAAAAGTAGTGAAAAGCTGAGAAAAAAAAGAAACAATAGGAAGAGAAAAAAGGAGAAATTCAGAAAAAAGCCAGAAAAAAAGAAAAGAAAGAAAGGAAAAAAAGTAAATAGATAACAAAAAGAAAAAAGTAATGCCCTGCAATTGGCTGGCAACCAGTTCAGGGTGTCCCCTGCCCACTGCCCGATGATTGCTGGGATGGGCTCCAGCACCCCCGCGACCCTACTGAGGATAAGCGGTGCAGCTGATGAGATGAGATAAGATGAAGAAAAAAGTAACAGCTCGGAAAAAATAAACACAATGAGATTTTTTTTTAAGGAATTTAAAAAGAAGAAGAAAAAAACAGGGAAAAAGAAGAAAAAGTTTGTGTTGCATTCAAATAATTTCCAATTATATCAAGTGAATCTTGTTGCCAACATTGTACTTCCACTAAAGAATGTGATTAAGTACAGTTGTGTATCTTACAACCGACAAAATAAGCCCCCAAAGATGTTAATATTATGCGACAAAATATATCAGGAAAAAAAAAAGAAATGGATGTCTTGTAAAAGAATTGTAAAAACAAACGACGTTTGTAGGCCGTATAACCTTTGCAATAATACATGAGTCAATTCATTCAAAAGAGAAAAATCATTTTGCATTGCCGGAAACTCAGCAACATGTAACTTGATGTCAAGTTTTGGACATGTTTGATAACGACTTAGTTGCCACACTTGGGATTGCTGTTACTCACTGTTGTTTCAAGCGTTGCTCACCGACTTTGTGTGAACGCTCAGCCCCCTGGAAAATTACAGGGAACAATGGCCATGGCCAAACTGATTTTGACACCACTGGTCTAGCATCTTTCCTCTAAATTCTGTGTGCTCGCTGGCTCAGCGCCTCCTCCAGTAGTCACGCGCCCTAGACTGGAATGTATAGTTTTCAACAAGAATCCAAAGTTTGTTATTTCTCCTCTGACGTAAAAAGTAATAACAGACGCTAGTTGAATTATCAAAACAGTCACAGTGTTCTTCTGCTGAGATGATGAATCGTTTTTTTTATTTTTGTTTATGAAGACGTCTTAATGAGCGTCATTAAAAAACCGGGTGCTTCCGACATATTTGGTTGGATGGTCCGCGTCCACGCTGGAATTTATTACCCTATATAACCTGTTAACCTAATGAGTCTCTTGAGCAACTGTGGTGACTTTATAGTTTGGTTGGTTGGTTGAATCCGTTAACCACTAGGGTGGTAGGGGAACCATTTCCTGTGGCGTGTCTTGGGAAAGTACAGCCTGGTGGCACCCATCTCTCCAGGGCAACATATGCTTCCACCCAGTCTCGAACCGGGGACCTTTGTTAGGCAAATGTACTAACCACTACACAGGGTTGGGTAGGGTTACTTTAACTTGATTACTTTCAATGACTTTTGGATTACTCCAATACCAAATATGCTAATAAAAGATAAAAGAAACTAAATATGAATAAAATGATGACTCACAACACGTGGTAAGCTTTCTCTCCTGGCTTTGATCTCTTTGATCTCCGGCAAAACTAACATCAAATGCAGGGTTGGGTGGGGTTACTTTAACTGGATTACTTTTAATTACTTTTGGATTTCTCCAATACCAAATATGCTAATGAAAGATAAAAGAAACTAAATATGAATAAAATTATGGCTCACAACACGTGGTAAGATTTCTCTCCTGGCTTTTATCTCTTTGATTTCCGGCAAAACTAACATCAAATGCAGGGTTGGGTAGGGTTACTTTAAGTTGATTACTTTCAATTACTTTTGGATTGCTCCAATACCAAATATGCTAATAAAAGACAAAAGAAACTAAATATGAATCAAATGATGACTCACAACACGTGGTAAGCTTTCTCTCCTGGCTTTGATCTCTTTGATCTCCGGCAAAACTAACATCAAATGCAGGGTTGAGTAGGGTTACTTTAACTGGATTACTTTCAATTACTTTTGGATTACTCCAATACCAAATATGCTAATAAAAGACAAAAGAAACTAAATATGAATCAAATGATGACTCACAACACGTGGTAAGCTTTCTCTCCTGGCTTTGATCTCTTTGATCTCCGGCAAAACTAACATTAAATGCAGGGTTGAGTAGGGTTACTTTAACTTGATTACTTTCAATTACTTTTGGATTACTCCAATACCAAATAGATAGATAGATACTTTATTCACACTTCCAGCTGTCTACCCCGTTGTTTATTAACAGATGAACATGATGCCCTAGGGGTGCTTGTAGCGGAGTGGATGACGTCACGCCAGTCCAAAAGTTCGACATCCCTGCGGCAGATGGAAAACTGTTCTTTGTGAAAATCCAGGGATACACCACCTCGTGTTAGCAAGTCCGCCTCCTCTCCGATACCCCCCGGCTTTCGTGTCTCTGTAAAGCGGCGCTTAAGCCGGATAGCTCCGGGTAGCTCCGGGTGGCTACACGTTAGCGTCCGGAATGCTAAACGTGAGCCACGTTTCCGCAAAACACAGCAACTGCGCTCCCTGTGCGCTTCGAAGTTTTCCACCAGCACTCGATGATCTTATTTGGTAGTGAGTTCGCATTTACCATGATTACGGATGGTACCGAAGACTTACAACGCCACTAGCCGCTTCGCTAGCTCCGGCTCTTCTTCCACGATAGGCCCCTTCATCACGCCGGCACGAGAATTCTTCAGGGCAAGGAGTTGATTCCTTGAATAAACGCATTTTTGTGCGCTAACCCATGTCCATAGGATAGAAGTAATCCATAGTGTAGTTGTCAAAACGGGAAGAAAACACCGAAGATAGGAGCAGACAATAAAGCAATAAATCAGGGCAGCTGGAAAAGGTTATTCATATGCTATAGAATAGAAGTGTGTTTTAAGCTTAGATTTAAACATTTCCACTGAGATTGCAGATCGAATCTCAGGGGGAAGAGTTTACCACAGCACCTACAATTGTTTTTCCACCACGCCTATCTGCTTTTACCTTACTTTGCTAGGGCCGCAGAACACATTAGCTAGAAGAAAAGAGGGGGGGGTTGGAGTCATATTTTTATTCATATTTAGTTTCTTTTGTCTTTTATCAGCATATTTGGCATTGGAGTAATCCAAAAGTAATTGAAAGTAATCAAGTTAAAGTAACTCTACCCAACCCTGACAGTAATAAAGTGGGATGCAGTGTTTTTTTTTTGGTTCTCCAGATATTTGTGTGTCAGGCATAGATAAACCAAATGCGGAGCGTTTTCTGGCTGTGTGTTCTCCTACCCTTCCTTTATCTGGAAGACACGTATTGTACCTAGGGCCCTAACAATTTCAATACAAATTTTGGGGAAAATAGGAGGCATGGGAAGTTGGTGAGCAACCTTTAAGGACTGTTGTTCACAGTTCCTCCCAGCCTCAAAAGGCTTTGAGCGTCTGTGTCTCTTCTTTCTTGGTATGATATGCATCCAATGTTTTAGTGGACCTGACGTTAACCAATCAGCCAAAATTACACGTTATAAATCTTTGAATGCAATACCTATAGAATTTCGTGACAAGTTTACGTTCTAATTCCGAGACTTGAATGATGTGACACAACGGAGGTGACATCCACCAAGCATATAAAAGCTTGTCCAAAGCTCATTTTTGTCATCCGAACATCCCGTCTACAAAGGCAAGTTAACAGACCGCTTTTACGAAAAAAATTATTGTGTTTTTCAACATTTGCTCCAGCTTTCGTTCACAGGGGCCCATGGAAAGGAGATGCCGATCGTTATTCTGTGTAATATAACGTATTTCTTCATTTCCTACAGATGGCATTTTCTCCTCGTTTGTTGTGCCTCCTTTGCGGCTTCAGTGGACTGTTAACTGGAGTGGTAAGTCAAAATCAAACGTTCTGACTTTAATAATATCTTTACAATGTTATTACAGTGGAACCTCGGTTCTCGACCATAATCCGTTCCAGAACCCTGTTCGAAAACCGATTTGTTCGATCACCGAAATCATTTTTCCCATTAAAAATAATGTAAATCGTTTTGATCCGTTCCAACACCCTGAATGTTTACCTTGAATGTTTAACGTAAACATAAAGCTAACCCGGGCTAATCGTACGTTCGCGTCATCGTAATCTTCCGTACGAAACATTACGCTAACATGAACGTGTAAAAATAAAAAAATCAGGTCGTTTACAAGTCATTTAGCACCCGGGTCTCCACAACAAGTGGTGAGCGGTTCATTGGAAAGGGGGCTCTGTTCCAACACCCTGAATGTTGGGCTCCGTTCCAACACCCTGAATATTTACCTTGAATGTTTAACGTAAACATGAAGCTAACCCAGGCTTATCGTACGTTCGTGTTATCGTAATCTTCCGTACGAAAGATTACGCTAACACGAACGTGTAAAAATAAAAAAAAAGGATAAAGAAAAGAATTATGCATAGGATTTCTTACCTTTGTGGTGGTCAGCAGAAGGCACAGGCAAGATCAGACACTCACACACCTCCTTCATATTTTGCTATTATTTCTTTCTTAAATGCAATAGTTGTACGCACTACTTTTCTTTTTTCACCTGTAGCAACTTTGCCGCTTGCACGGACGTTCTTCGGAGGCATAATTAGAGGCTAAAACACTTGGTACACCTATATTAAAAGCGAAAGCAAAACGAAGCACGTCGATAACAGTTGGTCAGGAAAAGAGCGATCTACACCCGTACGCCGCTCAGCATCGCACCCTAGTGTACGCACTCACGCATTACCGGCGTTCGAACTCCGATTTTTTTGACCGAACAGCGAAGCAAGAATTTCTCGAAATTTTGGGTCGGACTCCGATTTGTTCGAACTGAGAGGCGTTCGAAAACCGAGGTTCCACTGTATATGTAGTTTTACGTTTGGATCTTCACTGTCTGGTCTGATTTTGACATTATTGTTTTCTTTTTTTTGTTTTTAAAGTGGTCTTTCCCGATTGGCAATACAAGAGGTTGGTAGCTCTGACTCAGTTTTTCCAATCAACAATTTGTTGTTTTGTCCTCATTAACGCCGGAAAATGGATAGGTCATTTTCTTCTATACAAAAATAACTAATAAAATGTGTTACAGATTTATACTGCCCTGATGGTTGGCTTCAGTTGGAGCATAGCTGTTACCTCTTCCAAAGTGAACAAAGGAAGTTTTCAGATGCGGAGGTATGAAAGACAATAGTTTCTATCTATCTACCTTGGTCATATCCCTCAAGAGGGGTGACCGACAGCAAGACAAACACATACAATAACAAAGAAAATAAAAAAGGGAAAAAAATAGCAAAAACACACACAAACATTTTTGGACCATGACCAACCCAAACACCCAAACAAGTTAGACACCTCGGCACCTAAGTTGGTCATGCTTTCGTCCTTCCAGATGCAACAGGACACTCGGGTCAGGGTGACACAACACATTCTTCTGTTCAACAGCAGGGCCCGACAGCTTTCACTGGTTTACCCCTGCTGCATCATACGGGTGCCCAGCCCATCCTTGAGAACGCGTCCAGAATCCCACTATTCTTTCACAACACCTCTCCACTCCTTTCTATCACCAACAAGAGATCTAGCTTCCATTATATTTAGACCTCTTTCTTGCAGTGCACTCATAACACAATCCATCCACGTCAATTCCTCTTGGTCTCCTTCCATTAACTTCTGCTCTGTAGATCCTCTTCAACATTCGCTCCTCATTCATCCTCTCCATGTATCCAAACCAACCGAGTACTCTCTTATCAACACGCTTGCTCAATTCCACGACGACTCCAGTTCTGTCTCTCACAATTGGACTCTCTCACAATAGTTTACAGTTCGTTAGTCATCTGACTACTCCACTGCTAAATGTCTCATCTCATTAGCTGCACCGCTTATCCTCAGTAGGCTTGCGGGGGTGCTGGAGCCCATCCCAGCAATCATAGGGCAGTGGGCAGGGGACACCCCGAACTGGTTGCCAGCCAATCGCATGGCACACGGGGACAGACGACTCGCTCGCTCATTCACACCTAGGGACAATTTGGACCGGCCAATCCACCTGAAATGCATGTTTTTGGAATGTGGGAGGAAACCGGAGTGTCCGGAGGAAACCCACTCAAGCACGGGGAGAACATACAAACTCCGCACAGGAAGTCCGGTAGCTGGATTTGAACCCACACAGAAGGTTCCCAAGACCTTAGAACTGTTTTTTTAGTGTCAGAAGATTGGCATGTATGCATTAATTCACAAAAAATGTGTGAAAATTCATTCCTTTTGGGCATTGAATGTGTGAACTGATTTAATTTGAGAGTTGAGTGCATTCACTTTTACACCTGATCCAACTCACCGCGCAATGCTAACTCAATATTGCCTTCTAGCAGCCTAATCGGGTTAAATATGAAAAAAAAAAATCCTAAAATAATAAGACAAATCAGAACAGTTTGGCACAGTGACATATTTTGTCAACTGGTTGTTGTGTAAGAAGTTTGTAATGCTTTTTTTTTCCCCATCAGGACATTTGCCAAAAGCTGGGTGGAAATTTGATCTCTATCCACAATGCCCTGGAAAACGCTGTTGTCAAACAACTGATTGCTGATGACGAAAGCATATTTCCATCTTGGATTGGACTACATGATTCCATTAAGGTGAATCAATGCCTCTCTCTCTCTTACGCACACACCCACATCTAAACACGAGGAATTTTTTTTGTTTATTTTTTGTTTTTGAAAGCATCTTTGAACGGGCGTCGCTACTTCGCAGATTTTCACTTTTCGCGGGTGGTTTTAGTCCCCAATAACCAGGTCTAAAAATTAATAATAATAAAATAAAATTTAAAAAAGAAAAAAAAATCATATATACATATATATATATATATATATTTTATTTATTTATTTTTTATTTATTTTTTTTATTATTTTTTTAATTTTATTTTTATTTTTATTTTTTTAATTTTTTTTTAAGCATCTTTGTGGGGGCGTCGCTACTTCGCAGATTTTCACTTTTCGCTGTGGTTTTGGTCCTCATTAACCGGGTCTAAAAAAATAATGATAATAAAATAAAATAAAAAAATAAAATAAAAAATCATATATATATATATATATATATATATATATATATATATATATATATATCATCTCATCTCATTAGCCGTACCGCTTATCCTCATTAGGGTCGCGGGGGGGCTGGAGCCCATCCAAGCCATCTCCGGGCAGTGGGCAGGGGACACCCTGAACTGGTTGCCAGCCAATCGCAGGGCACACAGGGTCAGACAACTCATTCGCTCATTCACACCTAGGGACAATTTGGACCGGCCAATTCACCTGAAATGCATGTTTTTGGAACGTGGGAGGAAACCGGAGTGCCCGGAGGAAACCCACGCAGGCACGGGGAGAACATACAAACTCCGCACAGGAAGTCTGGAGCTGGATTTGAACCCACGACAGGTTCCCATGACATGAACTGTGCCGCACAAGCGCTAACCACTGCGCCGCCGTGCTGCCCCATATATATATATATATTTTATTTTATTTTTTTAAAAAATTTAAGCATCTTTGTGGGGGCGTCGCTACTTCGCAGATTTTCACTTTTCGCTGTAGTTTTGGTCCCCATTAACCGGGTCAAAAAAATAATAATAATAAAATAAAATTAAAATAAATATATATATTATTATTTTTTTTTTTTAAGCATCTTTGAGGGGGCGTCACTACTTCGCAGATTTTGATAAAATAAAGTTTAAAATATATATATATATATATATATATATATATATATATATATATATTATTATTATTTTATTTTATTTTTTTTAAAGCATTTTTGAGGGGGCGTCGCTACTTCGCAGATTTTCACTTTTCGTGGGTGGTTTTGGTCCCCATTAACCGGGTCCATAAAATAATAATAATAAAATTAAATTAAAACAAATATATATATTTGACTTGGTTTAAGATCAGGTAATTGTGTAATTTTGTAACTGTAATGCTGTGCAGTCCTTTGAGACATTTTTGTGATTAAGGGCTATATAAATAAATTTGACTTGACTATATTATTATTATTATTATATTTTTTAAGCATTTTTGAGGGGGCGTCGCTACTTTGCAGATTTTAATTAAATAAAGTTTAATATATATATATATATATATATATATATATATATATATAGATATATATATATATATATATATATTATATCTATATATATATATATATTTTTATTTTTTTTTTAAGCATTTTTGGCAGAATTGTTGAGAAACATGGCAACTTTTTCAAGCATTTACAAGCACTTTACCCAAAATACCTGCAATTTTCAATTCTTAAAAATGCTATATTCAATATCAAGCAGTTTTAAAGATTTCAAGGACCTGTACGAACCGTGAATTTTGTGAATTGATCCACTTTGGGGTGAAAATGATCAAATTTTGATAACATGACATCATGCTCCATACTTCAAAATCATTTTCAACTACCTTTCATAAGGTCGCTGAAATAATTATAACAATGTTATAGTGCAAAGTATTTGGATTCTGTTGAGATGACTGAACAGGAGAAGCAAATTAAATCAGTTATTACCGGGTTTTTTTTGTAACCTATTAAAATGTGAATTTGTTTTTCAGACAATGAACTACTTATGGACTGATGGCACACGAGAGGATTTCCTTAACTTTGATGGATCTGGAATGGTTCTAGGGGAATGCGCAACAATTAAGAAGACAAGTGAGTTCAACGTTCAGACTTCAGTTCGTGTGACAAGGATAAAATACATGACACTGACTGAATGAATGAATGAATGAACAAAAACTTTATTTCGAACATTAGAATAAAAACAGGACAAAAACAATGAGTCAACAACAAAATAACGTCACATAACATGTTCGAAAAGGGGTAGTCAGAAGCAGATGCTTATTTTTTCTACCCCTTTATCTTCCCTATTAAATACATTTTACAAATTCTCTTTTCCTCTTGTGTCTAATACAACAAAATCTCATGGATATTCTTATTACATAGGTCAGATATCAGTAATTCTAATAATGACAATAATCACATATTTTATACACTAATCTTCGTAATACACATCCCTCAACGTCATCATGCCACCAAACATCACTGCGGCAATAATGACAATAACAACAATAAAAATAATATTTATAATAACAGTTCTGATATAATAATAACAAGAATAACAACCAAGTTAACCATAGTTTTAAACGCAGTATTTCCAACCTCACTCATATCCCATTTTCTTCATCCCTCTATTTCGCCAGTAATGTTTTTTTTTGTATTTAAATTTGAACGCGTGAATAGTTGGACATTGTTTGATCTCATCTGGTAAATTATTCCAAAGTTTGACTCCGCACACAGACACACACATACTTTTCCTGGTGGATCTCACCTTTGGGATTTTGAATTTACGACAGCCCCTCAAGTTATAATTTCCCTCTTTCCGAATGAATAATTTACGGATGTTTTCTGGCACCATGTTTTTGTTGACCTTAAATAACAGTTGTGAAGTGAAAAAATTTATTAAATCATCCAATTTTAATCATTTGGACTGCAGGAATAAAATATGAGTATGATCTCGAGATCCTAACCTGTGTATGGTTCTTATTGCACGTTTTTGGAGTCAACTTTTGTAATGATTGCCCCAGAACTAGAGAAAAATATAATAAATACAATGCATTATAATTTAAAAGGCTTTATTAATTCTTGAAATGCTTTTTAGATACCTTGTGTTTTCCAACTTAATTTATCGTCTATTATGACCCCTAAAAATTAATTTCTGATACAATGTCTATTGCAGCACCATCCATTTAACTTCTAAAGAATATGACTTTGGTTTTATTTAAATTTAAAGATAACTTATTTACAGGATTGGGTCGGGTTACTTTAACTGGATTACTTTCAATTACTTTTGGATGACTCCAATACCAAATATGCTAATAAAAGACAAAAAAAATTAAATATGAATCAAATGATGACTCACAACACGTGGTAAGCTTTCTCTCCTGGCTTTGATCTCTTTGATCTCCGGCAAAACGAACATAAAATACAGAAACAAAATGAAAATCAATCCAAACAGCTTGCCAACATCATTTTTGCCGTTCCATGTATTCTGTAACTCCCCAAGCCTGCACAAAATTTAGTAATTTTATTCCTATTTAGTTTCTTTTGTCTTTTATTAGCATATTTGGTATTGGAGTCATCCAAAAGTAATTGAAAGTAATCCAGTTAAAGTAACCCTACCCATCTCATCTCATCTCATTAGCCGTACCGCTTATCCTCATTAGGGTCGCGGGGGGCCTGGAGCCCATTCCAGCCATCTCCGGGCAGTGGGCAGGGGACACCCTGAACTGGTTGCCAGCCAATCGCAGGGCACACAGGGACAGACAACTCATTCGCTCATTCACACCTAGGGACAATTTGGACCGGCCAAATCACCTGAAATGCATGTTTTTGGGATGTGGGAGGAAACCGGAGTGCCCGGAGGAAACCCACGCAAGCACGGGGAGAACATACAAACTCCGCACAGGAAGTCTGGAGCTGGATTTGAACCCACGACAGGTTCCCATGACATGAACTGTGCCGCACAAGCGCTAACCACTGCGCCGCCCTACCCAACCCTGCTTATTTATATTTATATTACTAATTTTAATAGTTTTGAAACATTAAAAATATCATTAATATATCAATTAAATAGCTTTGGACCCAGGATACTCCCACATTCAAAAAAAAACATGCATGTCAGGTTAATTGGCTGGTCCAAATTGTCCCTCGGTGTGAATGAGCGAGCGAATTGTCTGTCCCTGTGTGCGACTGGCTGGCAACCGGTTCAGGGTGTCCCCTGCCCAATGCCCGAAGATAACTGGGATGGGATTCCAGCACCCTCGCGACCCTACTGAGGATAAGCGGTGCAGATAATGAATGGATGGATGGACCCAGGATAGAACCCTGTGGTACTCCACAACAGATGTCCAAGTATTCAGATGACAACTCTCCCATTTTCAAATATTTCTTCCTTCCCGTCAAATAACTTTGAATCCATTGCAAAGCCAAGCCCCTGATACTGATACTGGGATCTCTTACAGGTGGATTGTGGAATGCTAACAATTGCGCCTCTGTAAACAACTTCGTCTGCATCCAAAAAGCACAACCTACCGCTTGGTAACTCCTCATCTTGAAATCCTGCGTCTGGTCCTACGTCTGCTGTTGCCGATAGGACGGCGTCTGGGAAAATTTTACAAGAGAATGTTGGAACATTGTCATGTATCTCTCTCGCATCCTCAGCAATTTGTTTTTCGCTGAATAAAAACAACAACAGACGACAAAATGCGAAATGTCTTCTAGTCATTCGAGAAGGTCCACATTGGAAAACGCCAACATTAGCAGGGTTGGGTAGGGTTACTTTAACTCACGGGTGTCAAACAGGCGGCCCGCGGGCCAGATCAGGCCCGCTAAGGGATTGAATCCGGCCCGCGAGACCACACTCAGAGAAGCGCAAGAGAAAAACAAGCTGCAGGTTGAAATATGTCAACTTGATGTTGCCAAAGCCAGGTGCCTCGAACAAAGACACTGTACTTGTATTTTTTCTCTCTCTCTTTCTTTTCCACCCCTTTTCTCCCACTCTGTCTCTTTCACTCTCTGAGTTTCTCTTTTTCCTCTTCCTTTGTTGCTCATTGTCTCTCTCTCTCTCTTTTCCACCCCTTTTCTCCCACGCTCTGTCTCTCTCTCTCTCGCTTTCTCTCTCTCCATCCCTCTCTCTCTCTCTCTGTCTCTCTCTCTCCGTCTCTCTCTCTCTCTCTCTCTCTTTCTCCCTCTCTCTCTGTCTCTCTCCTTTCCACCCCTTTTCTCCCACGCTCCGTCTCTGTCTCTCTCTCTCTCTCTGTCTCTCTCTCTGTCTCTCTCTCTCTCCCTCTCTCTCTTTTCCACCACCTTTCTCCCACTCTCTGCCTCTCTCTCTCTCTTTCTTTCACTCTCTGTGTCTCTCTCTCTTTCTTTCACTCTCTGTGTCTCTCTCTTTCTTTTCCTTTGTTGCTCTTTGTCTCTTTCTCTCTCTGTGTCTTTTAACCTCTTTTGCTCCAATTTCCTTTTTTCCTTTTCTCTTTCTTCCTACCCTTCGCGCTTTCTTTTCGCTTTCCTCTCCTTCTGTCTTTCTATTTCTCTTTGGATTTCTTTCTTCCTCTCCCTTTCCTTTCCCCCCTCTCACAACTTTTTATCTTTTGTTTCTCACACTCTCTCCCTCTCTCTCTTTTTCTTTCTTTGTCCCGCCCTCTCTCCTTTTCCCTCCCTCTTACTCTCATTTCTTTATCTCTCTTTTTATTTCTCTTTAATCTACTGGTCCGGCCCCCGACAGAATGTTTGTTCTATCGTGTGGCCCCCCTAGTTCAAATGAGTTTGACACCCCTGCCCTAGAAGTAGGTCTTGCAGAAAACTTTTACAAGAGATCATGATGGGCTGATTTAGACACTATAGCTTCAATGTTTTTTTCTAACATAATCAACTCTCAAAAACTGTTTTGTCCAACTTTGTGATCAAAAAATAAATGGACAAATTTTCTCAAACAAAAATGCTACTGTAATGCTATGATGCTTAGGTTTGGCAGAAGCGACTGAACAGAACTTGATCTTTGAACAGAAAGGATTTGCATTTCAAATCTGTTCTGAGGATTCCAAGAACGACCGGTTATCTAATGAGGTGTGTGTTTGTGTGTGTGTGAAAATGTATGAGTGTGTGGCGTGTGTGTGTTTACGTGAGGTTTAGAGATGAAAATCCTATTAGTCACCTATTAGTTGGCTCTCATGTTCGTGAAGGTCCTCATGTTATGTGGACCAAAGGAGGGCTTTGCTTCGTCTAACATGCCATCATCACGTACAATGTTCCCTGTCATTTTCCTTACGGGTCTGAGCGTTCACACAAAGTCGGCGAGCAACGCTTGAAACAACAGTGAGCAACCATAATCCCAAAGGTGGCAAGATAATTCATTATCAAACATGTCCAAAACGTGACATTTTGCTGAGTTTCCGGCAATGCAAAAATTATTTTCACTTTTGAATGAATTGACTCATGTATTATTGCAAAGGTTATACGGCCTACAAACGTCGTTTGTTCTTACAAATCTTTCACAAGATATCCATTTTTTTTCCTGGTGTCTTTTGACGCATAATGCTAACATTTTGGGGGGCTTATTTAGTCGGTTGCATGATACACAACTGTATTTAATCACATTTTTAGTGGAAGTACAATGTTGGCAACAAGATTGACTTGATATAATTGGAAATTATTTGACAAACTTTTTCTTCTGATAGATAGGTAGATGTCTAGATAGATAGATGTCTAGAAAGATGTCTAAATAGATAGATAGATGTCTAGATAGATGTCTAGATAGATAGATAGATGTCTAGATAGAAAGATAGATGTCTAGACAGATGTCTAAAAACATAGATAGATGTCTGAATAGATGTCTAGATAGATAGATATCTAGATAGATGTATAGATGTCTAGATAGATAGATAGATGTCTGAATAGATGTCTAGATAGATAAATAGATGTCTAGATAGATAGATGGATAGATGTCTAGATAGATGTCTAGATAGATGTCTAAATAGATGTCTAGATAGATAGATGTCTAGATAGATAGATGTCTAGAAAGATGTCTAAATAGATGTCTAGATAGATGTCTAGATAGATAGATGGATAGTTGTCTAGATAGATAGATAGATATCTAGATAGATGTATAGATGTCTAGATAGATGTCTAGATAGATGTCTAAATAGATGTCTAAATAGATAGATGTCTAGATAGATAGATGTCTAGAAAGATGTCTAGATAGATGTCTAGATAGATAGATGGATAGATGTCTAGATAGATAGATATCTAGGTAGATGTATAGATGTCTAGATAGATGTCTGAATAGATGTCTAGATAGATAGATAGATAGATGTCTAGATAGATAGATGGATAGATGTCTAGATAGATGTCTAGATAGATGTCTAAATAGATAGATATCTAGATAGATAGATGTCTAGATAGATGTCTAGCTGTCTAGATCGATAGATAGATAGATAGATACTTTATTCATCTCCGTAGGGAAATTCCCACTTCCAGCAGTATCCTTGTGTTGAAAATAAAACAAAAATAAAGTAAAAGGAATATAATACCCAATGTAACGTGTTGATATAGAGTATTTAAATGGTGCTACATAAAATACACGCTGTAATAAAAATAGGGTAATATGCAATGTGGGGGTGTGGTTTAATGTGGGCTTTTATTCCCCTGGGTGGAGTTAAAGAGCCTCATGGCATGAGGAAGAAATGATCCCCTCAGTCTGTCCGTGGAACAAGACTGTGACAGCAGTCTGTCGCTGAAGCTGCTCTTCCGTTTGGAGATGAAGCTCTGGCTTTTTCCGGTCAGAGCTTTTTTCCTTCGGTTTTGTCACTTGTTTATCAAAGCTGTTGATTTTGAATTAATGATAATGTTGTACAGTATAATGTTATAACGTTGTTTCAACATTATAATTAATTAATAATAATTCATTATTAATTAATCCTGCCCACTGTTTGAGGTTAGCTGGGATGGGCTCCAAGTGAGGATACGCGGTTCAGAAGATGAATGAAGGATCCAAATTGTCTGTAATGCAATAAAAAATAATAAAAAATAATGAGGGGAAAATGTGACAATCAATGTCAATCACTATAAAAGAGGACTGCAAGTATAGTACACGCTCGTCTGCATTCATTCAAGTTGAGTGGAACATTCTATAAAAATGTTTATACGCACCCCCAATCATTTTTTTTTCTTTTCTTTTCTTCATTTCTTATGAAAAAGGTCACTGTTGAGGCTTGGAGGCAGCACAATGAAGTGACTGATACCACACAACTGGACAATGACCACATACAAAATTGTGTGCTCTCTCTTCTGTCATTCTCTGTTGTGACCAATGTTCCCTGTAATTTTCCACGGGTGTGAGCGTTCACCCAAAGTCGGTGAGCAACGCTTGAAACAACAGTGAGCAACAGCAATCCCAAGTGTGGCAAGATAATTCATTATCAAACATGTCCAAAACGTGACATTTTTCTGAGTTTCCGGCAATGCAAAATTATTTTTCTCTTTGGAATGACTTGACTCATGTACGATTGCAAAGGTTGTACGGCCTACAAACGTCGTTTGTTCTTACAATTTTTTCACAAGATATCCATTTCTTTTTATTTCCTTATATATTTTGTCTCATAATATTAACATTTTGGGGGGCTTATTTAGTCAGTTGTAAGATACAGAACTGTACTTAATCATATTTTTTAGTGGAAGTACAATGTTGGCAACAAGATTCACTTGATATAATTGGAAATGATTTGAATGCAACACAAACTTTTTCTTCCTTTTTCTGTGTTTTTTTCTACTTTTTTTAAAATTCTTTTAAAAAAAGTCTCTGTTGTTTTTCTATGCAGGGTAGTGTAAAATGTCGACTTCATCTGCATTTGACAAGATGTGAATGATTTTCTGAATCACTGAGGAGGAAAGCATGACCTTTCACATTCTATGTACAAATTTAGAAGAATCTGCTTAAAGATAAACACCAGCCGAGAAACTGCAATGGACAAACCTCGACTCAGACATCCAGAAACCCGAGGTAGAGGCCTACTTGTTGGAAGAACTTAAACATTGGTGAATTATTTCATTAGAGCTAATTTGTTGTTTACTGCATATTGCTGAGCCAGGATGAGGGGGGGGGAAATCTAGTCTCATTGTTCACAGTGCCTTACATCCATACATACACACATACTCATTCCTAGACTGATTTTATTTTTATTTTTATATTCAGGTTTCAAATACCCTGTTTGAAAATGTGACGTAAAATCTAGTGGTAATATAAAAAGTGGTTAGCGCGTGTGCGGCACAGTTCTAAGGTCTTGGGAACCTCCTGTGTGGGTTCAAATCCAGCTACCGGACTACCTGTGCGGAGTTTGTATGTTCTCCCCGTGCTTGCGTGGGTTTCCTCCGGGCACTCCGGTTTCCTCCCACATTCCAAAGACATGCATTTCAGGTGGTTTGGCCGGTCCAAATTGTCCCTAGTTGTGAATGAGCGAGCTGTCTGTCCCTGTGTGCCCTGCGATTGGCTGGCAACCAGTTCAAGGCGTCCCCTGCCCACTGCCCGATGATTGCTGGGATGGGCTCCAGCACCCCCGTGACCCTACTGAGGATAAGCGGTGTAGCTAATGAGATGAGAGGAGAAAATAAAAAGTTCATCATGTTTTGTCACTTCCACTATTCAGGCCAATAACAGCAATACACAACCAGTTTGATAACATTGCAACAAAGTTCAACCAGTTCAGGGTGTTCCCTGCCCACAGTCTGAAGATGGCTGGGATGGGCTCCAGCTCTCCCCGCGACCCTACTGAGAATAAGCTGTGTAGATAATGGATAGACGGATGCAACAAAGGTGGGACATAGTGGAGATGTACCAATCATCTGTATCAGTAGAAAATTGATGAACATGTGAAGATATACCCCAAACTCGTAAAGGCATTATCCATGTACAAAAAAATACTATACTTCTGCATGGATTTGCAAGTCTTTACTAGTGGTGTCCCAATCCCCAATCTCAGCGAGCTGTCAACGGTAAGACACGATTTCTTGGTGCTCCGAAAAAAAAATTCAAACCTTAAAACCACAGCTGACAAATCTCTCAACATGCACAGTCATGTGATTGATGTTGTCAAGCTGTTTGCATTTATTTTCGTTTTGTTTCTGTCGCCTTTTATGTTAGTTTTGCCGGACGTTGCATGTTGTGCTAAAAGGCTAATTCCCCTTATAGAGATCAAAGAGATCAAAGCCGGCAGAGAAGCTTACCATGTGTTGTGACTCATTAATTTGCAGCAACTGTAATAAAAACCTCATCATCCAGTCCAGCGTGAATATGGATCTTTAGTGGGACAGGTATACGGTAACATATGAATATCTTTTTTAAAAAGCATCTTTATATGGTTGTTCATGAATTGTTGCTCATTATTCAAATCAATGTAATATTGTTTCGTATATAATTACGTTTTTTACCACTAAGAGGTGCTACAGTAAATAATACACAAGGTCCCTTTAAGTATTAACATATATTATTCCACGAACAACGAATTTCAGTCTCCAAAGTCTCACGTGAAAGGACGTTTCTCACACCTCCTCCGGAAATCTTCCTTCTGTAATCCCTATATTTTAGGTTTTACAAATTGTATTAATAGAGAGTAAGGAGGAAGATGGGAACAGACAAAAATAATAGAAATGGTAAAATATTATATAATGATTCAAACAATGTGATCATTTTAAATGGATAGACGGATTGTTATGATGATGCCGTATAAACATAATTTGTTTATGATATTTGTTTATGTTTTATGATATATAGAAGTGTCCAAAGATGTTTTGGGGACGGGTCTCTTGTAAACCTCTGGCTTCAACTTGTCTTCCATTTTTTCTTTTCAGGTGATTTGTTCATTTTGTGATGTGCTGTTTGTTGCAACATAAAAAGGAAAAAAGGGAAAAAAAAAGACCTAAATTATTGTCCACTGATCTTTTATCAATGCACTTATAAAATGAGAATATTGACTTAATTATGCTTAGGTAAGAGTGCTGTGGACCAATTATATTGAGAAAAAAAACATGTTTTTTTATGGTCATATCAAGCACCTTTTTGGAAGACTTTAAAGTCAATTTTCCAATTTCTCCAGTGCGATTAAAAGAAAAAAATCCTCTTCTCCTGTGATTTTCATATGCGTTAGGAATAATGGTATGAGTCCATTTATCAGAGCATATCATTTTTAGATCTTGAGTAAATGGCGAATTTATTTGTTTTTGAGACAAATCTCTCCCCATATAAGTGTTGGGTAAAAATGACAGCTTACATTTTCAGTTGCAGGAAGTTTTTCCCTTTACAATTCACCACTGTGAAACGCTATCTATATTAATTATAATATATAAATGATACATAATTCTTGCACTACTACACATTCCATAGTACCCTGTTTAGTTAACTGTCAATGGACTCGGGCGCATCATCACTTTTGCTGCTGCTGGACCTTAGTGCTGCATTTGACACAGTGGACCATATTATCTTGCTAGAACGGTTGTAAAAATGGATTGGTCTCTCAGGAACCGTCCTCTCGTGGTTCAGATCCTACCTCTCAGATAGGACGCACTGTGTTAAATATGGCGAAATGACATCTGAGCCATTTAGTGTTACTTGTGGCGTTCCGCAGGGTTCAGTGCTTGGCCCCCTTCTCTTCAGCATTTATATGCTTCCACTAGGTGATATTATTCGCAAGTATAATATCAGTTTCCATTGCTACGCAGATGACACTCAACTCTATCTCCCGATGGAGGAATCTGCCACACTAAACTGTGGAACTTTGGAGGCCTGCCTCACTGAGATAAAAGAGTGGATGTCACTCAATTTCCTGCGTCTTAACCCTGAAAAGACTGAAATGTTAGTTATTGGTCCTTCTAAGTCCCGTGACTTATTCTCTAAAACCGCAGTGAACTTGGACAATTGCCACATCACACAGAGTGACTCACTTAAAAATTTAGGTGTCATTTTCGACCCTGATCTGTCCTTTCAAACACATGTGAAGAAAATTACTAGAACCGCTTTCTTCCATCTCCGTAACATTGCTAAAATTCGTCCTATACTTTCTCAGTCGGATGCGGAAATCATAATTCATGCGTTTGTTACCTCCCGTCTCGACTACTGTAATGCACTACTTTCCGGTCTTCCGATGACCAGACTCAAGAGTCTTCAGCTGGTACAAAATGCTGCAGCGAGGCTTTTAACAAGGACAAAAAAGTACGATCACATCACCCCAATTTTGGCTAACCTGCATTGGCTCCCTGTTAGCCTAAGATGCGATTTTAAGGTTCTCCTACTACTATACAAAATCATACATGGACTCTCCCCCTCATATCTTTCAGATCTGATCTCCCCCTATGTCCCGGCCCGAAGCCTTCGTTTCGAGAGCGCCGGTCTCCTGGTGATCCCAAGAGCCAAGAAGTGTTCCGCTGGTTCGAGAGCGTTCTCCATCCGGGCACCAGTGTTGTGGAATACTCTTCCCCCTGAGATCCGATCTGCAACCTCGGTGGAAATGTTTAAATCTAGGCTTAAAACTCACTTCTACTCTATAGCATACGAGTAACCTAATCTTCTTATATGTAGAGACTAATTGTGATTAAGGGCTATACAAATAAAAATGACTTGACTTGACTTGACTTTAGGTGTAGCACGCATCTTTCTTCTTGGGCGCGACCCATAGGGCACAATGATGCTTCATATGCAGGGTTGGGTAGGGTTACTTTAACTGGATTACTTTCAATTACTTTTGGATTACTCCAATACCAAATATGCTAATAAAAGACAAAAGAAACTAAATATGAATAAAATTATAACTCACAACACGTGGTAAGCTTTCTCTCCTGGCTTTGATCTCTGGCAGAACTAACATAAAATGCGACAGAAACAAAATGAAAATAAATCCAAACAGCTTGCCGACATCATTTTTGCCGTTCCATGTATTCCGTTACTCCCCAAGCCTGCACAAAATGTAGTCATTTTATTCATATTTAGTTTCTTTTGTCTTTTATTAGCATATTTGGTATTGGAGTAATCCAAAAGTCATTGAAAGTAATCCAGTTAAAGTAACCCTACCCAACCCTGTTCATAGGACTATACCATTCAAACTAATGCTAACTGCTGTTATTCACTAAGGAAGAAGAAATGCAATGGCAACGAAAAGCCCCCCAGACAGCAGTGTCGGTGTCATTCTTAAGCAGACTTGAAGAGAAAACTGTCAACAATTTCAAGCATTTACAAGTGTAACAACCCTCAATCATGCGTGACACAAGGGTTCACAGTCACTCGGTTTATTGCCTGCGTTCAGTAAACAAAACAATACAAAAATCAGGGCGTCTGTGCATGACTGCAATCATTTTCAGCACGATGTTATTGCATACCTGTCAACCTCCACGGCTCCATGCCCGTACAAACTGTCACATTTTCCCGTACAAAATACAAAATAATCGCACAGAATTATTTTTTTCTGAAATGATGCATGATGGGAAATCCCCAGGCGGTAGACAAACCTGTCTTTTTTCATTTTCTCCTTTTATACTTTTTTTCTTAACTTCTTTATACAACATACCATATTTTCAGCACTATGAGGCGCACCGGGTTATAGGGCGCACCCCCAAAATAATGGTTTTTGGTCCAATATTTTCCATACATAAGGCGCACTGGATTATAAGGCGCTACAATGGGAACGTCGACAAAACAGTCAGATAAGTTCAGTCAGTGTCTGTACAATGTCACCAATCACACAAATGCATTGTTCCAAATTATCATTCGTCGGTTAAAGTCTTGGGATTCAAGAAATGCCAAACATTTCTTAGTTTCCATTTTATTTTTTGCTGGCAACTGTGTGGACAGCAAAGTAAGAATATTATTGTGCAGGGAAACGGGGTTCTTTACTGCGCATATGACAATAAACACTTTGAATTGAATTTAGTTTAAAAATAGACTCATCACAGAAACATCAAGATCGTTCTAAAACAAGATACCGGGAAAATATAAAGCCGCATAGCTCACCTAAGTTCTCTTGCAGCCATCACGTTCAATAACGATACGTAACCGTGGTCCTCTTACAACCGTGAGTGTAGTAAATCCAGGAGAGTAAAATATTTACAAATACAGAATAGTAAAAAATGTTTTCTCAATGCCGTAGTGCAACCCAACGTGTGATTCACATTCTTCTTTTTCGGCCAATTGCAGGCTTTGTTTCGCCCCTTTAGCCTATGCGAGCCTGTAAATGATAAAAAGGATCCGCCCCCTTTACCTCCGGATAACTTTAGCCAATATCGACTGATTCAAATGATGATTGACACATTGTTTAGGAAGTGAAACGCCGGTATATAAATCCCAGCATACACCGCGGACTACTTCGCCTTCGGGGGAAAATCTAGTCGGCGGCTGCTTACCTTAGTTGCAAGACTTTGCGACTTAATATTGATCCATATATAAGGCGCACTGTATTATAAGGCGCATGGTCCGCTTTTGAAAAAAATAAAGGCTTTTAGGTGCGCCTTATAGTGCGGAAAATACGGTAATCATTTGTAATATAATGCATCAAAGCAAGTGAGCCGTTTGAGAGCCGGCTCTCTTTAATGAGTTGAGCCGAAAAAGCCGGTTCTCTAAAAAGAGACGGACTTCCTTTCACTACATAACTACCACATGAAATCCGAGGCTGCAGACGCATGCGCACAGTAGCATCAAACCGCTCGCTTCGTTTGCAACGAAAAAAACGATACCGAGGTAGAGGCTACCGCGGCGAACTCTTTTGACTTGACTGATTTGCCGTTTCATGATAGTCGAAGTATACCGGATGGTACCCATCATTGACAAATTTGCGGTTTTCCGTACAGATTTCCTTGTACATCGTACTCGTCTACAAATTCATAAAAAACGTACTTTGTACGGCAAAACCGTACAGGTTGACAGGTATGTTATTGAGCTGAAAGTATGGCAAGCGCAGAAGCCCATAAAGTGCCAAACGAAAAAGACAGTCGCACACGCCCATGGCTTAACAAATGAATGAGGTACCAGAATTTTAACAGTATATATATATATATATATATATATATATATATATATATATATATATATACCACAGCCATATCCCCCTAGTGGGAGGTGGCTAGAGTTATTTCTGACTCTTTTTGGGAGATTGATTCAGAGGAGGGGATTCCCAGCCCCCTCGCTCAACCCAACTGAGGTGTTGGGAGTCATTAGGTGACCAAACCCCCCAATTCCAACCCTTAATGCTAAACGCTAAGCGTTGAGGCAACGGGTACCAATGTTTAAGTCTTAGTTATGACCCGGCCAAGGCTTGAACCACAACCTCCCAGTCTCAGGGGGGGCGCCATACCCCCAAGGCCGCCAAATTTTAACAGTAATGCAACAAAAACACATATTTTGTGAGTATTCAAAAAAAAACTCAAAACAATCAAATTTCAACTCCAGCACTTCACACAAAATTCAAGGACTTGTCTATCCTTAAAAGCACAACATTCAAGCATTTTCAAGAATTTCGATGAATCGTATGAAACGTGTTGGTAGGAAAGGTTACAAACAGGGTTGGGTAGGGTTACTTGATTACTTTCAATTACTTTTGGATTACTCCAATACCAAATATGCAAATAAAAGACAAAAGAAACTAAGTATGGATACAATTACTAACCTTTGTGAAGGTTCGGGGAGTAACGGAATACACGGAACGGCAAAAATGATGTTTGATTGATTTTCATTTTGTTTCTGTCGCATTTTATGTTAGTTTCGCCGGAGATCAAAGAGATCAAAGCCAGTAAAGAGAGCTCACCACGTGTTGTGAGTCATCATTTTATTCATATTTAGTTTCTTTTGTCTTTTATTAGCATATTTGGTATCGGAGTCATCTAAAAGTAATTGAAAGTAATCCAGTTAAAGTAACCCTACCCAACCCTGGTTACAAAGGTTATTGACGTGAAGCTTAGCAGGAGCATAAACCGCAAACCAGGGAAGCAGCAGATGCACAAATCGCTAGCCTTGAGCAGCAATGATCCTTGCATCTTCAACCACACGACGCAATCCAACAACTCGATCGTGCATAAAAAAACAACACACAATAAAATAAATTTTCCCTTACTGTATTGGATCTTCCTCAAGAGATATTCGGCTGATGAATCTCTCAGAGACGTTGAGTTATAACGGTCTTTTCTCCTCCCAGTCAGCCAGCTCCACGCTTCCAGTAACTCGTCTTTAATTCGTTACGCACTCTGAATCTTAATGTGCATTTTTTTCCCCTGCACGCTTTTTCTACGCTGTTGATGAATGGAGATAACGCTCGTTTGTGGGCGATGGTAGCGAGTCCACACTAGCTAGACAAAGACAGATGTTAGTCTGTGCATCATCCCGGCTCGAATATAAATGAAATAAAAGGAGCTTAAGCACACAGACGGAGCAGTAATAGAGTTCCAGTAGTCGATCCTCATGGCTCATGCAGTCTTTGCAGGTGACGGTGGGTGTGCGTTTGGGGTTTTCTTTCCCATCTCATCAATGCATTGCTCTCGCTTCTGCCATCAGATTGCGAAAATACCGTTAACGAGGCACTATTTCCGGTTGGGCTTTTTCAATATAATATAGTGTACGAACCACAGCGTTGGGTAAGGTTACTTTAACTGGATTACTTTCAATGACTTTTGGATGACTCCAATACCAAATATGCTAATAAAAGACAAAAGAAACTAAATATGAATAACATGATGACTCGCAACACGTGGTAAGCTTTCTCTCCTGGCTTTGATCTCCGGCAAAACTAACATAAAATGCGACAGAAAATAAATCCAAACAGCTTGCCAACATCATTTTTGCCGTTCCATGTATTCCGTTACTCCCCAAGCCTGCACAAAATTTAGTCATTTTCTTCATATTTAGTTTATTTTGTCTTTTATTAGCATATTTGGTATTGGAGTAATCCAAATATAATTGAAAGTAATCCAGTTAAAGTAACCCTACCCAACCCTGGTCGGAACAAACGGCTTACTGTGTTCCTAGGCTTCGCATACAATAAAATTGGAAAATCACAAATTGGCTCGTACGATTCTGACACCCGTTTTAGTTGAAGCAGCCACTGGTGACTCATTATGGGATGTTGACAATTATCGTCATTTTCCAATGGGTGCCTTTTCACTTGTAGCAGCGGAAGGACAATTCTCGGATGACGAGAAGACGTCTGTTTTTTTGTCAACTGGTGTGGAAGCAATAAAGAAGGAAAGTTACACAAATTCTGTGTCAAGAGAAAGATGAAGAAAAACAAGTAAAGGGGGCTCAAGATAGAAACAAGAAAATATTGTTCTACCACAAGAGTCTGATACTCAAATAGTGCCATTTAGTGGGGTGACCATTCCCTCCTACTCAAAGACTCACCTTATCCTTATTTTCCTATGACATTTTTATGATCATATTGAATGGGCAGCACGGTGGGACAGTGGTTAACGCGTGTGCGGCACAGTTCTGAGGTCATGGGTTCAAATCCAGCTACCGGACTTATTGTGCGGAGTTTGTATGTTCTCCCCCGTGCTTGAAATGAAATGAAATGAAATGATCTGCATTTATATAGCGCTTTTCAAGTCAATGACTTCCCAAAGCGCTTTACAATATGCTCCACATTTCCCAATAGCAGCCTTGTATTGCAGCCATGTAAGGCGCTAACCTGCTTATTGGGGGTATTAGGGGTTCAGTGTCTAACCCAAGGACACTTCGACATGTAACACGGACGAGCCGGGATTCGACACTCAAACGGCTCACTTGCTTTGATGCATTATATTACGAATTATGATATTGTATAAAGAAGTTAAGAAAAAAAAGGAAGTATAAAAGGAGAAAATGAAAAAAAGACAGGTTTGTGGTTATCCTTTTAATCAGTATATTACTAACAATAATTTAATGCGGAAAATGAATTCATAATTTGAATAAGAAAATGTATTATTCTACCTAATTATATTTGCATGTATTTTTTCCTTCTACAGTGAACGTCCAAGCTACTTAATTTTCGAACTTTTTTATAATAAACCTCATTCATGTCGAGCAACTCAGTATCTCACAACAAAATATTGATTAATATATATATGATATAACGAAACGCATGTGCAATATAACATGTTAAACTACATAAATAAACAAGTTTGGGAAAAAAATAGTGTATTGTTGCATGTGTGTAAATTGTGTGTGTGGTCATCCTCTCAGCACCAGCATGGATATTTGCAGGGTTTTCTTCTGTAAAAAGGTTTCAAATGGGAGTCTTGTTATTTACGGTAACTATGAGGGAATAGACAAAACACCCTCTTAATGTATTTATAGATGTTCACCGTATACTAGCTGCAGTGCTCCCAACCTACACAGTCAGATATAGGTCAGGATGGCCGAGCGGTCTAAGGCGCTGCGTTCAGGTCGCAGTCTCCCCTGGAGGCGTGGGTTCGAATCCCACTTCTGACATTAATTTTGGGCGGCACAGCGGGTGATTAGCGCATGGTCAGGTCAGCTACCGCAGCCTCCCCGTGTGGAGTCTGCATGTTCTCCAGGTGCCTGCGTGGGTTCTCCCCCACATTCCAAGAACATGCGTGTCAAATTAATTTACCATCCCAAATTGCGTGAATGAGAGAGTGAGTTGTCTGTCTCTATGTGCCCTGCGGTTGGCTGGCAACCAGTTCAGTTTGCACTTTAATTATATGGATTTTTTTTGGGTGATTTTGCGACGTTTTTGTTCATGTCATCATACTTTGTAGTCAGGCACCTTGGACAGCTCCGCAGGTGGAGGGGGGGGGGAGAATCTGAATGAGACCAGAGAGAGAAGCGAACGTAAACAAATCTTACGGGCATGAGGAAAATAATAAAAAGAGTTTAAACTTACACACCCTGGACTTCAATATTTCCCCCTGTAGTGTGCAACACAAAATGCTTTTAAATAGAATTGTAATCTTGCAGGGGCAGTGCAGTAGTTAGCGCGTGCGCGGCAGAGTTCTGATGTCATGGGTTCAAATCCAGCTACTTGCCTTCCTGTGCGGAGTTTGCATGATCTCCCCATGCTTGCGTGGGTTTCCTCCCGGGAATCCGGGTTTCCTCCCACATTCTAAAAACATGCACGCCAGCTTAATTGTTGGTCCAAATTGTCCCTAGGTGTGAATGAGCCAGCGAATTGTCTGTCCCCGTGTACCCTGCGATTGGCTGGCAACCAGTTCAGGGTGTCCCCTGCCCACTGCCCAAAGATAGCTGGGATGGGCTCCACACCCCCGCGACCCTACTGAGGATAAGCGGTGCAGATAATGCAATTATGTAATCCTGCAAAGTAATCCTTGTTTTTAGAAAATATACCTGTGATTTGATTATATCTTTTTTATGGCGGCATTAGCTCAGGAGGAAGAGCGCTCATCTGTGGATCAAAAGAACGCAGGTTCGAATCCCAGCACCGCTGTGTTACATGTCAAAGTGTCCTTGGATAAGACACTGAACCCCCAATAAGCAGGTTAGCGCCTTGCATGGCTGCACGGTCGCTATTGGGAAATATGAAGCACATTGTAAAGTGCTTTGGGAAGTCATTGACTTGAAAAGCGCTATAGAAATGCAGATCATTTCATTTAACTCCATTTCATTTGTTTTGTATCCTGATTACATAACGCTGTAACATGTCTTCCAACACCCCACCTCCAATCCGACTGGTAAGGCAAGGTCAGATTATCATACCTGATCTGATACTAAAGATTTTGTAACAACATAGTGATTTAGTATCAGTTTTGACACACACCGTTGCCTTTCAATAACGAATTCTGTTTCATATCTGAAGACGAGGATGACATTTTACACCGAAAAACAATCAAGAAAGCCTACCCTAAAAAACAGCCTGGAGAGGGATGGGCACCACCAGAGCCTCAAAAATTGCCACTGGAATGATCTTCCACTCCTCCATGACACCATGACTGAGCCGGGTGAAATTCAAGATCTTGTGGTTCTGACAAGTATGTGGTCTTCCCCTAATTTGCCAGCTCATTTTCCTTCACCAGATGTACTTTCACCGAGGCCTGTGCCTATCTTTCAAACAAAACTAATAGAGGAATGAGAATGAAATTATCATATGCAGATCTTAGAGAGCATTATTCTCCAGAATCATGGTCGGTGATGGTAGAGTTGAACATGCAGTTGAACAGGGTCGCAACACGTACCCCTCTAACCCCCAAACCCTTTCCCCACCCACAGGGTTGGGTAGGGTTACTTTAACTGGATTACTTTCAATTACTTTTGGATTACTCCAATACCAAATATGCTAATAAAAGACAAAAGAAACTAAATATGAATAAAATGATGACTCACAACACGTGGTAAGCTTTCTCTCCTGGCTTTGATCTCTTTGATCTCCGGCAAAACTAACATAAAATGCGACAGAAACAAAATGTAAAAAAATCCAAACAGCTTGCCAACATCATTTTTGCCAATCCATGTATTCCGTTACTCCCCAAACCTGCACAAAATTTAGTCATTTTATTCATATTTAGTTTCTTTTGTCTTTAATTAGCATATTTGGTATTGGAGTAATCCAAAAGTAATTGAAAGTAATCCAGTTAAAGTAACCCTACTTCTTGAAAAATCGTTTTTTGGAAATGTTAATTTGGGTTACAACTTGCTTAGGTGTGTGGTTATTTTTGTTCCTGATCCGTAAAAACATATTTTTTATGAAACATAAATGCGTTGTGAGTTTTGTAAAAGTGAAGGATATGAAATTCCAATAAAGTATATATTTTTGCACATGTCAAAGTGTCCTTGAGTAAGACACTGAACTCCTAATACCCCCAATATGCAGGTTACATGGCTGCACGGCCGCTATTGGGAAATGTGAAGCACACTGTAAAGCGCTTTGGGGAGTCTTGACTTGAAAAGCGCTATATAAATGCAGATCATTTCATTTCATTTCATTTACTTATATCTATCTTAATTTTGTACTTATTTCTATGTTTTTATTTTATTTTTCATTTCTGTAAATACATTTGCACCCATTTTGAAAATTTACATACTGTATTTAAATAATGTTCTTTTTTCACATGTGCACACAGTCAAACAGCTCATATATTTTCATGAGTTTTTGTATTTATTTATTTTCTGGACAGTCTTTGTCGCCATCTGGTGGAATAAGCGTGGCTACGCACCAACGGTCCACTTTACAGATTTCTGTCAGGCACTGTGCTTGCTACCTCACGATACGGAAAACGGTGTAAGGACCCGGCAAACGGCGCTAAGTTATCCGCTGCTTTGTCTTGAGTAAAGTCAAGAAATTAAATCGGATTGTAATCATTATCATCTGTTTGTAAGCACTGGTAAATATGATCATTTTCCAATCTACAAATGTCTGTTATCAAGCACACATTGTATGTGAGGATTGTGTTTCGTAAAAAGAAGAAATATAACTGATTCGATGGTCTCTAAATAGTCGCTTCGTATGAATGGATTCACGCCAGTTCTAATGGCGAAGTAGTCTTAGTATTGAATGATTATAATTCTTTAGTTCCAGCAAAACTTTCTTTCTACATAAATAAATATGGCGAATGTATTGTTTGGATTAATATTCCTGTTTTGGTGAAACGACTTCGCCGGCTAGACTAGCATGAAGCTATGCTAACAACTAATAACGTTTTCGCTTCCTCGTTATTTTTCTTGTACCAGTGGCAACCAAATACGATGCTCTAATGTATGTTTTATTTAATATAATTAACGCATTTTTTTTGCGAGTAGAGAAAAAATGACCTACGCCAACAATTGTATCGACGCGTCTCATTTAATTTATGAAAGTAGCTGAGGATGTTTGTGATAATTTGCTGCGCCTTGCGCTGTGTTTGGCACCAATAGAATAGATAATGGATAATTAATAAAGAAAATAGAACAATAACCCTTAAAAATCCCTCCCCCCAGTGGAATAAAATATATCTTTATTGTCATTGTTACAAAATGGGTGAACATATTGTGACAACGAAATAGGGCATGTCACTCCAGGTTCACACATTCACAGTGAGGTAAAAACCCCAAGAAGATAAAGGAACAGAGAACATAAGGTTATAAAACAAGGAGGATAAGGTTATAGTTATAATTTACACCAAATTTACGCAAGAAATGTCGGCATGTAGGATGTTACATACAGTTTGGTATCGTAAGGGTTTGTGCAAAATGCATTTGGTGCAAAAAAAGTCATCATAGTGCAAAAAATAGTCAACATATGCATTTGGTGCAAAAATAGTCATCATAGTGCAAAAAAAGATTCAACATTGTGCTAGGTGAGCAGTAAACATAGTGCAGTCGACATTGTGCAAGAAACAGACATGAGTACCGTTTACGTTTGTACGAGGTAGTGTTTTTGCAAGAGTTTTTCATTTTTGTGTGCGGTGTCTGTTTAGGGTGGTAATGGCTGTGGGGAAGAAACTGTCTCTGAGTCTGTTTGTTTTTGTTTTGTGTGACCTGTAGCGCTTGCCGGAAGGCAGCAGGTCGAAGAGGTGGTGAGAGAAGATACTAAGCTAATTCAAGTCTTCTTGAGAAAACTAAGTAACTACCTTTCTCCCCAATAGATGGTCTCCCAGTTAGTAACATGTCAAGTCTTGAATTGTAATAATAGAATAGAATAGAATATACCTTTATTGTCATTGTTACAAAATGGGTTTACATTTTGTGACAACGAAATTGGGCATGTCACTCCAGTTACACATTCACAGTGCATTGCATCAACTCCCAACAAATATTTCGCTCTTGGATACATGAGTGTGGTCAATACGACCACAATGTATTTTATTCTTCAAATTCTTTACAGAGTAAAAAAAAAAGTTGTAAAATTGTCGTATTCCAGGTATTCGTCTTAAAGGGTGTTTATGACGTGATGTAATTAGTAATTTCTTTGGGGGGAGGGCACTAATTTTCCACCATCACTCTGGACTAGTTTACAGGCTGGGGGCGTCGTTGGTATCATGCTCTTTCCGGACATTTTCAACATCTTACCTAGTGTTTACTATTCTGTGTACAGTAATGCTAATTGTGATTCACCCTGGTCAATCCTGGAAGGGGGATTACCACATGTGAGGTCCTTTCTCAAGGCTTCTCTTTTCTCCTCACACTGAGGTTTTTGAGTTGTTCCTTGCCCGCATGCTGGTTTAAGATCAGGTAATTGTGCAATTTTGTAATTGTAATCCTGTGCAGTCTTTTGAGACATTTTTTGTGATTAAGGGCTATATAAATAAATGTGACTTGACTTTACTTGGAAGAGTGTATTTACTGGTAGGTCATGCATCCCAAGGTTAACAGTTGTATTTTGACTGATCAGACACTCATTAGCTATACGAATCCATCATTTGAAAGTCTAATCGGTACGCACAATATTTACAGTCTGTATGGGACACATTAACAGCTCTTGGAATAAGTGGAAGGGAGAGGAAGGCAGCTGCCCATAGGGTGGGGGAAGCCGCGGAGAGAGCCTGTTGCTGACTCTGGAGTTGGAGAGGGGAGTTTAGCTGGGGACCAGGAGAAGATGGGCAGTGACTGGCCATCACTGCCGGCCCGCCAACTCGAGGGTGTTGTGGTTAAGGGTCCAAACGCCCAGTGACGGTTGGACACCACCTGACGACATCTTCTCCTGGTTGAAGGCTACAGTCACTGTTTGAGTAACTGCAAAAGTTGCACTGATTAGAAGTGTATTTAATAGAAAAGCCATGGAACCATGGGTATTCATTTATGGGATGATTTACATAATAATCTATAAAATGTCTTTAATACCATTTATTTTAATTTATAATTGTATAATGTGTTTTATTAAGATGGCAGGGTTCCCGCACATCTTTTGTGACAACATTGTGTGACCACAAACAAAACTACCAAAATGGTGATGTGGGTTCAGTCGGGCCTTTCAAGGCAGACTCATGACTTGGGTCTACCCACAATACACTAGCAACTTCGGACGGAGACGTTTACTTTGGACCCCGGGAAAGAGTCGATTTAATGAGAAGTGGCTGTCCGACAAACCTTTTTCACCATTGTTAAAAGCTGTGTTAGGTAATGTGTACAAGGCGCGATGCATTGTGTGCAGAAATATCTTTTTTGTTTTTATGATTTGTTTCGTTTGTATTTTTTTCTTTTTCGACTTGGACTTAAATTTGAATTGAAAAGGCATTAAAAAGTCTTGAATTTAAATTGCCGTAAACTGTAGGAACCCTGATTGTTGATCCAAAAACATGATCAACGTTAATGGTGTAAAGGCCTTGTTATTGCAGTCCTCATTATGGTGTTCAAATGAAAGAGAGAGGGGAATAATAACGTTTAAGTGCGATAAGTAGAGCCTGTTATTACGCAATTTTGAATGACATTGGGGGCAAAAATCCCTATGAAATCTACCAAGCAACAGTAGTGACCATCTGAAAGGCTACCTGTAGATGCAAACCCTCAATTATCACAATGAAAACTTGCATACACACGTGTTATACTTGTGTTTAAGTCCCTATAGCCCCACAATAATTGTTTTAAGTCTATGGGTTTACAGCGCATTGCGGTCTGTGATCGGTAGCAAGTGTGGAAAGGCAGCTTGAGTAAGACATCCTCAAAAATAGGTCTGCCGATCCATTATTTGTAATAATATATAATAGTTCTGAGGCATTTTATTTTGGGGGGGTACTTCTGAGTGAAACTGGAGATTAAGGGAACTAATGAAGTCTCGCCTTACATAGCTTAGCGCGTTTACAAATTAAATATGTAAACACTTTGAGTTCTTCAGTGTTAGCATGTAGACACGACCAATGTCTGGCTAGTGGGTACCAGGCTAAACTCGTGCACTTTTTTTTTTATTATTTCTGGATAGGACTGTGGAGAAGCCACAGTGAGTGACCACCATGTTTCTTTACAACATCACACTACAGCGTGCCACTGGCATCACACATGCCATCCATGGAAACTTCTCAGGTGAGTTTTCTCCTTGCCATTGTTACTATTGACTTCCATGATGCTATGTTAGTTTAAAGGTTTCAGGTATCAAACTTAGGCCTGGGTAATAAAACAACAATGTTAATTTAGTTTTTGCCACAATAAATCATAAAAACGTTCGATAAATGTCGATAATTCAAACCGTAAATATAACTCAACCATCGCAATGAAAACGAAGGATCCAGACTAACATTCAGAAGATGAAGAAGGTGACAAGGACCTGCCATTACAAGGGAATAGCAGCTCACACAGTGAAAGCAGAAGGACTACACTGCAGGCAAAATGAGAGACGATGGACAGCCAGCAGACACGCTCAAAGCATGCTGGGGCACGAGAAGTCCCCCATCTTTAGTTGTTTGAAAATATTTTGGCTACTTAGTCTGATAAAAAAAAACCTGCTAGAATATGCCGCAAACGAGTGCTAGTGGATATCCAACATTCACCGAGCCACATGAAAAAAACTTCACAAGTCAGTCAGCTAGCATGGTGCTACCTGTGTATCCCTGCAACCAGCTCCCGCTCTGAGTAGGTACTCAATTGTTTAATGTTCCTCATCTTTGTGAAATGCTGTGTAGTAGTTTGTCACCATGCAACTTTGTTCTGACATTGAAGATTTTTTAGGGCATCTTTGGCTTTTGTCAACTTTCCCATAAGATTTAAAATGTGAAAGAAAATAAAGACGTGATTATTATCGTTATCGACCGATAAGAAAAGTTTTATCGTGATAACAATTTATGTCATAATGCCCAGGCCTAATCAAACTTACTTTTTTTCCAACAAAATATTTACCTGTTTGATGTGTTATGAATGAATGTACGCATACTCTCAGTGCACTGAACATTAGAATATTCCTAATCATCGAGATGAAAATGTATTTATTTTTGCTAAGTTTAAGGTGGTTATCCGGGCGACCTTTTTTGGGGACAATGATGCTTTACATAAGGGGTCTCCAACCTTCTTCAAGCCAAAAGCTACATTTTGTTACTAACTAGCACAAAGGTCACCCAGTTTGATAGGCATTTCCAAATTCGCAACTTATCATGTTTTTACTATGTTGTTACGATGTTATTACTGTCTTATAACAATTTGAATTGTAGGGTTAAATAGACTCAATCACTAAAAAAATATTTCATGAGAAAAATCACTGACCCAGCACTAGTGAGCTATTTTCAGAACAGGTTCCCGGGCACAACAGCTGTTTTTAGGGGCACCGCGTTAGAGAAGCCTGGTCTACATAAATATGTACGTAGGCAAAGAAAACTAATGGTGTCCAGGGAATTTGTTTTTCGGTCATTTTAGGGAAATGTGCAGTTTCGAGTGGAGCCGTTTGGGAACGCTAGTGCAAAATAGTTTTTAAAATGAAAGTGCACCTCAACTGTTAAACACTGATATACCTTCTAATGCCAAACTTCAGTGCATGAGCCATGGGTTTGTTTCATATAAAGCTCATTTGACTTTTGGAAATGTTCTTTTTCTTAATGATTAATGGTGGTTGGCACCATCATTTTGGGTTCATTACCGCACCTTTTGGAATTCATTTCCAAAACCCTAATTTGTGTTTTATTTTCAATCTGTTAGGAACAAAGATGCAAGAGATTGTTGTTTCCAGGGGGAAGATCATAGAGTTGCTCCGGCCAGACGCAAACACGGGAAAGGTGCACACGCTACTCACAATGGAAGTGTTTGGGATTGTGCGGTCACTAATGGCCTTCCGGCTCACAGGAGGAAACAAAGGTATATTACTTGATTAAATATGGCTAGGTTTACACTGTTGAGCTTAAGCCTCAATTTTTTTGGGGGGGTGGTGGGTAAAATCTAATGGTTTTGTGAGGTCGTTCACTTTTCCAACTGAATGCGACCTGTATACTACTTGATCTCCTATGTGAACACCACGAGTGTCCTGCATGTGCAGAAGGACAAGTGACATCACACACAATACACTCAGTTTTTGCGGAAGTACTAATGGATGCTAACGGCGGTTAAAGTTATTGTACTGAAGGTGTTTCGCCAAATGTTAATTCAAAGCCTTGCTTTTCCTCCATTGAATGCAGTGTTTTCATCCGCCATTTTTTTTGAATTTTCGGTTTCTTTGTGCCTTGTTGAGCGCAGAATAGAGATGCCTGTCGCCTATCGATGACGTGCAGGTCGCTTGAATGCGTCTCGACTATCCACACAGCACTCGCATTCCAAAAGATCAGAAATGTATTCGATTTGGGACCACGATATGAAACTGGCCTAAGTGTAGTGTGAAAAAAAAATCAAATATGTGCTGTTCAGCCAGACTTTAACAGATACAGGTTGCATCCATGCAAAAAAAATCTGATTTCCCTGCGGTGTGAACCTAGCCTATCCAAGAAGATACGCAGTTCTTTAACCGACTTAGATTATGCCTGCAAATTGATGTAGGAATGGTGCTTAAGCTTGTTCGCTGCGAAATTAAATAATCATAACGGTATGTGTTTTTCATGTTGACTTTATGTGGAATTTATTTATGAAAAGGGGGGTAAACTGGATTTAGTCGATGTCTTTTCTTGTGGTGTTGTAGATTACATTGTCGTTGGAAGTGACAGCGGTCGTATCGTCATCTTGGAATATCATCCGTCCAAAAATATGTTTGAGAAAATTCACCAGGAGACATTTGGAAAGAGTGGTTGCCGCCGCATTGTACCAGGACAGTTTTTGGCAGTGGACCCCAAAGGCAGAGCTGTCATGATAGGTACGTCCAAGTTTTCAAGCTGTCAAACCATGTTGTACTTTCATACAATTGATGGCAAGGCAATTGGCTAGGCCATTTTTTGGGCCGTTTATTGTTGTTGTTTTTACCTGTGAATAAAGAATTCTAGTTTTCCAGTGACAAGAAACATTTTTTATTAATTATGTATTTATTCAGTCGACCTGCTGTTAATGTGAGTGCGCCACTTTGTGCCTCAATGTAAATCTCCAGGTCATTAAGGAAAAACACTAACTGATTTAACTAATGGCC
This sequence comes from Urocampus carinirostris, assembly GCF_059441175.1. NCBI lineage: Eukaryota > Metazoa > Chordata > Actinopteri > Syngnathiformes > Syngnathidae > Urocampus > Urocampus carinirostris. The sequence continues at coordinate 5,613,693 of NC_142355.1, forward strand.
TGGCATTTTAAAATGGCCGAAAGTATAAGATTGTGTTAAGAAAAATTTGTTTTGTATGAAAAACTTTTTTTTACCAATGTTTAGTCATATAACCTTTTTATTTTCTTGTCTAGGAGCAATAGAGAAACAGAAGTTGGTTTATATACTGAACAGAGATGCCGCAGCACGACTAACTATTTCCTCCCCACTGGAGGCCCACAAAGCCAACACACTGGTATACCATGTTGTCGGTGTGGACGTTGGCTTTGAAAATCCTATGTTCGCCTGTCTTGAAATGGACTATGAGGTACTTGCATGTAAATCGTGTTGTGATGATAAGACACAACATGTATTGACACCTTATGATGAGTTTGTCATGTCTCTTCTCTGAATTTAACTGAAGATCAAATCACTATTTCTGACTGGATTTCTCAATATAAATGCTGGGCTATTACAGTTAATCAAGCTTGTTTAGTCAAGCTTTGTTTTTTTATGCTGTCCGCCACTTAACAGGAAGCTGACAACGACCCTACTGGAGAAGCTGCAGCCAACACTCAACAGACACTCACGTTCTATGAGTTGGACTTAGGCTTGAATCACGTGGTCCGCAAGTATAGCGAGGCTCTAGAAGAACATGGAAACTTTTTAATCACAGGTAGGTTAATGTTCACAATTTGACGGCCTGTACTATAAATTAACACTCAATAGATTAACTTTGACTAATTTGGAGTTTGATTAACGATGAACTAAAATTGCCAAAATAAACTCACTGCTTTATCCCATTCATATGATCTGCATTTATAGTTCCCGGTGGTTCTGATGGTCCAAGTGGAGTTCTGATCTGTTCCGAAAACTACATCACATACAAGAATTTTGGAGACCAGCCTGACATCCGCTGTCCTATTCCACGTCGCAGGGTAAGTCAAACTATCCATTTATGGTTGGCAGAGAGGATAAGGGACTTTAGTATTTTGTCTCTCACTTTGAAAGTACATTCCACTAAATATAAGAAAGACCTATTTACCTTATTTTTTTATCGGTTCTCTTTTAAGTTTTATTACATGATTATCCTTGAGTGCCATGCCTGATCTCGTAAATAATATTCACTACTATCAATGACAAAAACTATTCAATTCAGAAATACGGACAGGACACTCGTGTACTTGATATTCTTAAGCGGGACCTATGACTCCTGTTGATTGCCAATGTGATCCCGAATTTGATTATCGTATTTACCGGACTTTAAGTCTCTCCAGAGTATAAGTCGCACCAGCCAGAAAATGCACAATTAAAGAAAAAAATATATGTAAGTCACACCCAGCAAATACAAGTTGCATATTTTGGGGAAATGTATTTGATAAAATTCAACACAAAAAACGTCATCTTGAAAGGCAATTTAAAATATAAACAAAATAGTACACGGTATACTAAAGTTTCATGGACGTGTATTTCTCGGACACGCCCAAATACATCAGTAACGACGAAACCTACTTAGATAACTCTTAACATAAGGATCATGCTTACCAAACTATCAGCTTCACTCCAAATCACTAATAAAATCTTCATTCTCTGTGTCACTTTTACTGGTTAACAACTCCAACTCTGGACGATAAGTCTCTTCCTTCTTCTGTTTCAAAAAATGTCCACCCACACCAGGTCAAGTTTGAAATTATCAACACAGGCATAGAGCGCCCTCTATAATTTGAAAATAACATGAACATTTATATACAGTACCAGTAGTGAAACATTAAAACTCATGATATAATGGGTTAATAAATTCACATATACGTCGCATCCTTGGCCAAACTATGATAAAAACTGAGACTTAGATTTCGGAAAGAAGATACATGTGAACCTTGAGACAGATAACGTCATTGCATTCAATGTAAACTATTAAGAAAGACTAAATTGCATAGTGTTGCCGACAACTTTGTATAATGTTCTGAGAAATCATTTACATGTAATTTATCAGTTCTCTTTTTTTTCTTCATGCTAGAATGACCTTGATGACCCAGAGCGTGGTATGATATTTGTTTGTTCAGCAACCCACAAGACGAAGTCCATGTTTTTCTTCTTAGCCCAAACGGAGCAGGGAGATATTTTCAAGGTCACCCTGGAAACTGATGAAGAAATGGTGAGCAAAATCAATCCACTCCTTGTATGATCATTGTACCCTATCAGTCTTTGTCATCTATGTGACTGAGAATTTACTGCTAATCAGTATTATTTCATTTAGTATTCAATTAGTTTGTTTTATATTTTTCCCCTTGAATCGATCAGTCATCCATAGTTGGTCTGCATGATTTTGAAAATTTTTTGTTTTTTTAATTTTTCAGACCTGCATTGAATTTCGATGTGATTTGCAGTTACACTATAGCACTACGTCACATAGGGATATTGATAAGTTTTAGTTTAATAGTGCAGCCCTAATTCAGTCATTTCTACCTAATTTTTGGGGGTGTTTAGATAAATCCTTTAATAATCGAAAAAATGATCCACGCAACAAAACACAGTAATTTAATAAATGTAGTGAGATATCAAATGCGCCCAAAATCAAAATATACCAAAACATTTTAGTACGATGTATTGTGACTCTTCAATATATGTCTGTCCAAAAAATTGTCAGTATTCACTAAATAAAATGCCCGCCAAAAAACAGACTTGAAATATAATATGCTAATTATTGTATGAAATGTGCGGTTTTTAGGTCACAGAAATTAGGCTGAAGTATTTTGACACAATCCCAGTGGCAACATCCATGTGTGTTCTGAAGACCGGCTTCCTGTTTGTGGCTTCAGAATTTGGAAATCAGTAAGTAACTTGAGCTTTGATGTTTTACTCTTTTTTTTTTTTTTTTTTTTTAATAACACTACACTTGGTTATTTGGCGGTCCTCTTTGCGGAAAATTCATGTATTATGCATTCTAATTTTTCCACATACATACAATGACCAATGATGTTTTGATTACCGGCAATCTTTTTTAGTTATCTTTATCAGATTGCCCACTTGGGTGATGACGATGAAGAGCCCGAGTTCTCCTCTGCAATGCCGCTTGAAGAAGGGGATACCTTCTTCTTCCAGCCTCGGCCTCTCAAGAATTTAGTCCTAGTAGACGAACAGGAGAATTTGTCACCAATCATGGCCTGTCAGGTAGTTATTACAACAATTTTACAGTGTTATTTTTCCCATACAGTACAAACACAAGATAAATTATATTCTTATACATATTTCCTCTGTATTTAAAAAGTGTATTTTATACATTTATTTAATTTCTTTTAATAGTTACAGTACCATAATTTCACAATTATAAGACACACTGTAGTAAAAGGTGTCATCTCAGTTTAACACATTAGGCGCGCTTAATAATAAGGCATGTTTATTTTATACAATCGCCTAGGCGCTGCGTCGAAGGTGGGTGCAGCAACAAATGACAAGTAGGCAAAATGGGGCAAACCTACAAAAATAAAACTGAGAGCTAACGGGCTCTACCTGCCAGGACACCTCAGGCTAGCTGGCTACTAAAAGTAGCTAACTGGTATTGATAGGGGAAAAAATGCAAGGTTGGCCAACCAAAACATTCAGTAAGCAGCCAGGATAACAGGGAGCCAATAGCAACAAAAACGATTATGTCAACAAACACGAACCGATGTGCAAATAAACCAAATGATCATGGCAGGCTACCTGGATACCATAAAGAGCAAACCTGCACCGATCGGCAGAAAAACGGGCGGCTGGCTGATCAAATACATGCAATAAGCAGTCATTATAAATGGGAGCCAACAACAAAAAATGATTACGGCAACAAACACGAACCCAGTCAGGGAAAAAACAATTAGGATGGCCGGCTATACAGCTAGCCAACTGCTAACGGTTCTAACCTTGAAGGCTTCGGGGAAGCTATCTGGACAGTATTATATTAATTGCAATACACACAGCACGCTTGATTTGAGGGACGGAGCCTGAAGTAAACCTGAAGTTGTACCTCGGCACTGCACGTACTTCAGCAGAAACACACATCGCCGCCGAAGCACACTCATGGCGCCGAAGTATGCACACCACTGAAGTGCAGCTTCTGGTTTACACCGGGCTCGGTCCCTCAAATCAAATTAATAGGTTGAGCCCTGGCTGGTTTAGGCTTTAATACCCTCGGGCAGGGTGCGGATTAAAAACTGCATCAAATGTGAAAAGATATCACACTGGTGTTTTGCTGACAGGTTTTGTAACGTTTATAAGCGGCAAAAGACAAAATGTTGTGGCTGATAGATCGCGAGCTTTATTAATTTCACTCGCATTAAACAGGTATTGACTTTGCACACACGCGACTTAACCATATGATGATGACATGACGGACGGCAGACAACCACAGAAAACGGTACTTCCCGTCTGGTCGGCCAGTAAACAATACACAACAAAAAAGCTTTACTATTTAACACCAAAGTCACGTCAAAGTCCATTTTATTTGCCAATTTCTCTATAGTACTTGACATTGAAGAAACCGAAATTTCATTTCTCTCGACCATGTGCAGACAACAATTGATAACAACAAGGTGCAAATGCACGAAACAGTCCTGACCTAAAATAATACTCAAAAGTGCAAGCCAATACTAAAGTACAAACAACTGACATAAGACAAAACATACAAAAAATGTTAAAAGCAGCAGCAAATAGTGACATATTATAAATAATGGTAAATCTACTGTAAGCATCTCTAATTTTATTTATTTATTTTTTTTCCACAGTAGCTAACTTATTGTTAGCTACATTGAGTGTCTTTGGATTAACTTGTACCTACTTGAAAAATAATTGGTTGGAAAAGCATAAAATGTAACTTTAAAAAAAAATGCTCGCCGAAATTTTTTTGCATGTATCCATCGCTTCTGTCTTCATCAAAAGGGTTACGATAAAATGCCAAATTGTCCGAAGAACCTTGCAGGTTCGCACAGCAAGTCCTCATTGTTAGAAGTTATGTATTCTTCTGTTGTGGTTATTTGCTTATTCAACTGCCGTTTGCTCAGGTGCTTTTGCCGTCCGTCATGGCGCTCATACTGACCGGGAACGTGATGTCAGGTGCAAAGGGTCAATACATCCAGGCAAACAAAAGAGCAGTCTAAAGATAACTGCTCATTTTGTTACAGCAATTTTTAACTCCGGTGTACAAGTTCTTATTAACTAGGTTTAAAAGAAGATATCAGAGGTGTGCACAGAGCAGATGCACATTTGAACAACCTTGCTTTTACTTGTGGTAGTTAAAAAAACATCCAGTGTGAATATTTGCTTGTGCTCACTTAATATCTGGTAAAGAGCTGTAAATTCTACAATATTAACTTAGACTCCTAGTTTAAAAGCGATACTTGGACAGCCTCATCATATGGAACTTTTTACATGCACTTTGGGTATCTTTTCATGACGTCACTATTGTTCGCATATAGGCATCTTGTCAATATTTTACAATTCATATTTTTCCTGTTCAAGTTGTTCGAATACATTTTTATTTATAAACCTGTTTTATATGATAAGCTGCAGTTATTTTTTTCTTATAGATCGCTGATTTGGCCAATGAAGACACGCCACAGCTTTATGTGGCCTGTGGACGAGGACCTAAATCAACTTTAAGGGTTCTTAGACATGGTCTAGAGGTAAACACACATGAACTAATGATATTTTTCAAATCATGTAATCTTGGATTTTTACACTTCAGTGCATTTTTCCCCCTACATATTCAATGCTGATCATAGGTATTTTTTTTACAATTCTGTAATAAATAAATAATAAATAAATACATGATTTTTTTGTGCTATCAGTTATAATATTGACCCAAATACTACTCAATCTAATGGCACTTTTTTTATTTCCATACTGACTGAATTTAGTGTTTGCCAGGTCACCCCACTATTCTGAAGTCATTATGCAAGCTAATGCAAAGAGGAAAGAATGAAATCATCTGTATTTATTAGGGATCAGAATTTTCCGCGGATCCGCGGATTTCCGCTGTTTTTGAACCCCAAAGGTCATTCCCGTAAATCGTCTAATTTTGATGAGAAAATATTTTGGGGGGTGAGGTATGATACGTGACTGTTTCATCACCCCAAGTTAGCAGTTAGAGATGGCGAGAAAAATCGGCAAAAAGAAGCGCAGCGCATTAGATCTATAACACACAACAAATAGATCGACTCCTACCATTGGTCGATAGGTTCGCTGATAACTAATCAGCAGAGCTTTTGTTCAGAGCATTGGCTTTCTCAAACATGGCGCTCCTTCCGGTCTTTTCAAACGGTGAAATGAGTGTTTGAAAAAGTAAATATGAAAATACTAAGAAAAGAAGACGAGGCTTTTGTCTCCGAGATTGATAAAGGAATCAAGAATAAATTTAAGTGGTCATGGCTGGAGAAGACTCACAGACTGACATGTATTTTCTTTAAGCATGTTCAGTTTGTGCATTCTATTTTCAAATTAATGATGAATGGTTATTAATGTATATATTTTCATATATATTGTTGATTAGTAGCTAAATACAAGGTCCATCTTCATCATCAAAACACAATAACAATGGTGATGGTTGTAACATTGTAATCCCCCAATTGTTTTAAACATCTTAAAACTGAAAAAAAAAACATGGTTTCTGTTTTGTTGGATTTAATTCATTCTAGTGCAATTTTCACATAGCAAATAAGATAAATGCCGTTGGCTTGGGGTGGGTTTGCCCCCCTGAGCCCCCCACCGGGCTCCGCCCTGGACCTGGCCGGGGCCTGCGGCCCCTGGACCCTGGCTATTTCAGCTGAAAATGAAAATCTCCATTCTGATCCCTGATTTATGTCGGTGTTCTTTTAAATTTTTCTGCAAATTGTTCCGTCGATTGTTTGGTGTCGACTTGGTTTAATCAGGATTTGGCCGATACCAACTACTTCTCATCCAAACCCCAAATGGTCTCAGATGTTCCCAATGTCTGTGATTAACTCACACATTGTGAATCATAGCCCTGTCCAAATGCCAGTCATTTATCCAACGTGTCAATTTTTTTCATATGATGTAGGATTTTTGTTTTATATTACAAACTTCAGCAGCTATTAAAAAACAGTCTAGTCAGTACAGCGTTCCATTACTTTAAGTGGAGAATCTGTTGAATGCCTTTTGTGATAAGGGAAATTTTGCGCAAAAAAAGGGTTTGTTGTATCAAACTGGTGATGGGGGTTGAGTTATATTATTACACAGTTACCAATATTGGAAAGTTTACAGTCATTAAAAGTTATCAGTAATTGTTATGTGTTAATAACCTTTGAGTTTTTATACGCTATAGGCATTTAGTGGGAGTACTGACTTAAATGGGAGGAAAGGTTTTATTTTAAGAGTTAACGCTGTTAGCAAATGAATGGTTTTGTGTGCAATTATATCTGTTAAACATCTCCACCTTCATCACAAGTCAAAGTTATTATCTGGTATCAATGGTCAATTATCAGGCAGGAATGCCGCATACCTGATCAATTTTATTTCTAATGATATTTTGATGTTAAAAAACAATTTGATGTTATATAAACTGATAAAGTGAATCTTATTAAGAGGCCACTTGATTTTAAGCATATGTTGAAATCTGTTTAATCAATTTGATAAGCTTATAAATGTATTTTGTATAGTGTGAAAGTCTCAAATCCTGACATTTTACTTATTATCTGCCTTATTTTTAAACAGGTTTCCGAAATGGCTGTGTCTGAGCTGCCTGGTAACCCTAATGCTGTGTGGACTGTCCGCAGACATATTGAAGGTATTGTTATGACTGGGCCTGGGTTAACCATGTGATTCTGAATGTGCTGGAGTAAGAATGGGGTCCCAAAAAGTAAGGGTATAACAAAAAAGGATAACTTGTTGAGAAATAGTGAAGTAACAGAACTTCTACAAAACTCCCAGAACCAGGCCAAGGAAGTATGTCAAACTAAAGAACTTAATAAAATGTCTAAGAAGGGAAGCAGCTGAACTGTCCAGCTATTTCCCCCCCAGTAGCAGCCAGTCACTGTCTATACATTTCTAATTTAACTTGAATAAATCCTACGTATGTGGCATGTAAAGAGGTCTTTGTCTGACATGCCCTATGGCCTGGCCAAACCAATATACGAGCTGGTAGGCGTGTGCATTGATGGCTTAAAAAGAGCAACAGAAGAGCGTAAACGGTAAAATACAGGCTGCTTTTGTACTAAATAGCTCATTAACAACGGGTGATGGCAGCAGATGGTGGTTGATAGGCCAAACCAGGAAATGGAGCAGCCGTTTTCAACCAATGGCGTGGCAGTAGTCTTGATTTCTGAAAAACAAAAAGCAAGGACAGTGCTACCCAAAGGCATCGCATGCCATAACAGTATTCTTTCATTATTCACTAAATTTACAGTCATTTGTAATGTCAAAAATGAGTGAAATTGGTGAATTTTCAGGCACGATAGTTACTGATAGAAAAATGGTAATGCACTACCTATCTTGTCCGTCACAAGTTGCTCATGTCTGTCTGTCCTTTCGCTTGATAGATGTGTGTGTGTGTGTGTTGACAAACATCATGCTCACTGTGCACACTGCTCGGTTTACTAAGCTTGCTCATCTTCTTGAGAGTTGACATACACGCGAAAACTAGGATGATGATGATAAAATGACTGTCTAAAAGTGATGTGCTTCATGTCACACCAATTTTTCTTAAGCAAAAAGTCATTTATATTGCAATTAACCCATCTTTTTTAAAACATCTGTATTGCAATTAACTTTATTTAAACATGTTATTGCAAAGTCTGTCAAAACTATTATAGAGGTGGGGTAACAGTCCATTTATAAAACAACCCCCTATTTCCCCCCCTTTATTATGGGCCAGATGACCAAGCACCCATTTACAAAAGGTTTTTGTACATATGATTAGGTTAATATGCATACAACAATGTAAATATTTCAGCCTGTAAAACAAGGGTCCCCAACCTCCAGTCTGGGGATTTTACTATGGTCATACTGAACGTGAGCTGGGGGTTTCTGGCTGTGCAATTGAAATGATCCATATGATCCGCACAACTGTCACGTTGGAAGTAAACATCGCCGCCTGTTACGATAGAAACCAAAGTATGTTTTGATGCACAAATAAATGTTGTCTGCATGGCGTGCGAGTGTGGTGAGTTCTTATTAGGACACTCAAATAAGGTTGCAGTTAATTTAAGTTTATTACTCTTATTCATTGATATCGTTGGAAAAAAAGTGTATTCATGTTTTATGTCAGCCTTAGCTGAGCTGTGAAAATATTGTCAGTCGGTGAGTGGGTAGAATGTTTTCAAACATCTGAAATGGTCCATTCATCTCTACAATTTCAATAATGTCACCTACTTTTCTCATGTAACATTTTTCTTCCATTTTTGGTGAAGTTAATTTTCTCTTAAATATTGTATTTTTGTTTTCATGTGTATTTACTTAATGGTCCTTTCTTTTTACTACTTAGATGAATTTGATGCCTATATCATCGTTTCTTTCGTCAATGCTACGCTGGTTCTCTCCATTGGCGAGACCGTAGAGGAGGTGACGGATTCTGGATTTTTGGGAACGACTCCTACACTCTCCTGCTCACTGCTGGGTGATGATGCCCTTGTTCAGGTGTTTACAATGTTGTAACCTTTTCTGAACAACGCAACGGTGATTAATTTTCTCTTTGTCATTTCATCCTGTCTGATCTTTGTCTTTCTTTATAGGTTTACCCCGATGGCATCCGCCATATCAGAGCAGACAAGCGTGTAAATGAGTGGAAAACTCCTGGCAAAAAGACCATCGTCCGTTGTGCCGTAAACCAGCGACAAGTGGTTATCGCACTTACAGGTGGTGAGCTGGTCTACTTTGAAATGGACCCGGTAAGAGGAATGTTGTCACACTAAAATTACATACAGTACATGCTGAATGTTGCAGGTCTGCGAATTGTGTAACAATTTTCCCTAACAACAATTACCACCACCATAAAATTGTATCATATATTAATAAGTCTTAGATACTAGGTCGATCAGACGGATGCTATTACTATTTGGGGTGGGAGCATATGCTTTGATCACGATTCTATTGTAACTCGATACCAAGGTGCATATTCTACTTCATATTCCTCGATAATTGCCATTCTACAAGTATTGCGATTCGATATAATTGATGATTGCAATTTAATTTTCATTTGTAAAAACAAGCAACTTAAATCATATACTTTTGGGACAATAAATCATGAATTAAGTTCAAACAATGCACATCGGTCTGTCAGTCAGTCCGGAAGCTGACATTTGTTTTAACAGAGACAATGAGAACTTAACAGGTACACAATGCAACAACTTTACAGCCACAAAATGTAATCAACTATAATGTCGTTGCTTGCTTTCATCCTCCATAGTCACACAAATAATCACGATTGACAGATATATTGTTCAGAAAAAAATCCCCTCTGCATTATATGCTATTATGATATCAGTTTAATAATAATACTGAATACCGTTCTGAAGAAAAGCAATGTAATGTTCAAGAAATCAAGTCAAGGATTAATTAAGAAATCATTATTAGCTTGACATTTTGTTCCTTTTATTAAAACTACCCCTGTGCACGATTTCAGCCTGTTAAGTTAAAACTTTTTGAGGAACAATGATGAAACCGATCGAAAGGTCTTTGACTAAACTTTTCAGTAAATTAGTGCAAAAATGTGGTGCTAAGACTTTTAAAGTGACTACAGTAGAGCATATAAATGTCTCTTTGCTTCTCTTCAAGTCTGAAAATTTCACACATTGAAGTTGAAGTTCTTAGGCTTTGAAAACAAAAATTAGTAAATGGTAAAAGGAGGTATGTAATTAAGTAAACATAGTTTCTCTTAGAAAAAAAGAAAGAAAAAAAAACAATCGCACAGCTTAAGCACTGTTAACTAGTCATCAACTTGAAAATGAGCTTGTAAAGTGAAATTGTTTTGCCTGGTGGGTCATACAGCTTATCAAACTTGTACACCAGGTCTCTGAATGCTTGATTGTCAATCATATTGAACGGCAACATTTCAGTAGCAATGTACCCTGTGGTACAATCTTTTATCGTGTTTTAACCCTGTTTAGTGGCACCTTCTGGAAACAAGGTTTGCCAGACCGCATCTTCGGTAGTTTGGGGCTTACAGCTGTTGCTCGGTTCACATCCACAATGTGTCCAAAATACTAAAGTGGTACGTGGTTTTGAATCTAAAAGTTGCACCGCCTTAAAAGATAGCCGAGTTTGTATGCTTCTGCATCTCTGCGCGTTGGCATGAGTTCCACTATATTTCAGTCATGGATGGTCACAAAAGGGGGTGCTGGGAAGAAAAAGAGACGGTAATCGCGATTGTAATAAAATATTCCCGAATATGAAAAAGATTGGCGATTAGATGATTGTATCATATTTGCGACAGCCCATTTGCTTTCCCGCATGTCTACGTACCGGATATGTCAGAAAAACCATGACGTTCATTTTATAAATCGCAATATACATATTAATAAATTTTCCACTCCTAATTATGATCGGCTTTTGCCTTTAGCGATCTTCCTCTGAATGATTTTATTTTAGAAATGTTGCCACTCTACTTTCTGTGGCGCCAACTCAGAAAGTGGGTTGCCTGTCTGTCTGACCTCTGAATGAATCTTCTATTCCCTTATTACATGGTATGGCATTCAGACATACCTCTTGGGGAATTAAAGGAAGTTCACTAAAATATTCTATGTCAATAGGTGCAAATGCGTGTGCAAAGTAGAAAATACACAAATGCAGTGTTTTAGTTTTAAGTCTTGTGACTTGGTGAAAATGTACTGCAGTAATCGGCTCTGAGAAATGGGACCTTGGGGAGAAGACTAACGATCACTGAGTCATCTGCAGATCTCATGATGGGCCTTTTTTACATTTTTCTACATAGGTTTGTATAGTAAATTATACAAGAAAATGGTAGACGAAGGCCTATCATGAACCAATGGATGGAGGCGCAGTGTCATGAAAATCTTTTATTTTTTTCTTCAGTTTTTGTCTACCTATTAGAAGGTCATTCATTTGACGCCTGTTCTGCCCCAAGCCATGATAGCCCACTTTAGAGTCATAGGCCATGGCGTTACTGTATCCCCACCCAGCACTGGAAGCACACTAACCCCCCTTTTTCAAGCTCCTAAAACGCTTGGTGTGTATGACCGAGGGAACCACTTGGGACATTATCAGTGTGGCATGCCACAACCGCAAACTGCCAATCTTAAGTCAGAGTAAATATGTTTTTTTGCACAATCAATTCAGGTTTGTTTAGGAACGTAAGTAGATAAACATATCAGACTGTACAGCAGGTCAGGGACAAAGTTGTAGCCAGGTTTCATGCAGCGTTGAGCTTTTAAACATCCCAAACGCTAAACATCTGCTGGAGCACCTAAGCTGACATGCGTTTTATATGGTTAATCTCTAAGAAGAATCCAAGCGTAGCATGGTAACTTCCAGTGGGCTGTCGGAACGTTGATAAACGAATATGTGTCTCATGTCACCAGTCACTAAAATATGTTGTGCCACGTATCACTGGAAAGCTTAGACTCCTGATTGAAAATATGCTGACCATATCAAAATGTACTCATCACAGAAATGTCACAGTCTAAAACGAGATACAAAAAACCTATAAAGCCGCGATGGCTCAACAATATGTCACTTGATAGTCAGCTGATTATAGGATTTCCCGCAAACTTTTAGTCATTACATCAAGGACCGGCAAGTAAATCCAACCGTGTAAAAATATTTACTCCTAAACACATGTTAATGCTGACAGATATAAATGAAAAAATACGCCTAAACAGGTTTCCGCATCATTGGACGTTGGTTGTTGTAATCAGTTTCGCCATAAAAATTTGCGTTTATGATTAAACAGGACCTAAACCACGAGAGTACAGTTCCTGAGATACCAATGCATTCCAGACGAACAAGTAATATGTTGTGGTCGACAGTATCAAAACCAGCACTGAGATCCAGCAGCAGTAACATTGATGAGGCACCAGAATCTATTGCTAAAAGGAGATCTTTGGTTACTTTAGCCAGGGCTGTCTCAGTAGAGTGATTTGCCCTAAATGCTGACTGGACAGTTTTAAAGAGGTTATTTTCTGACATGAAGTCATTTAGCTGCTGTGCAACGACCTTTTCAAGTAATTTTGCAAATAATGGCTGATTTGACACTGGCCTATAATTACTTAGGCCTTCTGGGTCAAGGTTAGGTCGCTTAAGCGTGGGTTTAATGACGGCAGACTTGAAGGCTACAGGAACAGTACCCGAGGATAGCGATATATTAATAATATTTAAAACTGATGGTCCTAAGATCCCAAACAGATCCTTCACCAGTGAAGCTGGAAACAGATCAAACAGGCAAGTAGTTTGTTTGGCCCTACTGACCATCTGTGTTAGACTATCATGGGACAAATCATTAAAACTGGAGAATGTTTCTGAATAACCGCTGACACGGTCCTGACCTAACACCTCCACATCTTTGATTTGTCAAAGCCCACGTACTGGAGAGCTATGTTCTGCAAGACGCTATGTGTAAAGTTAATATACATGCTGCATTTCAATTAGCCATACCGAACAGATGATGTTCTCAGTATCAAGCTGTGCCGAATTAATTTCTTGAGTAAAATCAGCAGACTGATTGTATTCATAGCTGGGCAGAGCCAGGACAAATACAGAGCAATCAAGAACAAAAGCAACCAACACATACTAACCTGGATTCACCTTACCATTTGCAAATGACTCTAAAAATGCAATCGTGAGCAGCCGTTAAAATATATGTAATCATTCAGTTATTTAACTTTGGGCGAGAACCGCATTCACAGCATACATGCAACTGTCGATTACGGCTTCTAAATGTTGTTGATTCTCCGTTAGACTTAAGACTTTTTAAAAATTGATTTCACCACAATCCACACAGATCAAGTAAAGCCAAGATTTCAAAATGCACTAAAATTTTGAAGCCATGAGTGGTAATTAGTTTTTACTAAATAATTTATGGCACCGGTGTTGGTCCAGTATTTTAGGTCAGAGCCAAAATCCTGCTTGCTTTTAAGGTTTCCCTGCTCAACCACATCTGAATAGTTGGTTGTAAACAAGTCTGACCTATTAGATAAATCAAAAGCTTGTAGATCTGTGGCCTGTGAACACTGGACATATATTGTGATTGTTCAACAATATTATACAAATGTATAGTGATAAATGGATATAAGAAAATGTTATTAATGTGTATTTGAATCCTCTGTTTTGTGCATCATTTTAGTCTAAATTCTGAGCTGCTAGAGACTGCCTAAATGACTTGAAATATTTGGACATTTTCACAAAAACTTTTTCATTTTCACATGCTCTTGGTACTACTTAAGAGCTATATTTTATTTTTTTAGTGTGTCTGCTTAGTTGTTAATTTCATGTTAATTATGTTTGGTTACTTGTATGCAGTTATGCCTTTTATGCAATTAACTGACAACTTGGTTTTTATTTCTGATAAATTGTTGTATTTCTTTTGTTCCATCTCCCCAGTCTGGCCAGTTAAATGAGTATACTGAACGTAAAGAGATGTCCGCCGACGTGGTTTGCATGAGTTTGGCCAATGTTCCTCCTGGCGAACAACGCTCTCGCTTTCTGGCTGTGGGACTTGTTGACAACACTGTTCGGATCATATCCCTAGACCCCTCGGTAAGAAAACAGGTTCTCCTTTTTTTGCTGGTTTATGGAAACCTTCATCTTCACAGTAAAACCCTTAAGACTGTTAACACGTTATCAAATATATATGTTTATGAACACAAATCATCCTTTTGAAGTGCCCTGAGAGTTTTGGACTGTTGCATTACCAGTAATTCACCATCTTTGTTCCCCCTTTTTTAGTAAAGAAAATTAATGAAGCTTTGCCTGATGTTCATATAAACATGGTTTTGCAACATTAGATTAATTTACATTGATATTGTGAACATTGCCAATTATTTTGCCATCCATTCTACATTTTTATGCGTATTTTGTCCCAAGCATTTCACAGAAAAGTCAACATTGTCGTTGAATTATATGGTTAAGTAATCATGCAAATGCACACTCAGTGTTAAATGATTTGAGAGGCTCTATTATACTCAGGACCCCATTTTTGTGAGCACAAGCGGTTAAGAGAATGGTTAGCAGGTATTGGAAATTTGAGACTAATTGAAGTTCCTTCTTCATATGTCAAAACAGTTTCTTTATAACAGCATAAAATGACATCAAAGATGACTTTGCAAATATACAAAAGGATACTTGTCAGTTATTCAATCTTTCAACGTAATATCTGCGCAAAAGCACCACATGATAGGCCTCAGCTGCACAAATGCAAAGAAGCCACATTGATGACTCCTGACGAGTTTGAAAGGTTTTTTTGTGTCTACCTCAAGTCTTTAATGGTATTGCCGGAGGTCATCAGTACTAATACCTAACCTAATAATGTGGTTCTAAAGAAGAAGAAGAAACCCCAAACACAGCGCGAAAAAATTAATTTGAATCTTTTACTTTCCAGGACTGTTTGCAGCCGTTAAGTATGCAAGCTCTCCCAGCCCAGCCTGAGAGTCTCTGTATTGTTGAAATGGGAGGAGTTGAGAAACAGGACGAGCTTGGAGAGAAAGGAACCATTGGCTTCCTCTACCTTAATATAGGGCTTCAGGTAAGATACATCTTTACATCACATAAAAATAACGAAATTCCTATAATTGTTTTTTTATTTGATATACAAATGTAAAATACAAAACTAATATGCATGAATAATATATAAAAGCAGCATGGGTCATTGGTATTGATTTTTTTTTTTTTTGGCCCTGAGGTTATGGGGAAAAAAGTTTATAAGAAAATGTGGTGGAGCTTCAGGTCATGTTCTGAGGCTGATCGGATTCAGTGTTATAAGGAATTAGTTAAAATTGCAACCAACGGATTTTTCCAGCTATTACTGTGAATGTAGATTTTCACTTCTGTTTCTGTAATTTTTCGGGGGGGTTCACTTGCTTTTTCAGTCCATATACTAAGCTGCCTTGTATTTTTTAAATGAATCTGATACTATTTGACATGATATAAAAAAATAGTGAAGCACTGCCCTACATGGAAAGTATCTTCCTCTTTTTGACCTGGCTGCAGGTGCTTTTTTTGGGTCCAGAGTATTTTGTTGACATGATAGCTTTTAGAGAAACTCGACATTGAAGATTTGCTCGTATGTAATATAGGCTCGTCAAGCAGTTTTCTGTACGTGTGCAAATAAGACCGCAAAGTTATTGTCACAAAGGCCTACAGAGGCAAGAAAGAAGCAACGCGACTGTTTAGCCAATCCAAATACAGAACACAAGGCACGATCAAAATAAGCAATGTATCAAAACCACGAAGAATAAACCGCAATATAGTGAGGGATTACTGTAACCGTGTCTTGTTTGTGTGTCATCTCTTGTGGTAGAATGGTGTATTGCTGAGGACTGTCTTGGATCCAGTCACTGGTGATCTGTCTGATACGAGGACTCGCTACCTGGGCTCACGTCCTGTCAAGCTTTTCAGAGTCAAGATGCAGGGCCAAGATGCTGTGTGTTTTTGCAAATGTTTACAAGACAATTGTACTTTCTTCAAAGTTGGAATTAATTCCACGTTAATCCTTCTGTCATCATCATCAGGTGCTTGCCATGTCCAGTCGCTCGTGGCTCAGCTATTCGTACCAGTCTCGTTTCCATTTGACCCCTCTTTCGTATGAAACCCTGGAGTATGCTTCAGGCTTTGCCTCCGAGCAATGCCCTGAAGGCATAGTGGCCATTTCCACCAACACGCTGAGGTAAAAAAAAATAAAAAATAAGAATTGGGCGGGTATGGACAGGTCTGCTTGTAAAATGTCTTGCCTACTAAACTGTACAACAACTGCTGAATTATGTGGATGGTTTTCAGTGTCTGGTCTTCCTTTAGCTTCAGAAAGTTATGCATTGATTTGGCACCTAATAAACCTTTTAATGCCTTTCCTTACAGAATTTTGGCATTGGAAAAACTTGGAGCGGTCTTCAACCAAGTGGCGTTTCCACTACAGTACACTCCCAGAAAGTTTGTAATACACCCAGAGACCTGCAACTTAATTTTGATTGAGACTGATCACAATGCCTACACAGAGGCTACCAAAGCGCAAAGAAAACAACAGATGGCTGAGGTAAGGACATTTTTGTGGGGAGTAATATTTACCGTAAATTCCGGACTATAAACTGCTACTTTTTTCCCAAATTTTCAACCCCGCGGCATATTCAGAGTTGCGGCCAATTTATGTAATTTTTCTAACGGGCCGCGTATGAGAGGTAAGATTTAGACCGGTGAAATATATGTGCCGAGGAAAATCACAAATTATGAGCGTTAACATACCCTCATCGTGCAATTTGCACAAAACGGGCTCATGACGCGGCCACTATGTCAAAGGCAAACGGGCACATTACTGGGACGTATTGAGGCAAGGCAGCGTGGAACGACTTCATCATGACATAATTTCTTTCCGACATTGAGAAAGAGAATCTAGATGTCTTTACCAATATGGAAGAAGCGTGTCGTCTGCCGCGATTCTTTCGATTACGGCTTTTATTCCCTTAACATACTGATTAGCAGGTATGCGAGCGTCTTTTTAGTAGCGTGAGGCTACCTCCCAAAGGCACGGTTTAGGATGAAAGTTATATTATTATTATTATTAAAGCTTTGAAAACTCTCTCGATGTACCGTCTTTCTTTGTAAATATGTGTAATATGTATTTGCAACTGTATATTTTTGTAATGTATTTATTTGAGACACTTATTCTGCACGAGCAAATTAAAAAAGAGGGGCGGAGCAAACGCCAACGCTGATGGGAAAGTGGGGACCGGTAAAAGTGAGTTTTTGTGGACACGGCGGACAATGGATATTTATTTTTCCCACCCTTACTTTTGGAAATATACACTTTTTTTTCCTTGAATTACTATCAACAGGCACCCAGAATCTGCAGGTCTGCAACAAATTTTAAGTACCTATATAATTTTACGTTCATTTTGGCGGCTGTGATTTTTGGACTGTGTGCTTCAATGAAAGACATTTAGTTTCAATCGCGGGACTTGAAGTTCGGCTTCAATTAATCTCGTGTTTGTTTGGTGAGGGTTCATGTGGCTTATATACAGGTGCGGCTTGTGTATGGACAAAATTGGTTTTCCCCTTAAAATATGATGGGTGCGGCTTATAATCAGGTGCGCTCTATAGTCCGGAATTTACGGTATGACTGAGAATGCACAAGAACTTTTTTACTACCGATATCCAATAAAATCCTGATTCCGTTGACCGATAACTGATGAATTACTTAGACTACTTTCTATGTTTTGACAGAAAGAGCATACATCAAATTACTTATATGTGTAACTGTTTTAGTTTTCAATACACTAACAATGTTATACCACTCTTTGTAAACATGTCTCCAAAAAGTGTGGGAGAAACCAGAGCTTGACTTAATCAAGACTTATTTTGTCAAAATGATTATAATTACTATAATAACAACATGTTTTTATCAGAATCATAAAGCTGACATAAATATTGCAGAACATGCATAAGTACATGATTATGGGGTTAATTATAACGGCGTAAGTATATGATTATGGGTATGTTTATTAGGTAAAAAAGGTTTCTGGTATACTTTTTGCACACATGATTACCGAAGCTGTATGTTTTTGTGATTAGAACAAAAAGTGCACATAATAATACAGGTAACATCCGACTTAAGTCCTGCTCATCTTACGTCCACCCATACTTATTAACCCGGCCATCAGATGTTAATTTTGTCCAGCGCTTTCTCGTTTTTTTAATACGGTCTCGGCAGCATAAGGCTCCATTGTAAGGGATTAAAAAAAACATATCACGCATCCTTAAAAAAATATCACCTTTTCTTATGAAGTGGTATTTTCTGAGGAGTTTACATTAGTAGCTACGATAAATCAAAATTAATGAACAAATAATGATGCATAAAGCCCACGCACACCGGACTCCAACGGCATTTTGCTTGTGGCGTCAGGTGTGTGGAGAAACTTATTGGAGGAAAACGTTGCGGCGCCAATTATCAAACATGTTTGATAATTTTGTCACTCAGACATCAATGTGAAATGGTCCGAAAGGCAGCGTCGCTGAAAACTGCGTCAGGTTTGCAGGGGCACGTTGCCTTTGGAGTTTTTGAGTCAAAGGCGCAGAGGTCAAATTTCCTATGCTGTTGGCGTCAGTTGTTCGCAGTATTCAAGGAACTGCATTGAGCAACCATGGAGGTTTCTCATAGTAGTGCATGTGAAGCTGATTTATAGAAGCAACGTGCCAAAGGAGTAAAGAACATAACGGTAAAATATGTACACTAAGTTTATGGCTACCGCAGAAAACTACACAATGTTTCTCAATAAACACATTTGCTGACTGTGTCCGCAGCTGTCGGTCTCAATAAATGAGAGGGAATGCAGGGAAACATGGTTCTTCACTGTGCATATGACAATAAACACTTTGAATTGAGTTGAATTTAAAAATAGACTCATCACAGAAACATCCTAATCAGTCTGAAACAGGATACTGGGAAAATCAAAAGCCGGGGTAGCTCACTAAAGTCATCACGTTCAATAACAATGCACAACCATGGTCCTCTTGCATCCGTGAGGGTAGTAAATCCAACCCTGTAAAATATTTACACACTCCAAAACACCCAGTAATGCCGACAAATAAGAGAAAATCCGTCGAGCAGCATCTGCATTGATGGACGTTGCTTGTTGCTCGCTGTCTGTTTCGCTCCATAATTCCTGTTTACAAATACAGATTAGTAAAAAGTTATTTCCCCTTGATGCTTTTAATGTACGTTTATGTTTTGTAGCATCATAAATTTTGTTATCTTCTTTTGAATCTCTTGGGGCTGAGGTTTTGGCTTGATTCCTAACCACTTATCCATTTTTCCTGTGTTCTCTGTGCGTCTACTTTGGAAAATTATATGCAAATGCACGACCTGATAACGCTCGGGAAAGTCCGGAAGCACGAAGTTAGGCTTCTGATTGGCTGCTGATTATGCAAATTGCCAAAATTTCCAAACCGAACGAAGATTTCAAAATCTGAATTAAGCAAACGTTTGAGTTGAAAAAAAAAAAAAAAAATTTCCCCTTGAAAGAGTGGTCGGCCACCTGGGCGGAGACGTTTTGTAAGTTGTACACCCGACGTAAAATATGCGCGCCCCGGGCGTCCGGGCAGACGTTATTTCAGACACTGCTTTTATGTGCGCCTTAGAGTCATGACAATACAGTAAATTGGCGTAATGGCACAAACACATGCAACATTCATATCAACCGTAATGCACAGCACTCGGGGAAGTTCAGAAGCCCATACAATCACAACTTGTTGTATACATTGTGATCCATGGATATCTATCTATCTCTCTATCTACATCGTGCTCCATGTTTGAGAACTTTATCATTAATTGGTGAGCTCTGATGCCTTGCACTCATTATGGAAAGGTAGAGAAGAGTCATGACCAGGTTGTAGTCTTCCATACTATTTGAAAAAATATTAATATGTATAACAAGGTACATATGTGCTTGGAATCTCTATTGAGTTGTGCTACTATGATTAAAACAAATTATAATAATGAACAGAAATAAATTCTTAGATTTTGACAAGTTGTGTCGACTGATTGAATATTATAGCGTGACTCCAAGTGGTTGATAATAAGGTTTATTTTTATCGCTATCAGGCCGATGACAGTGACGTCATAGTATGCTAACAGTTTGACGACCATACCCCTGAGGACTAACATATTTTCCGGACTATAAGGCGCACAGGAGCACAAGTCCCATTTTTTGGGGAAATATATTTGATAAATCGAACACCAAAACCATTCACGTCATCCTAAAAGGTAATTTAAAAATAAAGAGCCACGGGCTGAATACATTCGTAGTTTCTGAACGTAACATTAAATAATTTGTACGCCTGTTAATATCAGTAATCTGATATTCAGATAACGCTAGCATAAAGAACATACTTAACAAACTATAGGTTTGATTCCAAATCACTAAATCCGAATACATTTTCATCCTCTGTGTCATGGTAGTGATGCACCGCTTCCTCTTTTCACATGTGCGTCTCTTACAACAGATGTCCTTCTGCTCTTTGACAGTAACTAACAAGTGTAACGTGTCGTTTTGAGGAGGGTTGTGGGTCACTCCTTAGTGTAGAAAAATACACATAGAACACGTGCGACTTTTTGGGTGAGCGACACAGTCGGCATTCATTTATTGAACACACAACAACTCCACAGCTAACTCTCACTCTTGCGACACCGGGCTCCCCGCCTTCCTCATTTATGACGCACCTCACTTTCTGCGCCTACACATGCTTTCCAACCTCTTTTTTTCCTCTTTTTTTAGCTTTATATTTTACAATTAGCAGCTTGTAATATGGAATACGGTATATGATTTTCGTTTTGGGTGCCATTTTGTCTTCTCAGTTGTTTTTATAATTTACTGGTGTGTGCCGAAAACTGTCCCCCCGCGTGAAATGGTCACAAAGGACGTGAGATTTGGATTTTATGAACGACGGTGCACAACATGAGAGAATGGGCTCCTTTCAGTATTAACAGGAACAGGCTTTGTCCTCCCTCTGTGTGAAAAATAATGTTAGCCTGGAGCCGTGTAGACACGGGGTCACCAATGATAAACACTTGAACATCAAAACAATTTTTCCCACAGCTTGGTTTATTTCTAATAAAAATGTGGTTGGTACATTGCCTTGTGGCAAGCAAGAGACATTGGGCAGCTGGGTTGAATTCGTTTTAATGATGTTTGACAATTTTTATGGACAGCTGTTGCAGCGTGCAATACGTTATGACTTCTGTGCAAACCAAACAATTCCAAAATATGTCAGTTCGTGTCTATCCTTAAATTAAACATTGCAAGTGGAGACCTTGTTTCCTGCTCAACTATCCGCCAATTGCCTGAATTCACATTTAGTTTAGTCTATATTTAAACCGTGTTTCCGTTGTAACTACAAAGCTTTGTATAGTTCAATGTTTGTCTGTCTGGGCAAAGTGGCCCGTATTTATTCGTTAAGGGCATTATTTTGGACGTTCTTTCTTCCTTCAGCTGTCAAGGTTCCTGGTTATCTTTTCTGGCAAAAATTATAAAAGTATTTTCCATACAAACTTGTGACTTTAATTGTATTGTGATGATGTTTTTCTAATGGTGACTGCTGAATAAAGTACAATAGATCAAAAGCATGTTAATAAGAGAGATCAATGTTTTTCTGATATGGAGCATAAAGTCAACTACATTTTGGCATTCTTTTTACATATATTGTGGTTGCTTGCAAAAACAAATAATGCATTATCACGTTACATTTACAGCTCCTTAATTGCTTTAGTAGTCTTTCTTTTTCACACACAGCCTTCTATTTGTCATGTCACAATGCATAGCATGCTTGAGGGTGAAAGACACGGAAAGTAAAAACTACATTATCTATGTTAAACTGAGTATGATTGCACTAAATGCAATCATGTTGATTTAATAGACAAACCAACAGAGTTTATGCTTTTGCCTGATGCATTTTTATGTTTCCGTTGTCGGTCTTGCACATTCAGGAAATGGTGGAGGCTGCAGGAGAGGACGAACGAGAGCTAGCTGCTGAAATGGCCGCTGCTTTCCTCAATGAGAATCTTCCAGAAGCCATTTTTGGTTCGCCAAAAGCTGGTGCCGGGCATTGGGCCTCGCTGGTGCGGCTGATCAACCCTATTCAGGGTAAAACACTTGACCAAGTGCAACTGGAACAAAAAGAAGCTGCTTTTAGGTATATTTTGTTTGTATGAGACAGTAATTTATGTGTCATTATTTTGATAACCCTAATGCACATTTTTAGTTCTAATAATTCATGTTTTTGTGCCTGTTAGTGTGGCAGTTTGCCGATTCCACAATGCAGGGGATGACTGGTATGTCCTGGTAGGTGTGGCCAAAGATATGATCCTCAACCCAAAAACAGACGAGGGTGGCTTCATCTACACCTACCGCCTCACTGCCGGTGGTGAAAAGCTTGAGTTTGTGCACAAGGTGACGGTTGCGTTATCTGCATATTAGAAGTTTCATTGCCGGTGCTTAT
Source organism: Urocampus carinirostris (assembly GCF_059441175.1). Lineage (NCBI taxonomy): Eukaryota > Metazoa > Chordata > Actinopteri > Syngnathiformes > Syngnathidae > Urocampus > Urocampus carinirostris. The sequence continues at coordinate 5,636,790 of NC_142355.1, forward strand.
ATTGAGTAGAGAATGGGTGCATTTGATTCGCTGTAAAATGTATCAATTGGTTACAATTGAGTGATCTTACATTCGTAATCTGGGTTTGATCCCTGGTGCCACCATTAATAGGCAATATTGTCTGGGATAAGTATCAAATTCAGTAGACATTTCCAATTTTCTCCCTATATATATGTAAATGATCTGCATTTATCTAGCGCTTTTCAAGCCACTGAAGACCTCCCAAAGCACTTTACAATGTGCTTCACACTTACCATATCACACACACACACAGATAGCAGCGTCAGCCATGCAAGGCAACTACCTGATAGCATAGCCATATCATTTCCTCCGGATTATGCAAATGTATCCTAAAAGTTAGTAAAAAAGGGTCTAGGGGCATTAGGGATTCAGCGCCTTGCCCAAGGACACTTCAACATATAACAGGCAGGAGCCACAAATCGAACCTGCGACCTCTTGATCCCAAGACAAGCGCTTTACCTCCTGAGCTACTGCCGCCCTAAGTGCATGGGACCTTAAGGGGCATGTTCAAATTTTATATATATACATATATATATATATATATATACAGGATAATGAGTATTGATATATTATTTAGATAAGACTGTTGAAGACAAGCAAGACATGTACTGAATGAATACATTTTGATTTTGTATTTTCCCTCGATCTTGAGGTTGACCTAATTTGAACAATACGTTTTTTTGTGTTAAATATGTGTGGCTTTTGTACATGTTTTTTACTGCCATGACTTACATCATGTGGCTTTTAAGGGCTTTCCCTGCTTAATGTGTCTGGAGTTAGTCATCAGTGTCTGCGTTTAAAATTCAGATTTGAGTTGATTACACAGATTTATACATTTAATGGACAAGAGACAAAGAAAATGCGAGAAAAAATAATAGATGTAAAGAATTAGCCAAAGTGTGATGAAAGTTTGACATAGATTAACTTACACAATAGTTTTGCCTGTATTTTGAATGGAAAAAAAACTAACATCTAGAAATGGAGCATTTACATCAATGAGGATATCGAGCCAAGGTGTTGTGTGTTGGCATAGTCTTTAAAAACAGGAAATGTTTTGCAACAACTGTTTTACTCTCATCGAAAAATAATCAATACCCCTGTTTTCCCTTCAACAGACACCAGTAGAGCATGTGCCACTAGCCATTGCCCCGTTCCAGGGGCGGGCCTTGATTGGAGTCGGGAAACTCCTAAGAATTTATGACATGGGCAAAAAGAAACTGCTGCGGAAGTGTGAGAACAAGGTGTGTAGCCTAAAACAACACAATTTGTGGCCACTTCAACCAAAAGCTTTGCAATGGAAAGCAATTATGAAACTTAGTGTTTCTTTCTCAATGCATATTTGGCAACACTGGCAGGGATATTAGTTGAAATGTACGGTGTGCCATCTTCAGTCTCACTTTTTCTCTCTTTAGCATATACCCAATCTGGTGACTGGAATCCATCCCATTGGCCAGCGTGTGGTGGTCTCAGACGTCCAGGAAAGTCTTTTCTGGGTCCGCTACAGGCGAAACGAGAACCAGCTCATCATTTTTGCCGACGATACGTGTCCCCGCTGGGTAACAACAGCGTGTCTGCTCGACTACGACACCATGGCCTCTGCTGACAAGTTTGGCAACATCACCATAGTGAGTACCGTAAAATTGGGACTATAGAGAGAACCTGATTATAAGCAGCACCCAGTACATTTTGTGGATGCAAGCCGAGCCGCAGAGTTGATAGCTTGGGGGAAAAGTTGCAGCTTATTTGACTGAGTTTTTCGATAGTAGACTACTTTAGAGGCCCTCCGTGTGGAACACGTCATCCAAACATGTGGTTTAAAAATGCTTTCAGTCCTTTAATTTACCATATATAATGCATACAAACTGTCCAACATACACTCTTCCCTTTAATGTACTATTTACATTTCAGGTGCGTCTTCCTCCCAACACCAGTGATGATGTGGATGAGGATCCAACTGGCAACAAGGCCTTATGGGACAGAGGGCTTCTCAATGGAGCTTCACAAAAGGTACTGTGCATAAGTTTTAACCTTTATGTTATTGTACAGGCTTTAATTTTAGTCAGAAGAGTAAATTTAGTTTTTTCAGAGTATGTTTTTGTTATACTCCTGTGTGTATGCTAATGCCAATATTGACTGCTTTCTTATGTGATTGATATTCCAGTCTGGAATTTACAGTACATTACGTTGCCAACTAAGTCTTAGTCATAACTACAGAAAAACATTTTACCTTATGAAAAGCTGTTATTTTGGTATCACCTACATTTGTCGACAAATTGGCATATTTGAAAAAGGATTGTGTGGATTTATCGCTCATGCTAGCATTTGCAACGCCGGCTGGTCACCCAAGCAGGAGTACGATTGAGCTATATTGTATAAGGAAGCAATACCAAACATTAGAGAACACATCTTGTGATTGTAAGCCTTTTCATACTAACATTAAGGCATTAATAGGATTACATAAAATGTTTAATGCAAGAGTGATGTCTCATCTCGTAAATGTAATTTTGATGGAGACAATTTTCACCCAGAGGTATGACACTCTGTAACGAAAACTAATCTTCAGGCATTGCGACAAGTCCCATCCTGTGTTGTACCTGCATTGTGTTCAAACTCTAATATTAAAAGTAAAATGTCTGGCATCTGAATGTTTCTTTTTGAAAAGAGGATGTTCTTAATGTTTGAAGTTAAAGTACTGTACTTTCACGAATATAAGGCGCACCGGGTTGTAAGGAGTACCCCACAAAAATAGTTTTTTTGTCCTATATTTTCCATACATTAGGCGCATCGGACTGAAGGGGGTAAAGTGGGAACTTCAACAAAACAGTCAGATAATTCAGTCAAACTTATTAATCCCTTTACATTCTAACGGCTCGCAAAGAAGCAAATGCGTGTCTCAGACACGTACGGACACGGTGTCTGTACTATGTAACCAATTACTCAAATGCATCTTTCCACATATCATTAGGAAGGGTAAACTCTTGGATCTCAAGAAATGCCAACCGTTTCTTAGTTTCTATTTTGTTTTTTGCTGGCAGCTGTCCGGACAGCAAAGTAAGAATTTCATTGTGCAGGAAAACGTGGTTCTTTACTGTGCATATGAAAAATAACACTTTGAATTCAATTGAAAAAAAAAGACTTATAACAGAAACATCAAGATCAGTCTGACACAGGATACTGGGAAAATATAAAGCCAGGGTAGCTCATCAAAGTCGTCTCGCAGCCATCAAGTTCAATAATAAATCACAACCATGGTCCTCTCACATCTGTGAGTGCAGTAAATCAAACCGTGTAAAATATTGAAACTCGAATACACGCAAGTGCCGACAAAAGAAAAATCCCCCGAGAAGCATCTACATCGATGGGTGTTCCTTGTTTGTAAGCTTTCTGTTTAGCCCCCATAATTCCTGTTTGCAAATACAGACTACTAAAAAATATTTTCTCTAGGCCGTAGAGCAACCTAACTGTTATTCACATTTTTTTCGGCCAATTGCAGGCTTTGTTTTGCCCCGTTTTAGCCTATGCAAGCCTGTAAATGCTAAAAAGGACCTGCCTCCTTTACCTCCGAATAACTTTAGCCAATCTCGTCGGCGGCTGCTTGCCTTAGTTGCGAGACCTTGCGACTCAATATTGATCCATATATAAGGCCCACCGTATTACAAGGCGCATTGTCAGCTATTTAAAAAAAATAGTATTTTCGGTGCACCTTATAGTTGTGAAAATACGGTACCTAACAACTATAGTGCAAGTATGACTGAGGAAAAACATTCACGGTAATGGGTGAAGACAGTGCAAGGAATGATTCACTCGGACTGGGGATTGTAGCAAAACACCTGTTGAAATTGGTTTTAAGTGAGTAATTGTCATTTTTGAAACGCTAAAAGCACCAAAAATTTGTTTCACTTGAGAATGTCTCTTTGAACTCACTCCATTTCGGACGATGTTCACAAATGAGAAGAGCCGGTACCGGCCAATTTTTCCATTTTGACTCATTTGTAAAGGCGGCTAGAAAATGTAGATTTGTATAGCTCCACAGCCACGGGACATCTTAAAAGAGCTTCGAGCTTTTATAATTGTTTAGTAAACAACAGTTCTTGAACATTGCTAAGTTTCTTGAAAATACTGGTTTCCAAGAAAACTTCTGAGAAAAACATCTGTTTTTGCTTTTTTTTTTTTTTGCATTTGTGATACACCCAATATCTAAAAAAAGGTCTTCAATAAACACAAGGCCACTTTGCTTGCAAAATAACGATTTTGGTCACCATGGCGACAATGTTCCTGCTGATGTGCATTTAGCGTCATCCCTCTCGGCTATGACAATGACATAGGGACTTTTTAATTTTTCTTAAAAGGAAAAATGTTTCGTTTGTACTTATCCATATGTTTGCCTTTATCACACTGCTTTACTACGTACTTGCCATATAGGACTGCCTACACATTCACTGGGCACAAAAGCAAAATTAGGAAGTAAGGGCTCTCTCTGGACAAAGATCTGATGGTAAATGGTCTGCATTTATATAGCGCTTTTCAAGTAAATTAGGACCTCCCAAAGCGCTTTACAATGTGCTCCACACTTACCCATTCACACACACTAATAGCAGCCATGCAATGCGCCGACCCGCTTATCAATCAATCAACACTCCTTTAATATTTTGGATCTTTTTAAATTCTGAAAATCATTTCCATAGGCTTGATACTTACTGGTGAGTTGTGCCAAAACTTATATTAGCTGTTTAAGATATAAGCAGAACATTTATTTTTACGTTTACATTTTAAGTTTGAAACAACACAGTTGGGTCATTTAAAAATAAAAAAACTCCCTTAATGGATTTATATGGTTTCCAAAAAAAGAAACCGGTCCGCATAATGGAAAAGTATGTGGAAAAATTATCATTATATTTGGAAAGATTTCATTTAAAAAAATCTGACAAAGCTTGAAATCTATCCTGAAACTTGATGAAATGGGCTTGTTACAAGTTTTTAATAGACACAACTGTGAATCCTCAATTTCAACCTTATTTATTGTGTCTTTGTGCCGCTAATGTCGGACCTTAACATATCTAAAAATATTTTTTACCCTCAATTAAATCTTTGGCTATGTGCCCTGTTTTTTTCCATCTCAACTGTTTGCCACATGGCCAAAGGGCTATGTGCAGTGAAGAAGCATGAGGATGTTTTGGTTTATATGAGCATTTTCATCAGAGTGTGACACATTTAGGGAATACAAATTTTGCCACCAATTTTTTGCTTGCCAGCCACACTTAACCAGATGACTCGGTCATTTGAGGTCCAGCACGAACTCTTGTACTTGTTTTCCAGGCTGACGTGATCGTCAACTACCACATAGGGGAGACCATTCTGTCCCTGCAGAAAACAACGCTAATCCCAGGAGGATCAGAGTCACTGGTCTACACCACCCTGTCTGGAGGAATTGGAATACTTGTCCCGTTTACTTCTCATGAGGTAAGAACACCTCAATTTTACATCGTGTTATTCTGATTTGTTTGCAAATGAGGAGTTATGTCACTCTTGTTTTTGTCCAGGATCATGATTTCTTTCAGCATTTAGAGATGCACATGCGCTCAGAGTTCCCACCAATCTGTGGAAGAGACCATCTCAGCTTTAGGTCCTATTATTTCCCCGTCAAGGTGAGTATACCAACATAACAAATACATTCAGAACATTTGCCCTTGCCACAAAAAGGCTTTGTATGTTGGACTAGTCCACAAGTGACAAACTCGAGGCTCGTACACCAAATATGGCCCGCCACATTATGTTATGTGGCACGTGTGAGTTTAAAGTCAAGTTACATTTATTTGTATAGCCCTTATTCACAAAAGGTCTCAAAAGACTGCACAGGTTACAATCACACCATCCCCTAATCTTAAACCAACATGCGGGCAAGGAAAAACTAAATAACTAACTTTTGGATGCAGTGTTTGTGACGAATATTTAATGAATTCAGAGTCACTTTTCATAAAGTTGTAGTTGGAATGATCTTACATACCAGTTGTATTTAGCTAGGAGTATAAGGTTCATCAGGCCATTTGAAGACAGCCGTTACGCTGGTGTGAAAATGAGTTTGACACCCGGAAGCCAGACATTTCAGAATGATCCTTAAGTACGCAATACAAGCGCTCCCCTACTTCACACGATTGTTCGTAAGTTGATTTTGTTAGTAAGTTGCTTTAGTGCTATATTTTGTATGGAATGTATTTTTAAGGTTTGTATAAGTATGTTTAAGGCTCGTATAAGTAACCTGTATTGTTTTGTACTGAAAAATAAACATTTAATGAAACAATATGCTCTATAAAGATAAAAAAAGTTAAGTTTAACTTATTTTGAAAGATGGACTTGAAGAGTTGGGCAACCTCCTCTTCGATTCAACCACTTTCACAACAGCATCATTCTTTCTTATTCCACTTTCATTTCAGATTAAACGGCTCGCTTCTTCTTTACACTTTACACCAACCATGTTGAATGGATGCATGAGATATTAAGCAATAAAAATGTCACAGTTCTTAGCGTGCTGGAGATAGTATAGACATCGACAGTATAGAATGTTTACACACGAACTGGGAAGAGGAAGCCAGACTTCTTCGTGTTGGATGCTGGGTGACCTCTCACAGCGCCACCAAACGCTGGTAGCGGCGGAAAGAAGCGCTACAATAATGTCCTCGGAAAAAGGTGCACGATGCAAAATCTAACGGCAATGTCCAGCTATTTTTCGACATCCCGAAAAAAAACGTTTTTTGTAACTTGAATGTTCGTAAGTAGGGGAGCGTCTGTAGTCGTTTACGAGAAAATTATTTTGACACTTAAATCCTCTACTGTCCAGCATTTCATTTGTTTTTGCTGTGATGAAAAATGTAAAATAGGCTTTGTAAATCCAAGTTCACCTATAAATGGGTACTGTGCATTTCTGGCTAAGTGGGAAATATCAGTTGAAAACCGGGCAGTTTTCCAAATTTTCAGGTGTCTAACCATCCTGTCGAACTGTGGTGTCATCATTCTTATTTTAGTTGGAAAACCTATTCTGACGGGGCAAGCCAAGTAAATTAATGGCATAAGAAGTGTGCCTTAGCTTTGGGCTGGGGGTCTTTTCGGAGGATCAAAATAAAATTATGAATTATTGAAATGTGACTTTGTTTAATAGAGCCCAAATTTCATTCCAAACCTCCAAAAAGATTAATATTAGTGTGTTGAAGAAATGCACGTACTCGTGAATGAGCAGATTGAGGCTGCCACATGACTTCATGCCAGGAGATGGCGACAGGGAGTAACTGTTTCTATCTGCGTACAGCACTTTTAAACGGCGTGTCCATGCTTTTTTTTTAGTAAAATAACATCGGGCTGGATTTCGCCATTGTTCTGGTTGATGCAAGTACAGCGAGAGTGGGTGCTTTCCGAGTAGCGCCTGGCTTCGCTGACATCCAGTGGACATATTTAAAATTACACCTTTTTCTCTCGTGCTTCTTTCAGCATTGTCTTTTGGGCCACAAAATTGGTGGGCCACGAGTTTGACATGTGTATAGAGGCGAAAAGGTTTGGGGAGGGAGGTGCACAGAAGACTGGCAACTTCATGCTTGTTGTTTGTGTGCTTGCAGAACGTGATCGACGGGGACCTGTGCGAGCAATTTAACAGCATGGAGCCTCACAAACAGAAAAGTGTTGCCGAAGAGCTGGACAGAACGCCGCCAGAAGTCTCCAAGAAACTAGAGGACATCCGCACACGCTACGCATTCTAAATGCTGACCACAAGCTTGACAAATTCGAATTCTATCTAAAATCGATCATGCTATTTTTTATCGTATTGGACTTGACGTGAACTTAAGAGAACATCGAAATCATGTCTGCCCTTTCACTTAAAGTAGAAGGAGCCTTTATTCAGACAGTTGTTGCTTTCTCACATCTTGCAATGTAAAATTACCGTATTTTCCACACTATATGGCGCGCCGAATTATAAGACCTACCCCAAAAAAAGTATTTCATTTATAAGTCGCACTATGGCAAGTGCAGCCGTATTTATATCCGTTGCGCATTTTATACACTTGCGGTATATATTACTGCAATGGTTGATAAGTCAAAAAAATGTCACTGGGCAAAATCACAAACATTGTATTCAACGGTAATGGAACCCAGGTCACGTCAGTGAGAGCGTAGAAACATAACTACGAAACAACTAGTGTAGGTGTGGTCAACCTGGTCCTCGAGAGCTGCATGTCCTGCATGTTTTTTGTGTTTCTCTGCTCCAATACGGGTGATTCCTATCATTCATTATCATTATCAAGCTCCCACACAACTTGCTGACAAGCTGAAAGTTTGCATCACCTTTATTGGATCAGAGAGACTCCAAAAATATGGAGGACATGTGGCTCTCAAGGACCGGCCTAGTGAAACAGATGACATATGAACAGGCAATAGTTTATCTCATTATTACACTATTTTTTTTACTCACCGTGCCAGAAACTAATTGTCCCGAAAGAGATAAATAAACGCAAAAATAAAGTCAGATTCATCGTCAAATCCCTCGTCATGCTTTTTTTCCCTGCTTCTTGAGCAAGACTTTGATCTTTTTTTTTTTTTACCATTCTCTAGATTTTATCTCTGGTCCCTGAGTAAAAATAGTGTGATATTGAGATAATATTGAATGCCTTTTCCTTTTTTCATCTGATCCATTGGTGGTTTAGTAATTTAGTGTCATAACTCTCACCGCTGCAACTTGGGTTTGATACCTGTGTCATACATAATTTTGCAATTTTGGTCAACTTTGTTCTTCGATTGATCAATTATTGCACAAACATGGTAATATACCGTAATACCTCTTGTCTTAACGCATACAGGTATGTATAATGTATGCATTTCTAATCTTGTCCAAGGCGAAGTAAGGGGGTCACCCCTCATAGTCCGTAAAATACGGTAGTTGAGTTAATGTGCAGATAAAGTGCATTCTACCCTCATGTCAAGCAATATACCTACCGTCACAAATACTGGTTATTACTATACTTACAAAAGTATAGCTATTTCCTATATTTTTACAGGCTTTCTCTTTAGTGTGACCCAAAAACCGCATATTTGGCAATGGCTGCTCTCAACATTTTATTTTATGCGTTCTCGGTTTCCGTTTTATCACGATACAAACCAAAAGAATCACAAAATTTCCTGTCTGCGGTGCGGAAGTTGGCCTTTTGCCAAATATTTGGTGTAAAGTGTAGAAAAAAATGTCTGGTAGACGGAACGCACCTTGAACGATTGAGTGTTGTCTTGGTCAAGCCTGTAAATTTCCCCACCTCGACCACAAACGTTTCGGGCAAGTTTCTGGGCAACTTGTAGAAAATGCAAGCATTTGTGGCTTACTCTAGGGAAGTCTTTTTGTAAATAAACGTTTTTTTACTTCACAAAATACTGAATGTTCTGTATTTCCAAGATCAACCGTATCAAAAACGTTTACTTACAGTTCAAGTCATGTCACATCTCATCTCATTAGCCGTACCGCTTATCCTCATTAGGGTCGCGGGGGGGCTGGAGCCCATCCCAGCCATCTCCAGGCAGTGGGCAGGGGACACCCTGAACTGGTTGACAACTCATTTCCTCATTCACATCTAGGGACAATTTGGACCGGCCAGTTCACCTGAAATGCATGATTTTGGAACGTGGGAGGAAACCGGAGTGCCCAGAGGAAACCCACGCAAGCACGGGGAGAGCATACAAACTCCGCACAGAAAGTCTGGAGCTGGATTTGAACCCACGACAGGTTCCCATGACATGAACTGTGCCGCACAAGCGCTAACCACTGCGCCGCCGTGGTAACAAAAACACAAACTGTGTTAAAAGATTGTTTAAGCCTCGTGAAGATGGCCTGAAGCAGAATAAGTCCCACAATAGTGGTACAGAAATAGCACGAGACACCAAACAAAACGCATCTTTGTTTCTTGGTGGTGCCTAAAAATGACCTAGAAATAGTGTGTCCAGTGGGAAAACGTTAAAATGATAGGGAAAATGCATGACGTGTAAAACGTAGGAAATGTAATGTAACAGAAAAAGGGAAGTTTGAAAACAGCGGGGTCTCTCTTCCGTGTCTGGACTTTGAAGCTGAAATGAGAATGGTTGATATGACTTCTGAGCAACTGATGTCCGTTTTCAGTGTAGCCGACTCTTGAATGGGGAAAGCAGGTGACAGGGGGGCGGCAGTAGCTCAGGAGGTAGATCGTCTTGGGATCAAGGGATCCCAGTTCGAATCCCGGCTCGTCCGTGTTACATGTCAAAGTGTCCTTGGGTAAGACACTGAACCCCTGATACCCCCAATAAGCAGGTTAGCGCCTTACATGGCTGCAAGGCCGCTAAATTATTATTGGTAATATACTGATTTAAAGGGATAACCACAAACCTGTCTTTTTTCATTTTCTCCTTTTATACTTCCTTTTTTTCTTAACTTTTGTTATGCACCATAATAATTCGTAATGTAATGCATCAAAGCAAGTGAGCTGTTTAAAAGCCGGCTCTCTTTAATGAGTTGAGCCGAAAAAGCCGGTTCTCTAAAAAGAGACGGACTTCCTTTCACTACACAACTACCACGATATGATGCATGATGGGAAATCCCCAGACAGCAGACGCATGCGCACAGTAGCATCAAACACGGGCGGCAGTAGCTCAGGAGGTAGAGCGCTCGTCTTGGGATCAAGGGATCCCAGATCGAATCCCGGCTCGTCCGTGTTACATGTCAAAGTGTCCTTGGGTAAGACACTGAACCCCAATAAGCAGGTTATACTTGTCTGCACGGCCGCTATTGGGAAATGTGAAGCACACTGTAAAGCGCTTTGGGAAGTCATTGACTTGAAAAGCGCTATATAAATGCAGATCATTTCATTTTTGTGTCTTTACCCCGGAAGATCAAATGCGACGTTTGGACTGGTGGGGGCACAAATTATTTCGAACAGCCTTTTGTAAAAAGTGCGACTAACCAGTGATTGGTTATGCATTTCACACCTAGGGCTTCAGCTCTATACAAAGACCAACAGGTGGATAATTTAGAAAAGGCACCAAGAGAGAAACCCGGCCCGAACGTAATGATTGACATCTTAGACAAAAACATGGGATGGGATTCCTGACAGGTCAGAGGATAATGTAAGAGAAGCTACAATTAAATGTATCCAATATAAAATAATCATTAGATATTATGTCACGCCATCAAAACTTAAAGATGATATATGTTGGAAATGTAGCAATGAAAGAGGCATGTTGAATCAGTCTTTGTGCTAATGTTTAAAAAAAAAAAAGTCATGTCATTGAATGTATGGAAAAATGGTTTTTATGTAGTCTCCTAAAATCATTCTTTTAAGATACTAACCACTCGATTCATGACCTGCGCTCGGATCATTTTGAAACACTGGAAGATTGATATCCCAGGTAAATGGTCTGTATTTATTTTAGAAAAAAAAAGATTGCCTAAACTATATGGTAAAAAACAAAGCATAAAAGATTGGACTGACACTTTGTTGGATAGCGATGTTAGCATACAAAGGCTAATGAAATGAGCATAGAATTCTCCCCTGTGTGGACATTTTCTGCATGGACAATAGAACATATTTTCAGATTGAGGCTGGCATCTTCTCCAAAGCAGGCATAAATTCCCTCTCGGGTTTTAAACCTTGACATTCTCTTAATGGAATGTCATAAATCAAATGCACCCTATTGCGCACATTGACGGATTTATATTCTGAACTTTACTCAGTTACGATGAGATGGAAAGAATTTGTGATAGTCAAGTCATTTTTATTTGTATAGCCCTTAATCACAAAGAGTCTCCAAGGGCTTCACAGGTTATTACACGTAAGCAGTTTAGGTTATTCATATGCTATAGAGTAGAAGTGAGTTTTAAGCTTGGATTTAAACATTTCCACTGAGGTTGCAGATCGGATCTCAGGGGGAAGAGCATTCCACAGCACCGGTGCCCGGATGGAGAACGCTCTCGAACCTGCAGAACTCTTCTTGGCTCTTGGGATCACCAGAAGACCGGCGCTCTCGGAACGAAGGCTTCGGGCCGGAACATAGGGGGAGATCAGATCTGAAAGATATGAGGGGGAAAGTCCATGTATGATGTTGTATAATACTAAGAGAACCTTGAAATCACATCTAAGGCTAACTGGGAGCCAATGCAGGTTAGCCTAAATCGGTGTGATGTGATCGGACTTTTTTGTCCTAGTTAAAAGCCTCGCTGCGGCATTTTGTACCAGCTGAAGACTCTTGAGTCTGGTCATCGGAAGACCGGAGAGTAGGGCATTACAGTCATCGAGACGGGAGTTAACAAACGCGTGAATTATAATCTCCGCATCCGACTTAGACAGTATAGGACAAATTTTAGCAATGTTGCCAAGATGGAAGAAAGTGGTTCTAGTCATTTTCTTCACATGTGTTTGAAAGGACAGATCGTGGTCAAATACAACACCTAAATTTTTAACTGAGTCACTGTGTGATGTGACATTTTGTCAATGTTCACAGCGGTTTTTGAGAATAAGTCGCAGCATTTAGATGGACCAATAACTGTCACGAAGGAGACCGGACCAGAACGGAGGCAGGAGGCAGGAAGGGAGAACTCAATTGCGTTGACGATCAAAACTTTTATTTAGCAAAATAAAAGTCGTCCAAAACTCAGGGACAAGACAGAACAAACAGGCTTTAACTAAAAACGTGCAAACACAGATTTCTTCCGACTCAAACAAAACAGAACGGGAAATGCAGACAGAAAATGCAATGAGCCAGCACCCGCAAAACCCACAACCCACCCTTAAGTAGCACATACGCAAATTAGCTGACCTACTGCAGCCGTGCCCAGGGGGCGGGGCCAGCCGGTCGCCACGGCGACCATGCTGGACACGACAAATAACTAACATTTCGGTCTTTTCAGAGTTAAGACGCAAGAAATTGAGTGACATCCACTTGTGATAGTTTGTTGTTTTTCTTGCTATGCTTTTCAGTTTGTAGCAAATACTGTAAACAAATCGTCTTTCTAAGGAAGCTAGCGTACAAAGTTGAAAATGTAATTGCATTAAAAATAGGGGTGGGTGATACTTGGAATTTTGGTATTGATCCGATTTAAGTAAATACACGGCGGTATTGATCAATACCGATCTGATAACGATACTTTTTGCTTGGGAAATCAGATTCAGATCTACTTTATTCTCATTCTAGTACCTGGTATACAGAATGAAATGTCGATACATCTGACCCGCACAGTTTCCTTGAATGTACAGATATAAATATAAATAAAATGTTGTATTGAGTTGGAGTATTGAGTACTAATAATATACTAAATAATTATGGCTCTGTATAGTATTATACAGTAGTGCAAAGAGTGCAAGAGGAGCAGCTAACCAGATGTTAAATGTTATGGTTCTTGAATAACTGACCAAACGCAGCACAGCACAAAGATTGTAGGCACTAAAATGTTTTATCAAATAACTGCAATATAAGTATAAAAATAAATTAAAATATTTGAAATGAAAATGAAATGATCTTCATTTATATAGCGGTTTTCAAGTCAATGACTTCCCAAAGAGCAATACAATGTGCTCCACATTTCCCAATAGCGGCCGTGCAGCCATGTAAGGCGCTAACCTGCTTATTGGGGGTATTAGGGGTTCAGTGTCTTACCCAAGGATACTTCGACATGTAACACGGACGAGCCAGGATTCGAACTGCGTTCCCTTGATCCCAAGACGAGCGCTCTACCTCCTGAGCCACTGCCGCCCCCAACCATATTAAAATCTATATATTCATTCAGTTTTAATCATCAAATTATGAATTCATTTTCTGCATCAAATTATTGTTGGTAAAATTCCGATTAAAGGTATGACTCACAACACGTGGTAAGCTTTCTCTCCTGGCTTTGATCTCTTTGATCTCCGGCAAAACTAACATCAAATGCGACAGAAACAAAATGAAAATAAATCCAAACAGCTTGCCAACATCATTTTTGCCTTTCTATGTATTCCGTTACTCCCCAAGCCTGCACAAAATGTAGTCATTTTATTCATATTTAGTTTCTTTTGTCTTTTATGAGCATATTTGGCATTGGAGTAATCCAAAAGTAATTGAAAGTAATCCACTTAAAGTAACCTTACCCAACCCTGGTAACAGACCACTTTACCACACAAATTACACCTAGCATAAACTTACAGAACTCCCCTCCCTGTTAGCCCTCTGTCATTTTTAGCTTACGGTGTGGAAAGATTTAACCCTCTCCTCTGCCTGGCAAGCAGGATGCAGCAGCAGGCCTGGTAAGGAGAGGTTCTAAAAGTACGCCTGTCAGTCACACACTCAGGTATAAGCTTATAGAAGGCCGAAGGGAGCGAATGTGAGAAAAAGAAGAGCTGCACTGAGGAATTTTGAGGAGTAGCAAAGCGTTGATACCAGGAAAATAGTATCAATCCTATCCAAGAACATGGTTGGTATCAATAATATCGATATTTGTGTTGATCCGCCCACCCTTATTGCATAGTCTGAGGGAAAATATAAACATTTGGCTTGTGTGCGCTCTTTTCCTTTTTTTGTAGAGTTTAAATCTGTAAATCATTTTTAGTGGAGGTGCAAAGCTTTGCCCTGCTGAACTGAACACTTCATCTGGAGGACATGTGCGCTGTATTAAGGCAACCAGAAGAGACACAACACATAGAGCAGGGGTGTCAAACTCGGGGGCCACGCAATAGAACAAACATTCTGTCGGGGGTTGGACTAGTAGATGAAAGAGAAAGAAAAAGAGAGGTAAGGAAATAAGAGAAAGAGGGAGGGAAAAGGAGAGGGCGGGACAAAGAAAGAAAAAGAGAGAGGGAAAGAGCGTGAGAAACAAAAGATGAAAAAGTTGTGAGATAGGGGAAAAAGAAAGGGAAAGGAAGAAAGAAATCTAAAGAGAAATAGAAAGACAGAAGAAGAGAAAAGAAAGTGCAAAGGGTATGAAGAGAGAAAGAGAAAAGGAAAATAGGAAGTTAGAGCAAAAGAGGTTAAAAGGCACAGAGAGAGAAAGAGACAAAGAGCAACAAAGGAAGAGAAAAAGAGAGACACAGAGTGAAAGAGACAGAGTGGGAGAAAAGGGGTGGAAAAGAGAGAAAGAAAGAGAGAGAGAGCGGGACAAAGAAA
The DNA here is from genome assembly GCF_059441175.1 of Urocampus carinirostris. NCBI lineage: Eukaryota > Metazoa > Chordata > Actinopteri > Syngnathiformes > Syngnathidae > Urocampus > Urocampus carinirostris. The sequence continues at coordinate 5,651,940 of NC_142355.1, forward strand.
GAAAAAGAGAGAGAGAGGGAAAGAGCGTGAGAAACAAAAGATGAAAAAGTTGTGAGATAGGGGAAAAAGAAAGGGAGAGGAAGAAAGAAATCCCAAGTGAAATAGAAAGACAGAAGGAGAGAAAAGAGAAAAGAAAGTGCAAAGGGTATGAAAAGAGAGAGAGAAAAGGAAAATAGGAAGTTAGAGCAAAAGAGGTTAAAAGGCACAGAGAGAGAAAAAGACAAAGAGCAACAAAGAAAGAGAAAAAGAGAGACACAGAGTGAAAGAGACAGAGTGGGAAAAAAGGGGTGGATAAGAGAGAGAGAGAGTAAGAGAGAGAGAGAGAGAGAAATAAATACAAGTACAGTGTCTTTGTGAGAGGAACCTGGCTTTGGCAACATTAAGTTGACATATTTCAACCTGCAGCTTGTTTTTCTCTTGCGCTTCTCTGAGTGTTGCCTCGCGGGCCGGATTCAATCCCTTAACGGGCCTGATCTGGCCCGCGGACCGCCTGTTTGACACCTGTGACATAGAGGATGATCATGAAGCCTGATCGGTTCATTTTAAACTAAAGCGTGTAACTACAATGGCTGTGCACTATTAGAGCATCACCCGTGCTGAGACGCAGGGTTGGGTAGGGTTACTTTAACCGGATTACTTTCAATTACTTTTGGATTACTCCAATACCAAATATGCTAATAAAAGACAAAAGAAACTAAATATGAATAAAATGACTACATTTTGTGCAGGCTTGGGGAGTAACGGAATACATGGAACGGCAAAAATGTCTCGCGTCCAGCATGGTCGCTGTGGCGACCGGCTGGCCCCGCCCCCTGGGCACCGGCTGTAGTAGATCAGCTAATTTGCGTGTGTGCTACTTAAGGGTAGGTTGTGGGTATTGCTTTTTCTATTTTTATATACGAGTACCGTAAATTCCGGACTATAAGCCACTACTTTTCCCCCAAACTTTCAACCCTGCAGCTTATTCAGTGATGCGGCCAATTTATTTTATATTTTTGTAACGGCCGCCAGCGGCGCTCGAGTACAAAAGGTAAGATTTAGACCGCTGGAATATATGCGCCAAGGAAGACTGCAACTTCTTAGCTTGACTAGCGGCGAGAAATCTTTCACTGAAACTGGCCGCATGCGAAAGGCAACTCTTTCGCAAGTCTGCCAGTGGATCCTGACAGCGTGGGGCAGCAACAAAAAATCCATCATCACCAACGGGTTCCGGAAAGCCGGTCTGCTGTGTGACGGAGAGGAAGGAATCAGGAGTGGATGGGAGCGTGGGACGACGTCTATATGACACTGTTTCTTTCCGACACCGAGGAAGACGACTTTGATGGCTTCAGTTGTAAGGAGGAAGATGAGGACGGTTTACCGTGTTTTTTACAAGTACGGTATGTTTTTTCAACAGACCCGTTTACTGTTTTGCGAGCTTGTTGCTAGCGTGTTGCTACCATTAACTGCCCTGTCACAGGCACCATTTGGAATGAAAGTTATATATTTATTATTAAAGCTTTGAAAACTCTCTCGGTGTACCGTCTTTTTTTGTAAATATGTGTAACCATGTATAATATGTTTTTGCAACTGTATATTTTTGTAATGTATTTATTTTAGAGACTTATTCTGATATGTTTTGCATGGGCGAATCAAAAAGAAGGGGCGAAACAGACAGGGGCTGACGGGAAGTGGAGTAAAGGTGAGACGTGTTTGTGGACGCGGTGGACAATAGTGGATATATATTTTTCCCACCCTTACCCTTGGAAATATACACTTTTTTCCTTGGATTACTTTCAACGGGACCCGGACTCTGCAGGTCTGCATCAAACCTTAAGTACCGGTATCATTTTCTGTTCATTTTGCCGGCTGTGATTTTTGGACTGTGTACTTTAATGAAGAAAATTCAGTTACAATCGCGGGACTTAATAAGGGGCTGGGTTAATTTGGTGTTTGTGTTACATTTATTTAATGTGGGCGCGTGAGGCTTATATACAGGTGCGGCTTGTGTAAGTACAAAATCGGTTTTCCTCTTAAAATGTGGTGGGTGCGGCTTATAATCAGGTGCGCTCTGCTTATCCTCAGTAAGGTCGCGGGGATGCTGGAGCCCATCCAAGCTGTATTCGGGCAAGGGGACACCCTGAACTGGTTGCCAGCCAGTCACAGGGCACACAGAGACAGACAATTCACTCGCTCATACACACCTAGGGACTACTGTTCCCTCTAACCTGTGCACGTGCGTAATCGTGCACTGCTCGCACATTCTCAACGCACAAGAAAATCTAGCCAGTGCAACGTTCCCTCTAAGCTGCGTGTGTGCGCAATTGCACACTGCCCACAATCTAGCCAGCTCACAAAAATGAGGGTTCAAAATTGCTAATTAAGAAGCGAATTAAGTCAAAGTTACAGTGCATGAAGGTAAAAATACTAAACTAAATGCGGTATTTGGAAGTCAAGGTCGAAGTAGAACAAAGTTGAGTAAAGTCAGTAGAGGTTTTCGAGAACCGGCCTCTCCGGCTCGGCTCACTAAAAGGAACCGGCTCTTTCGGGTCCTAAACGGCTCTTCGGGTTGTTTTTGCTTCTTTCATCCCTATATGAGCAAATATTATGTAAAATTATGCACAAAATGACATAAAGGAAGGGGGAATAAACCAAAAAGAATAAAAAAAATACCAAAACGAAAAAGTAGTGAAAAGCTGAGAAAAAAAGAAGGAAAAATTCAGAAAAAAAAGTCAGAAAAAATAAACAAAGGAAAAAAAGTAAATAGAGAACAAAAAGAAAAAAGTAACAAGTGGGAAAAATAAACACAATGAGATTTTTGTAAAGGAATTAAAAAAGAAATAGAAAAAAACAGGGAAAAAGAAGAAAAAGTTTGTGTTGCATTCAAATCATTTCCAATCATACTAAGTGAATCTTGTTGCCAACATTGTACTTCCACTAAAAAATGTGATTAAGTACAGTTCTGTGTCTTACAACCGACTAAATAAGCCCCCAAAAATGTTAGTATTGTGGGACAAAATATTTCAGGGACAAAAAAGGAAATGGAAATCTTGTTAAAGAATTTTTGTAAAAACAAATGACGTTTGTAGGCTGTACAACCTTTGCAATAAAAAAAGTGAATTTTTTTTTGCATTGCCGGAAACTCAGCAAAATGTAACTTGATGTCAAGTTTTGGACATGTTTGATAATGACTGCCACACTTTTGCTGTTGCTCACTGTTGTTTCAAGCGTTGCTCACCGACTTTGTGTGAACGCTCAGACCCCTGGAAAATTACAGGGAACATTGCTAGGGACAATTTGGACCGGCCAATTAACCTGACATGCATGTTTTTGGAATGTGGGAGGAAACCGGAGTGCCCGTAGGAAACCCACGCAAGCACGGGGAGAACATACAAACTCCGCCCAGGAAGGCTGCAGTGTCGCCCATTGATACCATATTTTCTTAAATACTATGCAATTGAACATTGAGCAAGATTGTCCTAAAACATTTTGGATGACGGAGCAATAAGAGGCCATTCAATCTGTCTATCTATTATCTGCACCGCTTATCCTCAGTAGGGTCACGGGGGTGCTGGGGCCTATCCCAGGTATCCGGGCAGTGGGCAGTGGACACCCTGAACTGGTTGTCAGCCAGTCGCAGGGTTCACAGGGACAGACAATTTGTTCGCTCAGTCACACCTAGGGACAATTTGGACCGGCCAATCAACCTGACATGCATGTTTTTGGAATGCCCGGAGGAAACCCACGCAAGCACGGGAAGAACATGCAAACTCCACACAGGAGGCTTGATCTCACGACCTCAGAACTGTGTTGCACACGCGTTAACCACTGCTTCCCCCGTTCAATCTTGACACGATTTAATCCCTATTCCTTCCCAAAAAGCAAACTGCGTATGATTAACTCGACTTGAGTGTGGGAAAATAAATATCTCATCTCATCAGCTGCACCGCTTATCCTCAGTAGGGTCACGGGGGTGCTGGAGCCCATCCCAGGTATCCGGGCAGTGGGCAGGGGACACCCTGAACTGGTTGCCAGCCAGTCGCAGGGCACATGGAGACGGACAACTCACTCGCTCATGGACACCTAGGGACTATTTGGACCGGCCAATCAACCTGACATGCTTGTTTTTGGAATGCCCGGAGGAAACCCACGCAAGCACGGGGAGAACATGCAAACTCCACACAGGTTTGATCTCACGACCTCAGAACTGTGCCGCACACGCGCTATATGTAATATAAAAAAGAAAATGCATTTTCTAAAGACTGTGAATAGGACAAACAGTACAAAATTAAAAAAAAATGTGTTTGGGAAACTGGAACAGATTAATTTCAATCAAGAAAGGTCTAGAAAAATCAAAGCTTATCCTACGGTTCGTCTTTGGGGAACTTAGATTTTTGCGGCTTTCATAAGACATCTGCTGATCTAGCATGACGTGAATTTTAATCTGTTTAACGTCAGAGGCAGGTTTTTTTTTAGATTCCAATCTTGATTACACAACACGAGCAACTATATTTCTTAGCATTTCTCTTACAAGACCCCCATCAATTTTCCCAAACAGTGACAAGAACATCGAACAGTAAAGCCATGATTAAAAATGGCCTGTCTGGCACCGGATTGGAGGATCATTCTACGTATTTCTGCAATTCACCACACTCGGTTTCCCTCTAACTCAGTGGTTTCAAACTTGGATTCGATCGTACCCTAGGGGTTCGGGGAGTCAGTCTCAGGGTTTCAGAGGAGTCTCTGTCGTGGAGTTCAAGACATTCAAACTCATCGTGAATGAATGAAAACTTTATTCGAAGATCAAAATCAAAACAGAACAAAAACAATAACTCAACAACTAAATAATGCTACAAAATATGTTCGAAAAGGGGTAGTAAGAAGCATATGCTCATCTTCACCAAGTACACCAATGATATTGTTGGAATAATGTACATAAGTTATGCAACTTTACTATAATTTATGTGTGTTATATGTTTGTGAGATATTGTGCTTACAAAATAGGATATTCTCTCAGCAAAAGTTTTCCACTGCACCCTAGAGAGAACTAACGGTGTGAATCAGTTACAGATTTGACCCAAAGACCAAGGATCTTTTCCTGAAGTATAGCATGAAGAGGGGCGGCAGTAGCTCAGGAGGTAGAGCGCTCGTCTTGGGATCAAGGGATCCCAGTTCGAATCCCGTCTTGTCCGTGTTACATGTCAAAGTGTCCTTGGGTAAGACACTGAACCCCCAATACCCCCAATAAGCAGGCTAGCGTCTTACATGGCTGCAATACTATTGGGAAATGTGGAGCACATTGTAATGCGCTTTGGGAAGTCTTGTGTGCAGCTATTAAAAAAAAAAGTTAATCAGTCACATTTCAAATAACAAGTTGTTGTGCAAGAACTGGTTTCAAAGGAAAAATTCAACCTTCAACCAACCCCTAACCCTTAGTGTTGAAATGACATTGTAACCAGGGTGTTCCTTTTTTGAATAAAAAGCAAGGTGAGGGAAACCTGCTTTGGAGTGAGTTGGAGGAACTGTAACCAAAAGCAGTTTTCCGTTAGCTTCCCTTGCAAGTAAACCATACGCAATTCTCTGTGTCTTTTTTGCATGCAGGTTTTTGTTACAAGTGTTGGGTTGAACCTGACAAATATAACAACAATTGTAATGCTGTTAATAATAACAGTTTTGATATAAGAATAGCAACAATAACACAAAGTTAACTCGACGCACTATTCCCAATCTCCCGCACCACTCATAACCCACCCTCCTCATCTCTGTTCTCGCCAGTAATGTTTTTTTTGTATTTAAATTTGAACACATGAATAGTTGGACATTGTTTGATCTCATCTTGTAAATAATTCAAAAGTTTGACTCCACACACAGACACACGAATACTTTTCCTGGTGGTTCTCACCTTTGGGATTATGAATTCACCACAGCCCCTTAAATTATAATTTCCCTCTTTCCAAATGAATAATTTACGGATGTTTTCTGGCACTATGTTTTTGTTGACCTTAAATAGCAGTTGTGCAGTGAAAAGTTTTACTGAATCATCTCATTTTAATAATTTGGACTGCAGGAATAAAATATGAGTATGATCTCGATATCCTACCCTGTGTATGTCATGTCCTGCACGGTTGTCATGGCGCCCAGCTGGCCCCGCCCCTTGACACCGGCTGACCTGCATTTTCCTGATTACTCCTATGGGTACTTACCTGTTTATTCTTGTTTTGCTTGTTGGACTTTATTCGCACTCCGGTGTAACATTCAGAGAGATTCCTGCAAATTCTGTTTATTCCCGTTAAACGCCTAGTCTGTAGTTTTTTAAGCCTGCTTTGTTTTGTTTTTGGTCCGTTTGTGTGTTGGACCACTTTTCTTTCTCGATTAAAGTGACAGATCGTCTACGCAAATGAGTTCCAACTTCCTGATTCCCGGTCCGTTTCGAGACAGTGTATGGTTCTAATTGCACATTTTTGGAGGATAAAACGGGGCTGTAGTGAACTTTTTTAATGATTGCCCCAGACTTCTGCACAATATGTTACATATGGCAGAACTAGAGAACAATACAATAAATACAATGCATTATAGTTTAAAATCATGCCTGTTCACACTGACATTCCCCACTTGGCCATCACTGGCTGCAGATGATCACGTGACATTGTTTGGCCAATCAGTGCTTCACCGATTTAAGCGCAGTAATCCAGCATGTGAGTTTGTATTTACTTTCCTTGTATTTCCATTCTTCAACAGGGTTGGGTAGGGTTACTTAAACTGGATTACTTTCAATTACTTTTGGATTACTCCAATACCAAATATGCTAATAAAAGACAAAAGAAACTAAATATGAATCAAATGATGACTCATAACACGTGGTAAGCTTTCTCTCCTGGCTTTGATCTCTTTGATCTCCGGCAAAACGAACATAAAATGCAGGGTTGGGTAGGGTTACTTTAACTGGATTACTTTCAATTACTTTTGGATTACTCCGATACCAAATATGCTAATAAAAGACAAAAGAAACTAAATATGAATAAAATGATGACTCACAACACGTGGTAAGCTTTCTCTCCTGGCTTTGATCTCTTTGATCTCCGGCAAAACGAACATCAAATGCAACAGAAACAAAATAAAAATCAATCCAAACAGCTTGCCAACATCATTTTTGCCGTTCCATGTATTTCGTTACTCCCCAAACCTGCACAAAATTTAGTCATTTTATTCATTTTTAGTTTCTTTTGTCTTTTATTAGCATATTTGGTATTGGAGTAATCCAAAAGTCATTGAAAGTAATCCAGTTAAAGTAAATATGCATCACTATTGTGCACACTTGCGCATAAAAATGATGAATCAATCGTGGTGTTACACACACTTATTTTAGGGTTTAATTTGAATACATTTGGGACATCTTCCAATTGATTTTTTCAGAATTTCTTTGGCTAAATAATGTGTCAATCATCATTTGAATAGTTCACTATTGTCTAAAGTTATTCGGGGATAAAAAGTTTTTTAGCCTTACAATATAAAACATTATACAATTGAAAATGATTTACTTATGACTTATGGAAAGGATAGTGGGATTGTGGACACGTTCTTAAGGATGGGCTGGGCACCCGTATGATGCGGCAGGGGTAAACCAGTGAAAGCTGTCGGGCCCTGCTGTTGAACAAGAGTGTGTTTTGTCACCCTGACCCGAGTGACATGGCCGCTTTCTGGTGTCCCATTTCATCTGGAGGGACGAAAGCATGACCAACTTAGGTGCCGAGGTGCCTAACTCGTTTGGGTGTTTGGGCAATTGGGTTGGCCATGGCCCAAAACATTTTATGTGTGTTTTTTGCTATTTTTTCCCTTTTATTTTCTTTGTTATTGTATGTGTTTGTCTTGCTGTCGGTCACCCCTCTAGAGGGATATGACCAAGGTAGATAGATAGATGGATAGATAGATAGATGACTTATGGAGGTAAAGGGACAGCTAGCAACAAGGAATGTCCATCGATGTATGGATGCTTTTGGGCTTAATATTATTTTTTTTAAATACGTCTGCATTCTCATTTGTTTCGAAATAAATATTTGACACGGTTGGATTCATTAGAGCGGCAGCACGGCAGCGCAGTGGGTAGCGCGTGTGCAGCACAGTTCTGAGGCCGTGAGATCGAACCTCCTGCGTGGAGTTTGCATGTTCTCACCGTGCTTGCATGAGTTTCCTCCGGGCACTCCGGTTTTCTCCCACATTCCAAAAACATGCATGTTGGGTTAATTGGCCGGTCCAAATTGTCCCTAGGTGTGAATGAGCGATCGAATTGTGTGTCCTTGTGTGCCCTGCGACTGGCTGGCAACCAGTTCAGGGTGTTCCCTGCCCACTGCCCAAAGACAGCTGAGACTGGCTCCAGCACCCCTGCGACCCTACTGAGGATAAGCGGTGCAGATAATGGATGGATGGATTTATTAGACCCTCGCGGATGTAAGGAAGCCATGGTTCCGTGCTATCATCGAATGTAATGGCTGCAAGATGACGTATTTGGTGAGCTACCCAAGACCCTACAACGAAAACCGGCCACAGCAACAAGCACGAATCCAGCTGAGGAAAAAAAACTGCAGGCTAGCCAGTAACCGCCTGATAACGAGGTTGGAAGCCTTCAAGAGCCTGGATGCTAATGAGGAGTTATCTGGACAATATTGCAAGACAAGCGGCAAAAAAAACAAAAGGAAAAGTCACAGCTAGACCAAAAAGTTTGAGCATATTACTCCTGTATTGGCCAACTTGCACTGGCTCCCAGTCCACTTAAGATGTGACTTTAAGGTTCTTTTATTAACATATAAATGTTTGCATGGGCTTGCACCCTCTTATCTCTCCGATTTGATTTCCCCCTATGTTCCTGTACAGAGTCTGCGCTCGGAAAATGCCGGTCTACTTGTGACTCCGAGAGCCAAGAAGTCTGCAGGCTTGAGAGCGTTCTCCATCTGGGCCCCGGTGCTATGGAATGCCCTGCCTCCCGAGATAAGATCTGCAACCTAAATGGAAGTTTTTAAATCAAGGCTTAAGACACACTTCCATTCCAAAGCTTATGATTGATGCCCACCTCATATTCTGTATTGTCCTGTCTTTTTCCGACCGCCTGCCTGGTGGTGATACGAAGGAGAAGGACGATTTGAGATAAGTCAGCGGACCAGCGTTTGACCTGAAGCATGTGAACGCCCGCATGGACCGGCTGGCAGAGATGGGAAACTGCGTCGTGGCCGTCATAGACTTTCTGGACTAGTTTACAGGCTGGGGGCGTCGCTCCTGTCATGCACTTTCCGGACAAATTCTCTACATGTTACCTAGTGTTTACTATGCTTGTGTATAGTAATGCTAATTGTGATTCACCCTGGTCATCCTGGAAGGGGGATACCAATTGTGAGGTCCCTTCTCAAGGTTTTTCTTTTTCCTCACGCTGAGGTTTTTTGAGTTGTTCCTTGCCCGCATGTTGGTTTAAGATCAGGTCATTGTGTCATTGTAATCCCGTGCAGTCCTTTGAGACATTTTTGTGATGAAGGGCGTCATAAATAAATTTGACTTGACTTGACTTGACTAAAAGGAGGCGAAGGTAAAAAAGGAACATGCGCTGCACACATCTGCGGCTTAACTTACACTACGCAGCTTTTAATGATCAAAGCATGCAGCTCGGACAAAACAGTCAGTAGCCCCCCAGCGACACGTTAAGCAAATTTCCAATTTTTCCAAGCAGAAATTAGCGTTGTTTGTTTTTCAACGGAACCCACCGTTCTTATGAATATTTTTCTCCATCTTGTGACAGAGTAAATCAGTCAACTTTGAGACTAAATTTATCGAGCCCCCCGGCTCGTGGAATATTTTGCAGCATATCTGCATGATCGCCAAAAGTACTGTGCCAAATTAAAAAAATATGTAACAATCTTTAATAATACCCTTCAAGATGGCAAATCTGATAACCAGAAGGGCAGCCGATGGTAAATCATCCTAGATTTGTTTCAAATGACACCATCGGCAACAGAATAGAGAACATGAGTTCCCACCCATAACCACCTGACTTGAATTTAAAAAAATTGTACACTGATCCCTCGGTTATCACGGTCATTGGTGACCAAAACGTGAAAATCCACAAAGTAGCGACATCAAAGCGGCGCTGCCACGAGCGGCTGCCTTTTCCAGCAGCTGCCCTATTGTTTTATTGTCTGCTCCTAACTTTGGTGTTTTTTCTTCCCATTTTGACAACTACACAATGGATTACTTCTATCCTATGGGACATGGGTTTTAGCGCACAGAAAATGCGTGTATTCAAGGAATTTCAACTCCTTGCCCTGAAGAATTCTCGTGGCGGCGTGATGAAGGGGCCTATCGTGGAAGAAGAGCCGGAGCTAGCGAAGCGGCTAGTGGCGTTGTAAGTCTTCGGTACCATCCGTAATCATGGTAAATGCGAACTCACGACCAAATAAGATCATCGAGTGCTGGTGGAAAACATCGAAGCGCACAGGGAGCGCAGTTGCTGTGTTTTGCGGAAACGTGGCTCACGTTTAGCATTCCGGACGCTAACGTGTAGCCACCCGGAGCTACCCGGAGCTATCCGGCTTCAACGCCGCTAAACAGAGACACGAAAGCCGGGGAGAATCGGAGAGGAGGCGGACTTGCTAACACGAGGTGGTGTATCCCTGGATTTTCACAAAGAAAAGTTTTCCATCTGCCGCAGGGATGTCGAACTTTTGGACTGGCGTGTGACGTCATCCACTCCGCTACAAGCACCCCTAAGGCATCATGTTCATCTGTTAATAAACAACAGGGTAGACTGCTGGAGGTGTGAATTTCACTACGGGGATGAATAAAGTATCTATCTATCTATCTATCTATCTATCTATCTATCTATCTATCTATCTATCTATCTATCTATCTATCTATCTATCTATCTATCTATCTATCTATCTATCTATCATCCCTTTATAAAAGCCCCCAACGGTCAAACTTACCCTGAGATGATGTCCTTACTGACTGAGAGTATACAGTGTAACAAAATAACAACTATAGATCTACAAATAAGGGCAGCACGGCGGTGCACTGGTTAGCGGGTGTGCGGCACAGTTCTAAGGTCTTGGGAATCTCCTGTGTGGGTTCAAATCCAACTACCGGACTTACTGTGCGGAGTTTGTATGTTCTCCCCGTGCTTGCGTGGGTTTTCCTCCCACATTCCAAAGACATGCATTTCAGGTGAATTGGCCGGTCCAAATTGTCCCTAGGTGTGAATGAGCAAGCGGATTGTCTGTCCCTGTGTGCCCTGCAATTGGCTGGCAACCAGTTCAGGGTGTCCCCTGCCCACTTCCCGATGATTGCTGGGATGGGCTCCAGCACCCCCGCGACCCTACTGAGGATAAGCAGTGTGGCTAATGAGGGAGGGGGGGGGTTGAAATTGTAAATCGGCGACAAATATATAATATAAATCCATATATTCATTCAGTTTTAATTAACACAGTTTATTGGTAATTCAAATCAGTTATCACTTCAGATTTTTCAGTTCACAAAAATATTGTACACTATACAAAATAATATTGCTGAAATATTTATATATTCATGCAGTTTTAATCATCACAGTTAATTGGTAATACAAAAGGAGGTATCACTTCAGATTTTTCAGTTTGGTCTGCTGTCCCGCCACAGTTGTAATGCCTTCTAAAGGTCCAATCCATTATCATCCTCCTCAGAGCGTAACCAGGAATATAATTGAGTCCATTTTGGCAGAAAAGTCCTTTTCTTGCTAGGAGTTTTCTTTTGTTTATTTTCTTTCGTCGAATCGTTCGCTTCAACACACGTGTTTTCCTTGCCTCCGCGATCTTCTGAAGAATTTCTCCGCCGTTTTTTTCGTGCCGGAATTAATGCCGTTGTTATCACTCTCTGTATTATGTTTCGACTTATTACTGACACTAAAGAAATTACCAATTTTGTGCTGATTTGCGCCTAATACTAACTGTTTTTTCGGAGGCATACTTCTCTTTCGCTCGACGACAAGCACCACAACAATGACGTCATCGTGAAACGAGATCTCGTTTGCCGAGATCGGCGAAAACTCGAACCGCGAGACCGAAACAACAATGGCGGATCTGCCTGACGAAAAGTTTGGAGTGCGGTAAATCTTTGTTAAAAAAAAAGTAATTGGGTAATAATGACAATTTTGTGTCAAAAATGTTGCGTCCTGGGGACGCACGTTGACTTGACACTATGCGTCCCCAGCAAAAATGATGCGTCTAGGACGCAGGGACGCGGGCAAACGAGAACACTATCAATTATACAAAAGTACAACAAAACTGGAGGGCTTCTCTTTGGAGTGTAAAAAAAGTGATTTAGAGAGGGGCTGGCTAGCTGCACGTTAGCATCAGGTGTCTTGAATAGAACAGGGTCTCCATAACAACCATTACAAATTTAGCAGTTGTAGATCCAGGTCATCTGTTTCATGGGTAATGAATCTGGTATTGGTGTGATGTAGGGTCGGGTAGGGGTAGTTTGTGAGGGATGTAACCTACCTGAAGTATACAGGACCTTTGGTCCCGCTATTCCCTTCTCTTCCGACGCTGCCTCAGTCTCTTACCCGACCCAATAACAATCCACGGAGCACCTGCTGGTGATCACCATTTCTTCTCACTTTCTTCAGAGTCAGATTTAATTGATGAATTTCTCTTCAATGTTACGATACACTGAAATACTAGCTGCAGCTCTGGCCGGGTTTTGCAATTGGTTTTGGACGAGCACATTGACTTGTGCGCCCACCCAACCTGGCTGTTCGACTGCCAGCCAGGGTTAGGTAGGGTTACTTTAACTCGATTACTTTCAATTACTTTTGGATTACTCCAATACCAAATATGGTAATAAAAGACAAAAGAAACTAAATATGTATGAATAAAATGACTAAATTTTGTGCAAGTTTGGGGAGTAACGGAATACATGGAACGGCAAAAATGATGTTGGCAAGCTGTTTGGATTTATTTTCATTTTGTTTCTGTCGCATTTTATGTTAGTTTTGCCGGAGATCAAAGAGATCAAAGCCAAGAGAGAAAGCTTACCACGTGTTGTGAGTCATCATTTTATTCATATTTGTCATGTCCAGCATGGTCGCCGTGGCGACCGGCTGGCCCCGCCCCCTTGGCACCGGCTGTAGCAGATTTTCTAATTTGCGTGTGTGCTTCTTAAGGACGGGTTTTGGGGATTGCCGGTTGCGGGTTCATTGCATTACTTTGCATTATTCTGTTCTGTTTGACTTGAGGAAACCTGTACTTGCCCGTTCTGAGTAAAAGCCTGTTCATGTTTGCCTGTAAGCCTGTTTTTGTTTTTGTCCCTGAGTGTTGGACGACTTTTATTTCCTTAATAAAAGTAACTGATCGTTAACGCAAATGAGTTCACCCTTCCTGCCTCCTGACTCCGATCCGGTCCGGTCCCGTGACAATATTTAGTTTCTTTTGTCTTTTATTAGCATATTTGGTATTGGAGTCATCCTAAAGTAATTGAAAGTAATCAAGTTAAAGTAACCCTACCCAACCCTGCCACCAGCATACACAAGCCTATCACAGAGAGTCACACCCACCTAACATACAAAACCCTCCTCAACCTGCCCCCGTGATCACATTTGCTGTGCGCTGTTTGCTGCAGAACACAAAAATGATACGTTGATATCAATGACAGTAAAGACAAGTCAATTCAATGCAGAAAAACAGGTGAGAACTGATGCGTGAATTGGTGAGATGTCTCTGTATTTTATTTTAGCAGTGTTCTGTGAATACGCATACGAAACTTGTGTTCAGTAGCTCCAAGAGGGTTAAGAACCGCTTCACTAAATTCATTGAAAAACAGAGAGAATCTTATTTATAAGCGGACAAGGTCTAATTGTTTACCTCCAGCCTGAAGGCTTTCATGCTCCCCAACGTGTTTTGCAAAACACTGCAGACTTCAGTTCATCTGTAGTTCTTTTGTTCGGACAGAGGAATACTCTCCTCTTTTAATGCCGTTTAATTTGTGTTTAATTTGTGGTAAAAACATTTCACACATTTCCAATAGCAACATTGTACCAAACAAATTGCGCATATACGGTTGTTTGGATAGCACTGTGCACCACAGCCGGTTGCCTTTTTTCATGGTGTTAGGGAAAAGAACTACCGTATTTTCCACACTATAAGGCGCACCTTATTTTTTCAAAAGCTGACCATGCGCCTTATAATACAGTGCGCCTTATTTATGGATCAATATTAAATCGCAAAGTCTTCCAACTAATGCAGCAGCCGCCGACTAGATTTTCCCCCGAACGCCAAGTAGTCCGCGGTCCATGCTGGGATTTATTTACCGGCGTTTCATTGGCTAACCAATGTGTCAATCATCATTTGAATCGATCACTATTGGCTAAAGTTATTCGGAGGTCAAGGGGCGGATCCTTTTTATCATTTACAGGCTGGCATTGGCTTAAGCTGTAAAACAAAGCCTTCAATTGGCCGAAAAAGATGTGTCAATCATCAGTTGAATCGATCACTATTGGCTAAAGTTATTCGGAGGTCAAGAGGCGGATCCTTTTTTATCATTTACAGGCTGGCATTGGCTGAAGCGGCAAAACAAAGCCTGCAATTGGCCGAAAAAGACGAATGCGTATAGCACATGGTTGACGGCATACAGAAAGCATTTTTTTACTATTGTGTATTTGTAAATATTTTATTCTCCTCGATTTATTAAACTCACGGATATAAGAGGACCATGACTGCACATTATTATTGAACACAACGACTTCGGTGAGCTACTCTGGCTATATATTTTCCCTGTATCTTGTTTCAGACTGAACTCGATGTTTCTGTGATAAGCGGTGCAGATAATGGATGGAATGGAGTGTCTATTTTTAAATTCAACTCAATTCCAAGTGTTTATTGTCATATGCACAGTAAAGTTCCGAGCGAAAATAGAAACTAAGGAATGGTTGGCATTTCTTGAATCCCAAGACTTTAACCTTCCGAATGATGGAACGGTGCATTTGAGTGACATCGTACGGACACGTATTTGCGTCTTTGCAAGCTTTGGGAATGTTAAGGGGGGGTCATAAGTTTGACTGAACTATCTGACTGTTTTGTCAACGTTCCCATTGTAGCGCCCTATAATCCGATGCGCCTTATATATGGAAAATATTGGACCAAAAACCATTTTTTCGGGGTGCGCCCTATAACCCGGTGCGCCTTATAGTGCGGAAAATACGGTATATTAAATATTTAGCGTTTACCAAATAGTTCGAATTAGTTATCTGACTCCATAAACCAAACACAAACTTTATTCTCCTAACAATGCGTGCTTATTTTTTTGATATAGGGAAAAAATATTGACAGGAGACAGGCATTTTCACACGGGGGCAGATTTATTTTCCTAATTTATTATCAAGTGAATTCCATCGAATTTTGACGAAATATTGTCAAAATTCTCTAATTAGTTTACGTCGAGCCTTGCTCCCGTCTGTCTTGTCTCTTTTCCATCTTACGTGTTCCGTCCTTTTTACGCGTCGGGGCATCGGCCCCTCCCATGGGGCGTGCTGACTCCTCCCGTGGGCGTGCTGACTCCTACCCCGGGGCAGGCCAGGTGCCAACGTTACCTCCTCCTCGCCGGAAGACGCCGCCATGTCTGAAGGACTCACAACAAGAAAGCTTATGAGCTCAAAGCAATGTCATTTGTATTATAATAAATCTCATCTCATCTCTCATCTCATCAGCTGCACCGCTTATCCTCAGTAGGGTCGCGGGGGTGCTGGAGCCCATCCCAGCAATCATCGGGCAGTGGGCAGGGGACACCCTGAACTGGTTGCCAGCCAATCGCAGGGCACACGGGGACAGACAACTCACTCGCTCAGTCACACCTAGGGACAATTTGGACCGGCCAATTCACCTGAAATGCATGTCTTTGGATTGTGGGAGGAAACCGGAGTGCCCGGAGGAAACCCACGCAAGCACGGGGAGAACATACAAACTCCGCACAGTAAGGTCGGGAGCTGGATTTGAACCCACGCAGGAGGTTCCCACGACCTCAGAACTGTGCCGCACAAGCGCTAACCACTGCGCCGCCGTGCTGCCCCTTATAATAAATCCCTTATAGTCAATTAAATAAAATAAAAAATCCTTCAAAGGCGCCAGAAAATGTTGTGCAAACGCCACAGTGATATTTGATAGGGGGCTTTCAGTGTGGTAATCAGGGGTGTCAAACTGAGGGGCCAAACGATTTAACAAACATTCTGTCAGGGGCCAGACAAGTAGATTAAAGAGAAAGAAAAAGAGAGATAAAGAAATAAGAAAAAGAGGGAGGTAAAACGAGAGAGGGCGGGACAAAGAAAGAAAAAGAGAGGGATGGAGAGAGCGTGAGTAACAAAAGATAAAAAGTCGTGAGAGAGGGGGAAAAGAAAGGGAGAGGAAGAAAGAAATCCAATGAGAAATAGAAAGACAGAAGGAGAGAAAAGAGAAAAGAAAGCGCGAAGAGTATGAAGAGAGAAAGAGAAAAGGGAGAAAAGGAAAAAAGGAAGTTAGAGCAAAAGAGGTTAAAAGACACAGAGAGAGGAAGAGACAAAAAGCAACAAAGGAAGAGAAAAAGAGAGACACTGAGAGTGAAAGAGACAGAGACAGAGTGGGAGAAAAGGGGTGGAAAAGAAAGAGAGATAGAGGGAGAGGGAGAAACAAAAGATAAAAAGTCGTGAGAGAGGGGGAAAAGAAAGGGAGAGGAAGAAAGAAATCCAAAGAGAAATAGAAAGACAGAAGGAGGGAAAAGAGAAAAGAAAGCGCGAAGGGTATGAAGAGAGAAAGAGAAAAGGGAGAAAAGGAAAAAAGTAAGTTAGAGCAAAAGATTTTTCCCAAGCTTTGTTTTGACACTCACTTAGTAGCGGTAGAGCGCTCATCTTGGGATCAAGGGATACCAGTTCGAATCCCGGCTCCTACGTGTTACATGTCAAAGTGTCCTTGGGTAAGACACTGAACCCCTAATACCCTCAATAAGCAGGTTAGCGTCTTACGTAGCTGCAATACAAGGCCGCTATTGGGAAATGTGGAGCACATTGTAAAGCGCTTTGGGAAGTCATTGACTTGAAAAGCGCTATATAAATGCAGAAAAAAAAGGTTAAAAGACACAGAGAGAGAAAGAGACAAAAAGCAACAAAGGAAGAGAAAAAGAGAAAAAAAAAGAGAGAGAGAGAGAGAGAGAGAGAGAGAGACATCCAAGTACAGTGTCTTTGTTCGAGGCACCTGGCTTTGGCAACATCAAATTGACATATTTCAACCAGCAGCTTGTTTTTCTCTTGGGCTTCTCAGAGTGTTGTCTCGCGGGCCGGATTCAATCCCTTAGCGGGGCCTGATCCGGCCCGCGGGCCGCCTGATTGACACCTGTGTGTTAGAGGCTAAATCACGGTTTGTAGCAAGCACTATCAAAATAGTTTTGTTCAATGACTTTCATTATATTCAAGCAGGCTTGTCCTCATTTTGATGCCTGATTTACCGAGTAGATTATGAGGATACTTGGGGGCACGAATCAGGTGATTGTGGATTATGCGTCAAAGCCAAATATAAACAGGGTTGGGTAGGGTTACTTTAACTGGATTACTTTCAATTACTTTTGGATTACTCCAATACCAAATATGCTAATAAAAGTACTAAATTTTGTGCAGGCTTGGGGAGTAACGGAAGACATGGAACGGCAAAAATGATGTTTGGATTTATTTTCATTTTGTTTCTGTCGCATTTGATGTTCGTTTTGCCGGAGATCAAAGAGATCAAAGCCAGGAGAGAAAGCTTACCACGTGTTGTGAGTCATCATTGTATTCATATTTAGTTTCTCATCTCATCTCATCTCATCAGCCGTACCGCTTATCCTCGTTAGGGTCGCGGGTGGGGCTGGAGCCCATCCCAACCATCATCGGGCAGTGGGCAGGGGACACCCTGAACTGGTTGCCAGCCAATCGCAGGGCACACAGGGACAGACAACTCATTCGCTCATTCACACCTAGGGACAATTTGGACCGGCCAATTCACCTGAAATGCATGTTTTTGGAACGTGGGAGGAAACCGGAGTGCCCGGAGGAAACCCACGCAAGCACAGGGAGAACATACAAACTCCGCACAGGAAGTCTGGAGCTGGATTTGAACCCACGACAGGTTCCCATGACATGAACTGTGCCGCACAAGCGCTAACCACTGCGCCGCCGTGCTGCTCTATTTAGTTTCTTTCGTCTTTTATTAGCATATTTGGTATTGGAGTAATCCAAAAGTAAATGAAAGTAATCAAGTTAAAGTAACCCTACCCAATCCTGCATTTGATGTTAGTTTTGCCGGAGATCAAAGACAGGAGAGAAAGCTTACCACGTGTTGTGAGTCATCATTTTATTCATATTTAGTATCTTTTGTCTTTCCAGTTAAAGTAACCCTACCCAACCCTGCATTTTATGTTCGTTTTGCCGGAGATCAAAGAGATCAAAGCCAGGAGAGAAAGCTTACCACGTGTTGTGAGTCATCATTTGATTCATATTTAGTTTATTTTGTCTTTTATTAGCATATTTGGTTTTGGAGTATTCCAAAAGTCATTGAAAGTAATCCGGTTAAAGTAACCCTACCCAACCCTGCATTTGATGTTAGTTTTGCCGGAGATAAAAGAGATCAAAGCCAGGAGAGAAAGCTTACCACGTGTTGTGAGTCATCATTTGATTCATATTTAGTTTCTTTTGTCTTTCCAGTTAAAGTAACCCTACCCAACCCTGCGCTTTACTCTGAAAGTAATTAGCAACTTACAAATTAGCATAAATACTGGCATTAAAGCAGACCCCCTAAAACTGCTTTAAAATAGCCACATGATAAAAGAAATAGAAGAAAACGTGTACAGTGTCTTGGAAAAGTATTGGCCCCCAAGACTCTTTGACCTTTTCGCATATTTAAGGCTTCTAACTCATAGATTTTGAAAAACATTCAACATTTTTTTTTGTGCTAACAGTAAAAAAAATTGAAAAGTATACGTTGCAAAAATATTGCCCCCCTTTGAGTAAATACTTTGCAGTGTACTTTGGCCCATTCTTTCTTACAAAGGAGCTCAAGTTTCTGAAAGTGTCATGGTGATTGTTTGTACACGGCATTTTTCAGTTCTTTCTACCAATGCTCTATTCAGGGTTGGGTAGGGTCACTTTAACTGGATTACTTTCAATTACTTTTGGATTACTCCAATACCAAATATGCTAATAAAAGACAAACTAAATATGAATCAAATGACTAAATTTTGTGCAGGCTTGGGGAGTAACGGAATACATGGAACGGCAAAAATGATGTCGGCATGCTGTTTGGATTTTTTTTCATTTTGTTTCTGTCGCATTTTATGTTCGTTTTGCCGGAGATCAAAGCCAGGAGAGAAAGCTTACCACGTCTTGTGAGTCATAATTGTATTCATATTTAGTTTCTTTTGTCTTTTATGAGCATATTTCGTATTGGAGTAATCCAAAAGTCATTGAAAGTAATCCAGTTAAAGTGACCCTACCCAACCCTGAATATAAACCTGGGGCATGAAACAGCATTAACAGTTGTAATTCTCAGCGGAAACTGTTTAAAAAAAACTGTCACGGAGACAGAAGAATCATTTTTCTGACATCCCCTTCAGCGTTTCGAGAAAATCTTTCAAGTATACATAATCGATACAAAGAAATCAAAATAAGTGAAAAATGACGAAACCCACCTGAAAACCACTCTTCTCCGTTGGTCCAATAGTGTAGCATTTTCAGGCGAGAGATATTTCTGTTACAATTGACAGTAGTTGGAATAACATCAGTGTTCATTTGAGCTGTGAAAAGTGATGGGTCCCGGGGACTCGCATGCTCAAAAATCTATGGGTCCCAACAGAGATCTATGGCTCCCCAAAATTTAGTGTTATCGAGGTTGAAATTGTAAATCGGTAACAAATATATAATATAAATCTATACATTCGTTCAGTTTCAATCATCAAATTGTCATGTCCAGCATGGTCGCCGTGGCGACCGGCTGGCCCCGCCCCCTGGGCACCGGCTGTAGCAGATCGTCTAATTCGCGTGTGTGCTTCTTGAGGGCGGGTCTTGGGTATTGCCGGTTGCTGGTTCATTGCGTTTTCTGTTCTGTGTTTGCACGTTTTGAGTAAAAGCCTGTTTTGTGAGTATTCATAGTCTGAGTTCCTGTGTGCCTGTAAGCCTGTTTTTATTTTGTTTTGTCCCTGAGTGTTGGACAATTTTTATTTCCTTAATAAAAGTAATTGATCGTTAACGCGAATGAGTTCACCCTTCCTGCCTCCTGCCTCCGATCTGGTCCGGTCCCTTGACACAAATTGTGAATTCATTTTCTGCAACAAATTATTGTTGGTAATATACCGATTATAAAGGGATAACCACAAACCTGTCTTTTTTAAATTTTCTCCTTTTATACTTCCTTTTTTTCTAAACTTCTTTATACAGTGGAACCTCGGTTCTCGACCATAATCCGTTCCAGAACCCTGTTCGAAAACCGATATGTTCAATCACCGAAATCATTTTTCCCATTAAAAATAATGTAAATGGTTTGAATCCGTTCCAACACCCTGAATGTTTACCTTGAATGTTTAACGTAAACATAAAGCTAACCCAGGCTAATCGTACGTTCGCGTTATCGTAATCTTCCGTACGAAAGATTACGCTAACATGAACGTGTAACAATAAAAAAAAGGATAAAGAAAATAATTATGAATAGAATTTCTTACCTTTGTGGTGGTCAGCAGAAGGCGCAGGTGGACGGTGGAGCTATTATTTCTTTCTTAAATGCAATAGTTGTACGCACTACTTTTCTTTTTTCACCTGTAGCAACTTTGCCGCTTGCACTGACTTTCTTCGGAGGCATAATAAGGGGCTAAAACACCCGTACGACGCTCAGCATGGCACCCTAGCGTACGCACTCACGCATTACCGGCGTTCGAACTCCGATTTTTTGACCGAACAGCGAAGCAAGAATTTCTCGAAATTTTTGGTCGGACTCCGATTTGTTCGAACTGAGAGGCGTTCGAAAACCGAGGTTAATGAGGTGAGCCAAAAAAGCCGGTTCTCTAAAAAAAGACGGACTTCCTTTCACTACACAACGAGATCTCGTTGGCCGAGATCGGCGTGCAGACGAAAACTCGAACCGCGATACCAAAACAACAATGGCGGATCTGCCTGACGAAAAGTTTGGAGTGCGGTAAAAAAAAAAAAAAAGTAATCGGGTAATAATGACAATTTTGTGGCAAAAAAGTTGCGTCCCGGGGACGCACGTTGATTTGAGACGATGCGTCCCCAGCGAAAATGATGCGTCTAGGACGCAGGGACGCGGACAAACTAGAACACTGGAACATGGAGGAAAATAGTAATACAATTTTTGTGGAATTTATTAAAAAAAAAAGAAATAAGATAGTTACTAGTGACTTCATTTAAAAAGTAATTCAGTTACTCCCCAGATGACTGACCCAAAAAGTTTTGTGTTACTTGTAAAGTAACTATCTATCCTTCCATTATCTGCTCTGCTTATCCTGAGTAGGGTCCCGGGGGTGCTGGAGCCCATCCCAGCCATCTTCGGGCAGTGGGCAGGGGGCACCCTGAACTGGTTGCCCGCCAATCACAGGGCTGAAAAAATTTAGTTACAAATGAATGATATGCTCTCATCAAAGCCGACCCCCTAATACTGCTTTAAAATAGCCATATAATGTCACAGTTGCCATGGCGCCCAATTGGCCCCGCCGTGAGGCGCCAGCTGCGGCTTGTAGACGGATTGGCTTTCTGTCTATTTAAGCTCAGTGCTCTCACTCTTCCTTTGTCAGTCAGTTAACAAACCAAGACGTGGGTTTTGACCCGGTCCTGTTTCCTGTTGGTATTTCCTGTCCGGTATTGTTCCCGTTTATTTTTGACCTATTCATTATTCTCTCCAGTTTTCGTTCCCACCTAGTTCGTCCTGTTTAATTTTGATATCCTTTTTCATTATCAATCCTGTCTGTCCCGTCCTGTCCAGAATCGACTCCATCTGTCCGATAGCTACTCGGGCAATTGGTATCGATCTCGTCGGCCTCTGGCTTCCTATCCTTCTACGTCGGACTGCCGCCTAACGTGCATGACTCCCCATTTCCCGTAAAATAAAAGGCTTGTGTGAGAAACGTCACACATTTGGGTTCTGATCCTGTTTCGGTTATTTACACATAATAGAAGAAATAGAGGAAAATGCGTACAATTAAAGTACAGTTTGTTGGTATTTCCTCTTTGGTATTGCTACCTGTCGTAACATCTCCAGTGCCCGTGGTTCAGATGCAGGGTTGTTAGCCAGGAACCACCAACCACAGCTCTTTTCATCACTTGTATGTCTCCTTGTGACGGAGAAGTGACAGGGACATCTTCCGGCCACCCCCAGCATCCGATGGATATCCCCCCTCCTCCCTGCGGCTTTTATCTAGGTCTTGGTGTTCTTTCCCGAGCTCCTGTCCTTCCTCCTCCACCAGAGCCAAAAGCTTTCTTTTCCTTTTCTGGCTTTTTTCTGAATTTTTGCTTCTTTTTTCTCTTACTTTTGTTTCTTTTTTTCTCAGCTTTTCACTACTTTTTCATTTTGGTATTTTTTTTCTTTTTTGTTCCCCCTTCCTTTATGTCATTTCGTGCATAATTTTACATAATATTTGCTCATATAGGGACGAAAGAAGCAAAAATAACCTGAAGAGCCGTTTGGGACCCGAAAGAGCCCAGTGAGCCGAACCGAAGAAGCCGGTTCTCGAAAAACTCTACTGACTTTACTCAACTTCGTTCTAGATAGATAGATGGATACATAGATAGATAGATAGATACTTTATTCATCCCCGTAGAAAAATTCAGACTTCCAGCAGTCTACCCTGTTGTTTTTTAACAGATTAACATGATGCCCTAGGGGTGCTTGTAGCGGAGTGGATGACGTCACACGCTAGTCCAAAAGTTCGACATCCCTGCGGCAGATGGAAAACTTTTTCTTTGTGTCCAGGGATACACCACCTCGTGTTAGCGAGTCCGTCTTCTCTGCGATTCCCGTAGGCTTTCGTGTCTCTGTATAGCGGCGCTGAAGCCGGATAGCTCCAGGTAGCTCCGGGTGGCTACACGTTAGCGTCCGGGGTGCTACACGTGAGCCACGTTTCTGCAAAACACAGCAACTGCGCTCCCTGTGCGCTTCGATGTTTTCCACCAGCACTCGATGATCTTATTTGGTAGTGAGTTCGCATTTACCATGATTACGGATGGTACCGAAGACTTATAACGCCGCTAGCCGCTTAGCTAGCTCCGGCTCTTCTTCCACGATAGGCCCGTTCATCACGCCGGCACGAGAATTCTTCGGGGCAGGGAGTTGATTCCTGGAATAAACGCATTTTTCTGCGCTAAAACCCATGTCCATAGGATAGAAAGTCATCCAAAGTGTAGTTGTAAAACGGGAAGAAAAACACCGAAGATAGGAGCAGATAATAAAACAATAAATCACAAAAGTGAGAGATAATTACAATCTAGGCATTACTCAGATCAAACAGACATGAACAGGTCTTCAACAAGGTAAAGCAATTGTCTGGCAACGGGCAGTCCCAAAAGGAGCGTTTAAGTACTCCAAAAGCAATCAGTCCAGTGCGTCTCAGCCGGTGTCAAGGGGCGGGCCAGCTGGGCGCCATGACAACCGTGCAGGACATGAAACACAACTGTATTTAATCACATTTTTCAGTGGAAGTAAAATGTTGGCAACAAGATTGACTTGGTATATTTGGAAATTATTTGAATGAAACACAAACTTTTTCTTCTTTTTCCAATTTTTTTTTAATTCTTTTCAAAAAAATCTCATTGTGCTTATTGTTCTTAGCTGTTAGTTTTTTCTTTTTGTTCTCTATTCACTTTTTTCCCTTTGATTCTTTTCTTTTTTCTAGCTTTTTTCTGAATTTTCCTTCTTTTTTCTCTCTTCCTTTCGTTTCTTTTTTTCTCCGCTTTTCACTACTTTTTCATTTGGGTATTTTTTCTTTTTCTTCTATTTCCCCTTCCTTTAAGTCATTTTGGGCATAATTTTACATAATATTTAGTCATATAGGGATGAAAGAAGCAAAAACAACCTGAAGAGCCGTTTAAGATCCGAAAGAGCCGGTTCCTTTTAGTGAGCCGAGCCGAAGAAGCCGGTTCTCGAAAAACTCTACTGACTTTACTCAACTTCGTTCTACTTCGACCTTGACTTCAAAATATTGCATTTAGGACACAACGTCAGGGGAACCCGTGTATTTTGACCTTCATGCACTGTAACTTTGACTTAATTTGCTTCTTAATTAGCAATTTCGAGCCCTGATTTTTGTGAGCTGGCTAGATTTTCTTGTGCGCGGAAAAGCTCTGGGCAGTGCGCAATTGGGAACAGTGCTCACCAGTAATGCAGAGTTGAATAAGAGAATAAAAAAATATAAAATAAACGGGAAAAAAAGTGGGGGAAAGGACTTGTGGTACATTTTTTGGCAGCATTGATACCATCTGAACTGCATTTCTTAAGCATGTATATTATGTTCTCTTTATTATTGTGAATTCAAATTCTTTCAGCTGGAACGTTCTCAGCACCCAGTATGATTGTAAATAAGAAGAATCACCGGATACTTGATTTCCTGCCAAACTAAAGTCCACAAGACTTACTCTGAGGCATCGCCTACGTAAGCAAACTGTGTCGGACTTTTTTTATAACGTGATGCATAACAGTTGCTTCGTCATTTTTCGGGGAATCTCTAGAAAATTCTGAAGATGACTCTCAGCACTCATGTTACATTCCAAATTTCATAACTCGCTAAAAGCCGTGGCAGCACCTTGATGTACGTAGTAATTGTGGGGGATTTCAACCGTGGGATAGTCTCATCTCATCTCATCACCGCTTATCCTCAGTAGGGTAGCGGGGGTGCTGGAGCCCATCCCAGCAATCATCGGGCAGTGGGCAGGGGACACCCTGAATTTGATTGCCAGCCAATCGCAGGGCACACGGGGACAGACAACTCACTCGCTCATTCACACCTAGGGACAATTTGAACCGGCCAATTAACCTGACGAGCATGTTTTTGGAATGTGGGAGGAAACCGGAGTGCCCGGAAGAAACCCACGCAAGCACGGGGAGAACATACAAACTCCGCACAGGAAGTCCGGAGCTGGATTTGAACCCACTCAGGAGGTTCCCAAGACATGAACTGTGCCGCACATGCGCTAACCACTGCGCCGCCGTGCTGCCCCCCCCCCAACCCCGTGCTAATTAAGAAGCGAATTTAGTCAAAGTTACAGTGCATGAAGGTCAAAATACATGGGTTCCCCTGACGCTGTTTTCTTAATGCAGTATTTTGAAGTCAGGGTCAAAGTAGAACAAAGTTGAGTAAAGTCAGTAGAGTTTTACGAGAACTGGCTTCTTTGGCTCGGCTCACTAAACAGAACCGGCTCTTTCGGGTCCCAAACGGCTCTTCAGGTTGTTTTTGCTTCTTTAATCCCTACACCACCAAATATTAAGTAAAATTGTGCACAAAATGAGTCAAAGGAAGGGGGGGAAATGGAACAAAAAAGGAAAAAAATGCCAAAATGAAAAAGTAGTGAAAAGCTGAGAAAAAAGAAACAAAAAGAAGAGAAAAAAGAAGGAAAAATTCAGAAAAATATCTAGAAAAAAAGAAAAGAAAGAAACAAAGGAAAAAAAGTAAATAGAGAACAAAAAGAAAAAAGTAACAGCGAGGAAAAAATAAACACATTGTTACTGCCACTCCGACTCCGCTGCCTGCCAGTCCGACTTCGACTCTCCGGCCTGCCTGTTCGACTCTCCGGCCTGCCAGTCCGACCCCGCTGCCGGCCCTGATTCTGCCTGTTCTGATTCTGTCCTGTTTGCCTGTACTGATTTTGCCTGTTCTGATTCTGCCTGTCCTGTCCTGTTTGCCGGTTCTGATTCTGCCTGTCCTGTCTCCGCCTCTCCTGTCTTGCCTGATCTGATTCTGCCTGTCCTGTTGGCCGGTCCTGATTCTGCCTGTCCTGTCTGTATCGCCGGTCCTGATGCTGCCTGTCCTGTCTGTATCGCCGGTCCTGATGCTGCCTGTCCTGTCTGTATCGCCGGTCCTGATTCTGCCTGTCCTGTCTGAATCGCCGGTCCTGTTTGCCCTCCGGACCCACCCTCTGCCGCCCCTTCGGATGCTGATGAGGGGGCTTCCGTCCATTCGGAGGAATTCTGAGAGGTACTGTGCTGTTACATAGTTCTCCGTTTACCTGTGGAATTTCTTTTTTTTTTCTGTTCTGACCGACGGATTGTTTATCCGTTCCTGGGGATCGCCAGTGTGGTGTTTATGGACCTTCTGTGGCTCGTCGGACAACTACTGGACGCACTATTTTGGATTATCGGTGACATATATATTTTTTTTTTTTGGGGAATACTTGTGACTTGCCTATGACTTTTTGTTCCCTTGGATTACCTGTGTTTCCCTGTGACGTGTCTTGGATTAATTTTTTTTTTTCCTGGGGGACTTCTGGAGCCGTCCCTTGAGGGGGGGGTTCTGTCATGATTACCTAAGTGAAGCCACCTGGGGTAATCATCTGGCGCGCTGGAATGCGCTTCCTGATTGGTTTATGTCCCCTTTTTAAGCACGCTACGCCGAGACCTCTTCGTCTGAGGACTACATTTGTACCCCGTTTGACTCTCCTGATTTACCTGTGCCTTCTTGACCTGTTACCTGATTCTGCCTGCCTCCGATCCGACCTGCTTCCGTCCCACGCTACGATTGGCTACGTGTTCCGAAGTAGTCTTCACGGCTTTGCTGCTGACGTCCGATGGTCATCGCGTCTCCCGCCAACCCTTTACGCTTCCCCAAATAAAGAATTGTATGAACGCTCTGGGGTCTCCTGCTCTGTTCTGGTAATCCTGACATGTGAATAGCTTCCATATACACGGATATGAACCACTCACAGAGAAATTGCCAATGCAGTTTGAATAATTAGAAATAAGGGGAAAAGTGTTGTATGTGTAACGGGTGTAATAATAACTTTTGTTTTATTGAAATTCCTGCTGAAATATGTTGTATAGTTTTTGTGTAAGTGTCCTGCAATGATGAGTACAACAGTACCACCTGCTGGTATGGGGTAAGGTTTGGTTTGGCTTTTGAGATGTGACCGGAAGGAGGGGTTTGTTGGCAGTCTAACAGCGAGCTGTCAACGGTAAGACACGATTTCTTGGCGCTCCGCAAAAAAAGTTAATTTTTTAAAAACCACAGCTGACAAATCTCTCAACATGCACAGTAATGTGATTGATGTTGTCAAGCTGTTTGGATTTATTTTCCTTTTGTTTCTGTCGCATTTTATGTTTTGCCGGACGTTGCATGTTGTGCTAAAAGGCAAATTCCCCTTATAGAGATCAAAGCCAGCAGAAAAGCTTACCATGTGTTTTGACTCATTCATTTGCAGTTAAATTGTACCCGTTTTTTACTCATTATTGTTATTATTTCTATTTTCTCATATATATAAAAAGGATGATGTTGGTTGAAATTCAGACTAAAGAAAAATATGTTGAATTTATTGTAAAGGTTAAAAAAACCACTATAAGATCTCTTGTTAAAAGTATCTTGTTAAAATGGAAGTAAAAATGTATTGTGATGGTTGATATTCTAAAATGTATTTTATGTAAACTGAAAATAAAAGCTCTTTGATATATTTAGGGCAGTCTACAACGAGCTGTCAACGAGATCAAAGAGATCAAAGCCAGCAGAGAAGCTTACCACGTGCAGCAACTGTAATAAAAACCTCATCATCCAGTCCAGCGTGAATGTGGATCTTTGGTGGGACAGGTACACCGCAGTTACATATGCTCCTGCGATTGGCTGGCAACCAGTTCAGGGTGTCCCCTGCCCACTGCCCGAAGATAGCTGGGATGGGCTCCAGCACCCCCGCAACCCTGCTGAGGATAAGCGGTGCAGATAATGGATGGATGGATGGTGTTGTATGCTGATTTTATAGGTCTCACTTGTTAAAAAACAATCCCATAGCAAGAACGGCCCTCCATGGTGTAAATAGTATATCCTGGACTGGCCGCTTTGCACAGGGCAGCTGTGACAAAATATTCACACTCAAATTCACATCTTTGAACAATTAAGTTCTCTTTGAAGCGACCACGCATGGTTTTGGAATGTGGGAGGGCTTGTGCAAGGAAAAGTTTCTGCTCAAGTGTCATTTTCCTGACGAAAACGTGTGTTCCATTTTTGATTCCGGAACCAAATAACTAGAGAAACCCACAATCAATCGCAAAAAAAAAACAAAAAACGTACAACACCATGCTGTTAGCTATCAAAGTAACATTGCCAGTTTCCGCAGTTTAGCAATTTGCAGTCGAAAAAAATATGGTTTCCCCAGATAGTTAAAAAAAAAAAAGCTTGATAATGGAAAAATAAATGGTTTGTGTAGGACAGAACCGAGAGGTAGATGCAGTTTTCCATAATATCCGCATGATGGTGGCCAGTGCCAGTAATTAGTTATAGTTTTTTACTACTTCTTCCAAAAAGTAACTGAGTTAGTCACTGAAATACTGTAGTGGAAAAGTAACCAGTTACAAGGGAAAGTAACTATTTCCGTTACTTTAAAAACATAGATGTTGCATGTCAAATAATTGTAATATTTTGAGTTAGTTACATGGAGAAGAACAGACAGGTGGTTGTGTCAAATCATAGCATTTTAAAAACTCCCTTTTCCTAAATAAAAGACAGGATGTGCTTAAATCTGACAAAAAAAATGCTAGATAAAAAAGAAAGGACAACAAAACAAAAATGAAAGACTCCACCGCATTGAAATGGCTCGGATCATTTGATTCCTTGCACCGCTCTGTCCTCTTCCCTGCTGCTCGGTTGTCACGGTTGCCATGGCGCCGAGTTGGTCCCAGCCGGGTGGCGCTGGGTTCTGTCGCGGTTGCCACGGCGCCCCATTGGTCCCGCCCATGGACACCGGCTGAGACGCGTTGACTGATTACTCCTTGGTCTTTTGAGCCGTTAGTTGTCTAAATGTCTGTGAACCTTCCGCAAGACTCCTGTTGAACTCTGTGACATGCCAAGCTTGTGAATCTCCGTTTTCGCCCGTGTTTTGCCCCTGTCTTGTTCTCGCCCTGAGTTGTTTGATTTTGACCACTTCCTTGTGGCCATCAATCTACTCCCGCGACCAATGATCCACGAATCAAGTGTGCGCGCATTCCTGTTCTCCCTAATAAATTGTGAGTACGTTACGCTTTTGGGTTCTCAATCTGTTTCCTCCCCTGGTCCGTGACATCGGTGGGAGAATGTTATACAGTGTTTATGTTGAACAACTATTTTACCACCCAATGCCATGGCTTCGTTATCATCAACAGATATTAGTCCTCATTTTAGCTGCACTGAATCAAATGCAACAATGATTAGCCTAGCTTAATTGTTGCTAGTGTGTAAGATGTGTTCTGATAATATGGTATTTTCTCCTCATCAGTTGACACATACCCTTTACATTTTGAGGGATTATCAATAAATCTGTAGAAATCTGGAGGCTTGCCTTACTGAGATTCAAAGATGGATGTCACTTCATTTTTTACGCCTTAACCCAGAAAAAACTGAAATGTTGATGATTGGTCCAGCTGACTGTCGTGAGTTGTTTTCAAACACTACCCTGAACCTAGACAAATGTAATATCACCCATAGTGACTCGGTCAAAAATCTAGGTGTTATATTTGATCCTAATCTGTCGTTTCAGTCATAGGTAAAAAATATTACTAGAATAGCTTTCTACCACCTCCGTAATATTGCGAAAATTCGTTCGATGCTGTCCCAATCAGATGCAGAGGTTTTAATTCATGCGTTTATTACTTCTCTGCTTGATTACTGTAATGTATTGCTTTCTGGTCTCCCGATGTCTAGCATTAAAAGTTTGCAGCTGGTTCAGAATGCGGCAGCTAGACTTTTGACTAAGACCAAAAAGTTTGAGCATATTACTCCTGTATTGGCCAACTTGCACTGGCTCCCAGTCCACTTAAGATGTGACTTTAAGGTTCTCTTATTAACATATAATTGTATGCATGGACTTGCACCCTCTTATCTCTCTGATTTGATTTTGTTCCTGCACGGAGTGCCGGTCTACTTGTGACTCCGAGAGCCAAGAAGTCTGCAGGCTCAAGAGCGTTCTCCATCCGGGCCCCGGTGTTATGGGACGCCCTGCCTCCGGAGATAAGATCTGCAACCTCAATGGAAGTTTTTAATTCAAGGCTTAAGACACACTTCTATTCCAAAGCTTATGATTGATGCCCACCTCATATTCGGTATTGTCCTGTCTTTTTCCGACTGCCCGCCTGGTGGTGATACGAAGGAGAAGGACGATTTGGAGATGAGTCAGCGGACCAGCGTTTGACCTGAAGCATGTGAACGCCTGCATGGACCAGCTGGCAGAGATGGGAAACTGTGTCGTGGCCTTCATAGACTTTCTGGACTAGTTTACAGGATGGGGGCGTCGCTCCTGTCATGCACTTTCCGGACAAATTCTCAACATGTTACCTAGTGTTTACTATGTTTGTATACTGTAATGCTAAATGTAATTCACCCTGGTCATCCTGGAAGGGGGATACCACTTGTGAGGTCCCTTCTCAAGGTTTCTATTTTTCCCCACGCTGAGGTTTTGAGTTGTTCCTTGCCCGCATGTTGGTTTAAGATCAGGTCATTGTGTCATTGTAATCCTGTGCAGTCCGGGAGACATTTTTATGATCAAGGGCTATATAAATAAATGTGACTTGACTTGAATTGAAATCTTTACTACTAAAAAAAGTTATCAATTCATAGTCATTTTTACGATACTGAATTCTTTTCTTCTCGGTAATAAAACAGCTTGTGTTTGAGAACACAGAAACAGTTTCCTGGTGTGACTCATTGTGTCGAATTGCTTCATGAGGTTCATAAATGCAGTTGTACTTCTGACGATATTTTGTCCGTGCCTCATTTGTCAACACTGCTTAATGGCATTTAATTTGAGTCAGCAGAAGTAGAGGTTGTAAAAAAACCTTCTGAACAGCAAGAGGGAGCCATTGAAGACACACTAAGCGTGTACAGTCTCCTGGATATTGCAATGCTTCCAACTCTCAAGCAATGTTCCCTCTAAGCTGCGTGGGTGCGCAATTGCGCACTACCCGGAGCTTTTCCGCACAAGAAAATCGAGCCAGCTCACAAAAATCAGGGCTCGAAATTGCTAATTAAGAAGCGAATTAAGTCAAAGTTACAGTGCATGAAGGTAAAAATACAAGGGTTCCCCTGAAGTTGAGTTCTAAATGCGGTATTTTGAAGTCAAGGTCGAAGTAGAGCGAAGTTGAGTAAAGTCAGTAGAGTTTTTCAAGAACCGGCTTCTTCGACTCGGCTCACTAAAAGGTCCTAAACGGCTCTTCAGGTTGTTTATGCTTCTTTCATCCCTATATGACTAAATATTACATAAAATTATGCACAAAATGACTTAAAGGAAGGGGGAATACAACAAAAAAGAAAAAAATACCAAAATGAAAAAGTAGTGAAAAGCTGAGAAAAAAAGAAACAAAAGGAAGAGAAAAAAGAAGGAAAAATTCAGAAAAAAAGCTAGAAAAAAGAAAAGAATCAAAGGAAAAAAAGTGAATAGAGAACAAAAAGAAAAATCAGCTAGGAAAAAAAACACAATGAGATTTTTTGAAAGAAATTAAAAAAAAAATTGGAAAAAGAAGAAAAAGTTTGTGTTGCATTCAAATAATTTCCAAATATACCAAGTCAATTTTGTTGCCAACATTTTACTTCCACTGAAAAATGTGATTAAATACAGTTGTGTGTCATGTCCTGCACGGTTGTCATGGCGCCCAGCTGGCCTGCCTCTTGACACCGGCTGAGACGCATTGGACTGATTGCTTTTGGAGTACTTAAACGCTCCTTTTGGGACTGGCCGATGCAAGACCATTGCTTTACCTTGTTGAAGACCTGTTCATGTCTGTTTTATCTGAGAATGCCTAGATTGTAATTTTGATTGACTTTTGTTTTGTTTTTGGTCCGTTTGTGTGTTGGACAACTTTTTTTTCCTAATTAAAGAGACAGATCGTCTACGCAATTGAGTTCCGACTTCCTGCTTCCCGGTCCGTTTCCTGACAGTTGTGTATCGTGCAACTGACTAAATAAGCCCCCAAAAATGTTAGTATTATGCCACAAGATACTAGGAAAAAAAAGAAATTGAAATCTTGTCAAAGAATTGTTGTAAAAGCAAATGACGTTTGTAGGCCGTACGACCTTTGCAATAATATATTAGTCAATTCATTCAAAAGGAGGATCGGAGACAGGCGGGAACTGCAAATCGTTGGCCGGGACTGGAGGGCAAAGGCGGTGTCAAGTTCGGAAACGAGGTCGGTAACAGGAGACAGACAGGTAACGGGGCAAAACAGGTCAGGTAACAGGCAGGCAGAACGGGGCGAAGTCAGGTCCGGAAACAGGCTGGCAACGAAGATCAGGCAGAGAAAAGCAGGGCAGGAACAGAGTCGGACGAAAAGGCTTATTGAGATGGTGGCAACAGTTCGCATAACGATCTGACGGCTTCCTCTTGGAAACCTGGGGTTTAAAAAGAGAGCATCAGCCAATCAGCTGTCCGGGCTGTTGGCGCCAATTAAGCCGTCGCCGGTGCGCTCAATCATGACAACATAGGGTGTATTTAAGAGGGTTTTAAAAAGTAAGGAGAGAGACAGAGCGAGAGAGAGTGAGAGAGAGAGAGAGCAAGGACACTTGTAATAGTAACAATGCGATTGTTATTGCATTACTATTGTCTGTTTGCCCTACAGTTGATCTGATTTTGGGTGATAGGTATATTACTGGAAGACAACAGGTTTGGAATGTCTAATAATATGGGAAGTCAAGAGTAAAACGGCCTGACAAGTTGAATACATTCAAAATACTCCAGGTGGAGTGATGTATGCCAGTGTTGGAATGTGGAATGAGGAAATAGGATTGGAACATTGGTATGTTAAGTTATGCCTGTAATCCGTAATTATTAGGAGAAAGACTCTAAATTCTCTCCCGTGTGATTTGATGCCACGCACAAGATTCCAATCTCTGTTGACATCATTGCGTTTGATGAATATTTTGACAGTTTCGGAGAAAAAGGAAAGACAGACTCTGGAAAGTCAGACCATGGCTTGATTCATTCAAAAAGAATGCCTCCAGGTGTTACCAGAAGATCATAACTCAATGAATGAGATGATGATTCCGTTCAAGGGCAAATTCAGCTGCATTAAGGAGTATATGTGAAGCAGGAGCTTCAAGGTATGGGTGAGAGTTCTAATATCTGGCATGGTCTATGACTTTGCCGCGTACCAAGACAGTGTGATTAGAAAACGAATCAAATCGGAGCTTGGACTGTAAGGAGATGTAGTAATGAAGCTTGCCTCCACATTTGCAGAAGGTCAGAACAAAAAAAACATGCACAGACAACTACTGTCATGATTGCCGATTCAGAGCACCTGCGACTGTTTAATTGGCGCCAACAGCCCCGACAGCTGATTGGCTGATGTACTCTTTTTAAACCCCCGGTTTCCAAGAGGAAGCTGTCAGATCGTTATGCGAACTGTTGCCTCCAGCTCAGTAAGCTCTTACGTCAGACTCTGTTCCTGCCCTGCTTTTCTCTGCCTGATCCTTGTTGCCAACCTGTTTCCGGACCTGACTCTGCCCCGTTCTGCCTACATGTTATCCAAACTGTTTTGCCCCGCTACCTGCCTGCCTCCTGTCGCCGACCTCGTTTCCAAACTTGACACCGCCCTTGCTCTCCAGTCCTGGCTAGCGACTTGTAATTCCCGCCTGTCTTCGACCCTCCTCGCTAGACACGGAAGTGCCACTTCTGCATCTCCTGCTCCTCTTGTCCGTCAACCATCGGATCTTGGAAGCAAGTCCTGCTTTATTAATAAAAACTGAAAAAACAAGCGTTATTGGACCCTGTGTCCATTTCTGGTCTGTGACAACTACTTCACCTGTGTCCCATTGATAGTGAAGCTCAGTGTTAGAGGGATACACTACCTGGGAACAGCCAGGTAGGTGCCCCTAACCAACTGTAACCTCGACTATGAGATAAGACAACTACTGTCATGATTGCCGATTCAGAGCACCTGCGACTGCTTAATTGGCGCCAACAGCCCCGACAGCTGATTGGCTGATGTACTCTTTTTAAACCCCCGGTTTCCAAGAGGAAGCTGTCAGATCGTTATGCGAACTGTTGCCTCCAGCTCAGTAAGCTCATACGTCAGACTCTGTTCCTGCCCTGCTTTTCTCTGCCTGATACTCGTTGCCAACCTGTTTCCGGACCTGACTCTGCCCCGTTCTGCCTGCCTGTTATCAGATCTGTTTTGGTGTGCATTTCTTGGACTCCTTTACAGCCAAGTACCACATAAAATACCATCGCTGGTACTTGTACATCTTCTGGCGCACAAAAAGAAAGACATAATGTGTGGTTAATATTAATAGCATACATTACACTGTTATGGGTCCATGTACTGTAGGCAATCAACCCTGCAAAAAACATTTAGTTGTTCTTTATATTTGTTCAAAAAAAGTGAGTACAAATACATAAATTTTCCTCACCTCAAAGCCTAATAATGCCATATGGCAATTTTTTTTAAAAAAAGTTAATAAAACACAAAGTCTTTAAAAACGGATTCATTTCTGCATCAGAAGTCTCCTACAAGAATATCTCAGAGGTAAAAAAAATGGCCAGTGATTTTCTATATCTGGGGTTAATAACATTGTAACAACATAGTAATATCATGATAAGCGATGAATATCAAACTGGTTGTTCTTTGCGCTAATTAGAAACAAAAACTAGCTCTTAGCTTAAAAAAGGTTGGAGACCACCGATGTAATGCAGATCGTTTCCTTAATCCGTACAGTTGTGCAATAAAACAGCAAGATTATAATTCGAGAGTTCAGAAGTTATTTGTAAAAAAAAAAAAAAAGGTTCATAAAGTGCAGTATTTTTATTTGTTAAACAATTGCGGTACGTGAACCTATAAATAAACAATTAAATAAATAAAGGTTTCTACTTTAAGGGTTTTGACTATCACTGGACATTTTTGGAATGCAACCCTGTGAAAAACTATGATGCTACAAAAAAAATGAAAAATGTCAAGAAAATTGGAACTACAAGGGTATTGTTTGGAAGATAAGGAGAATTAGAATCGTTTGATTGGCTGACGTCCTCTTCTTAAGCGGTCAGCGCCTAGAGAAGGACGTCAGACCGTACTTCTGTGTTCCTGTGTGTTTCGCCAGATCACCAAGTACCAAAGACTACTCTCCTGTTTTGATTCCTGCCTTCGGTTTCGACCTGTTTCTGCCCCGCGTTTACGATCTACTCTCCTGCCCTGGCCATCGACCTGCCCGCTAAGACGTATTGATTCTGCCTACCTGTCACGGAACTGCCGTTCCGTCCAACGCTGCTAGCGACCGACAACCATCGGCATCCAAAGCCAGCTCTGTCAGCTCAATCCAATAAAGATTCCTTTAAAACGAACGCAATTGGGTCCGAGATTCCATTCTGGGTCGTGACGGAAGTCTTCACTTTACTGTTAGGGTCTGGCCTAACTCCCACCACCAGGGGGCCCCAACTGGTGTTTTGAACTGGGCACAGGTGTGTCAAATTATTATACACTAGTGCCCAATCAACCTGTACCCTTTAAAAGGACATTTTTGTTCAGCCAACTCTGTTGGGTTATTTTGAGTTTTTCTGTCATCCTCAGTTTCATTTTCACCACCACGCCAGTTTTGTCTGTTTTCTGGTTTCTTTGTGACTTTCACCCTCTCATTTTCCAATTTCACTTTTGGTTGTTGTTTCTATTTTTGAACTTTGTCAAGTCTGGTTTTTGTTTCTTGTTCGTACATGTTGTTCCTTGTTTTGTGCCCACTTGTTTGGTTGGTACTTTGGTCCTGATTTTGTTAATAAATATAGTACATGTGTAACCGCGGCGTACCCGTCCCACCGAAGATCCACATTCACGCTGGACTGGATGATGAGGTTTTTATTATAGTTGCTGCAAATGAATGAGTCACAACACGTGGTAAGCTTCTCTGCTGGCTTTGATCTCGTTGGCAGCTCGTAGACTGCCCAAAACATATCAAAGAGCTTTCTTTTCAGTTTACATAAAATACATTTTAGAATATTCAGATTCAGATTCAGATTCAGATTCAGATCTACTTTATTGTCATTCTAGTACACGTGTATACAGAACGAAATGTCGATGCATCTGACCCCCACAGTTTCCTTGAATGTACAGATATAAATAATGTTGTATTGTATTTTGGCTACGTATAGTATTTTACCATAGTGCCGATAGTGCAAGAAGAGTAGCTAACCAGATGCGCAAAATGGGCAGTCAGGTTAACAAGTCAGGTACACAGTAACATTAACACTGTAACAATAACGCTGTAATTACAATAGTGCAGAGAGCAATGTGCAAGGAGTGGCAAGCTATAAAAAAAAAACTGCCAGTAGTGCAAAAGTCAGATTAGCAGCCGTTTAGATTTAAGTTAACTATATGTTAGATTGATATCAACCATCACAATACATTTTTACATCTGTTTTAACAAGATACTTTTAACAAGAGATCGTATGGTGTTTTTTTAAGGTTTAGAATGAATTCAACATATTTTTCTTTAGTATGAATTTCAACCAACATCATCCTTTTTATATATATGAGAAAATAGAAATAATAACAATAATGAGTATAAAAACGGGTACAATTTACCTGCAAATAAATGAGTCACAACACAACACGTGGTAAGCTTCTCTGCTGGCTTTGATCGCTACAAGGGGAATTAGCATTTTAGCACAACATGCAACGTCCGGCAAAACTAACAATCACATTACTGTGCATGTTGAGAGATTTGTCAGCTGTGGTTTTAATGTTTAAAATTAACTTTTTGCGGAGCACCAAAAGATCGTGTCTTACCGTTGGCAGCTCGTTGTAGACTGC
This sequence comes from Urocampus carinirostris, assembly GCF_059441175.1. NCBI lineage: Eukaryota > Metazoa > Chordata > Actinopteri > Syngnathiformes > Syngnathidae > Urocampus > Urocampus carinirostris. The sequence goes on from NC_142355.1 coordinate 5,688,869, forward strand.
CAAAAAACCTCACCTTCCTGTCGCAAAGTCTAAAGCCAAACCAAACCTTACCCCATACCAGCAGGTGGCACTGTTGGACTCATCATTGCAGGACACTTATACAGAAACTATACAACATATTTCAGCAGGAATTTCAATAAAACAAAAGTTATTATTACACTCGTTAGAACCTCTGTCCACAACGCTTCAACCATTTCCGAGGTACAGTACTTTCCAGATTTTGATCGGAACGGCTTCTCTATGTCAAAACACAGTAGCAACAATCACAAACAGGTGTGCAAAACTCACTAAATTTGACGGTGGTCTTTTCGTCTTCTGTCAGTTGATAACAATTAGCAGTCAGACTGATTTTCATGCTGAAGCTGAATGACAGCAAAAGCACATGTGGTCTTTATTAACTTCTCCATAGTCGTTTAAAGCTTTTATATACAGCGACGACCAATGTTCCCTCTAAACTGCGCGCGTGCGCAATCGCGCACTGCCCGCGCATTCTTAGCGCACGAGAAAATCTAGACAGCTCACAAAAATCAGGGCTCGAAATTGCTGATTAAGAAGCGAATTAAGTCAAAGTTACAGTGCATGAAGGTAAAAATACACGGGTTCCCCTGACGTTGTGTCCTAAATGTGGTATTTTGAAGTCGAGTCGAAGTAGAACGAAGTTGAGTAAAGTCAGTTTTTTGATAACCGGCTTCTTCGGCTCAGCTCACTAAAAAGAACCAGCTCTTTCGGGTCCCAAACGGCTCTTCAGGTTGTTTTTGCTTCTTTAATCCCCACACGACCAATTATTATGTAAAATTGTGCACAAAATGACTTAAAGAAAGGGGCAGGGGGGAAATAGAACAAAAAAGAAAAGAATACCAAAATGAAAAAGTAGTGAAAAGCTGAGAAAACAAAAGGAAGAGAAAAAAGAAAAGCCAGCTCACAAAACCAGGGCTTGAAATTGCTAATTAAGAAGCGAATTAGGTCAAAGTTACAGTGCATGAAGGTAAAAATACAAGGGTTCCCCTGACGTTGTGTTCTAAATGCGGTATTTTGAAGTCAAGGTCGAAGTAGAACGAAGTTGAGTAAAGTCAGTAGAATTTTTTGAGAACCGGCTTGTTCGGCTCGGCTCACTAAAAGGAACCAGCTCTTTCGCGTCCTAAACGGCTCTTCAGGTTGTTTTTGCTTCTTTCATCCTATATGACCAAATGTTATGTAAAATTATGCACAAAATGACTTAAAGGAAGGGGGAATAGAAAAAAAAACAAAAACAAAAACAAATACTAACTGAAAAAGTAGTGAAAAATTGAGAAAAAGAAGGAAAATTTCAGAAAAAAAGCCAAAAAAAAAAGAAACAAACAAAGAAAAAAAAATGTAAATAGAGAACAAAAAGATAAAAGTAACAGCTAGGAAAAAATAAACACAATGAGATTTTTTTAAAGGAATTAAAAAAAACAGGGAAAAAGAAGAAAAAGTTTGTGTTGCATTCAAATAATTTCCAATGATACTAAGTGAATCTTGTTGCCAACATTGTACTTCCACTAAAAAATGTGATTAAATACAGTTGTGTACGTGCAACCGACTAAATAAGCCCCCAAAAATGTTAGTATTATGCGACAAAATATATCAGGAAAAAAAGAAATGGAAATCTTGTGAAGGAATTGTTGTAAAAACAAATGGCGTTTGTAGGCCGTACAACCTTTGCAATTTAATTCAAAAGTGAAAATAATTTTTGCATTGCCGGAAACTCAGCAAAATGTAACTTGATGTCAAGTTTTGGACATGTTTGATAATGAATTATCTTGCCACACATGGGATTGCCTTTGCTCACTGTTGTTTCAAGCGTTGCTCACCGACTTTGTGTGAACGCTCAGACCCGTAAGGAAAATTACCGGGAACCTTGGCGACGACCCCACTTTTGCGAAAGAAATAACACTTCAGACTTTCTAATTAAGAAGACTCCAAGATGTCTGACTCTTCCATAAGTAAACAATCGTCCCTGTAGTCTGTCCTGTGGTTATGTGATTCTGCAAAATAGTGGTCGCATCCAATGAAAACATGCACGTCTGACTTTAAGCATCGCTCGCCTTGGATATGAGACTGGAGTGTTTGGGTCACAGCCAAAATGCTTCATTTCTTTGGTTTACTGTAAACACCACTTGACCCCAAAACATGTTCGACACATGTATAACTTCTGAGGTTTCGAAACAAAAACAAACGAGTAGTTTAGGTCAACAAATGAAAGGACTGTATCATTAAAGAGAAATATTTGATTAGCAGGGTTAGGTAGGGTTACTTTAACTGGATTACTTTCGATGACTTTTGGATTACTCCAATACCAAATATGCTAATAAAAGACAAAAGAAATTCAATATGAATAAAATGATGACTCGCAACACGTGGTAAGCTTTCTCTCCTGGCTTTGATCTCTTTGATCTCCGGCAAAACGAACATAAAATGCAGGGTTGGGTAGGGTTACTTTAACTTGATTACTTTCAATTACTTTTGGATTACTCCAATACCAAATATGCTCATAAAAGACAAAAGATACTAAATATGAATAAAATGATGACTCACAACACGTGGTAAGCTTTCTCTCCTGGCTTTGATCTCTTTGATCTCCGGCAAAACGAACATAAAATGCAGGGTTGGGTAGGGTTACTTTAACTTGATTACTTTCAATTACTTTTGGATTACTCCAATACCAAATATGCTCATAAAAGACAAAAGAAACTAAATATGAATAAAATGATGACTCACAACACGTGGTAAGCTTTCTCTCTTGGCTTTGATCTCTTTGATCTCCGGCAAAACGAACATAAAATGCAGGGTTGGGTAGGGTTACTTTAACTTGATTACTTTCAATAACTTTTGGATTACTCCAATACCAAATATGCTCATAAAAGACAAAAGATACTAAATATGAATAAAATGATGACTCACAACACGTGGTAAGCTTTCTCTCCTGGCTTTGATCTCTTTGATCTCCGGCAAAACAAACATAAAATGCAGGGTTGGGTAGGGTTACTTTAACTTGATTACTTTCAATTACTTTTGGATTACTCCAATACCAAATATGCTCATAAAAGACAAAAGAAACTCAATATGAATAAAATGATGACTCGCAACACGTGGTAAGCTTTCTCTCCTGGCTTTGATCTCTTTGATCTCCGGCAAAACGAACATAAAATGCAGGGTTGGGTAGGGTTACTTTAACTTGATTACTTTCAATAACTTTTGGATTACTCCAATACCAAATATGCTCATAAAAGACAAAAGAAACTAAATATGAATAAAATGATGACTCACAACACGTGGTAAGCTTTCTCTCCTGGCTTTGATCTCTTTGGTCTCCGGCAAAACGAACATAAAATGCAGGGTTGGGTAGGGTTACTTTAACTTGATTACTTTCAATAACTTTTGGATGACTCCAATACCAAATATGCTCATAAAAGACAAAAGAAACTAAATATGAATAAAATGATGACTCACAACACGTGGTAAGCTTTCTCTCCTGGCTTTGATCTCTTTGGTCTCCGGCAAAACGAACATAAAATGCAGGGTTGGGTAGGGTTACTTTAACTTGATTACTTTCAATAAATTTTGGATTACTCCAATACCAAATATGCTCATAAAAGACAAAAGAAACTAAATATGAATAAAATGATGACTCACAACACGTGGTAAGCTTTCTCTCTTGGCTTTGATCTCTTTGATCTCCGGCAAAACGAACATAAAATGCAGGGTTGGGTAGGGTTACTTTAACTTGATTACTTTCAATAACTTTTGGATTACTCCAATACCAAATATGCTCATAAAAGACAAAAGAAACTAAATATGAATAAAATGATGACTCACAACACGTGGTAAGCTTTCTCTCCTGGCTTTGATCTCTTTGGTCTCCGGCAAAACGAACATAAAATGCAGGGTTGGGTAGGGTTACTTTAACTTGATTACTTTCAATAAATTTTGGATTACTCCAATACCAAATATGCTCATAAAAGACAAAAGAAACTAAATATGAATAAAATGATGACTCACAACACGTGGTAAGCTTTCTCTCTTGGCTTTGATCTCTTTGATCTCCGGCAAAACGAACATAAAATGCAGGGTTGGGTAGGGTTACTTTAACTTGATTACTTTGAATAAATTTTGGATTACTCCAATACCAAATATGCTCATAAAAGACAAAAGAAACCAAATATGAATAAAATGATGACTCACGACACGTGGTAAGCTTTCTCTCCTGGCTTTGATCTCTTTGATCTCCGGCAAAACGAACATAAAATGCAGGGTTGGGTAGGGTTACTTTAACTTGATTACTTTCAATTACTTTTGGATTACTCCAATACCAAATATGCTCATAAAAGACAAAAGAAACTAAATATGAATAAAATGATGACTCACAACACGTGGTAAGCTTTCTCTCCTGGCTTTGATCTCTTTGATCTCCGGCAAAACGAACATAAAATGCAGGGTTGGGTAGGGTTACTTTAACTTGATTACTTTCAATTACTTTTGGATTACTCCAATACCAAATATGCTCATAAAAGACAAAAGAAACTAAATATGAATAAAATGATGACTCGCAACACGTGGTAAGCTTTCTCTCCTGGCTTTGATCTCTTTGATCTCCGGCAAAACGAACATAAAATGCAGGGTTGGGTAGGGTTACTTTAACTTGATTACTTTCAATAAATTTTGGATTACTCCAATACCAAATATGCTCATAAAAGACAAAAGAAACTAAATATGAATAAAATGATGACTCACAACACGTGGTAAGCTTTCTCTCCTGGCTTTGATCTCTTTGGTCTCCGGCAAAACGAACATAAAATGCAGGGTTGGGTAGGGTTACTTTAACTTGATTACTTTCAATAAATTTTGGATTACTCCAATACCAAATATGCTCATAAAAGACAAAAGAAACTAAATATGAATAAAATGATGACTCACAACACGTGGTAAGCTTTCTCTCTTGGCTTTGATCTCTTTGATCTCCGGCAAAACGAACATAAAATGCAGGGTTGGGTAGGGTTACTTTAACTTGATTACTTTCAATAACTTTTGGATTACTCCAATACCAAATATGCTCATAAAAGACAAAAGATACTAAATATGAATAAAATGATGACTCACAACACGTGGTAAGCTTTCTCTCCTGGCTTTGATCTCTTTGATCTCCGGCAAAACGAACATAAAATGCAGGGTTGGGTAGGGTTACTTTAACTTGATTACTTTCAATAAATTTTTGATTACTCCAATACCAAATATGCTCATAAAAGACAAAAGAAACTAAATATGAATAAAATGATGACTCACAACACGTGGTAAGCTTTCTCTCCTGGCTTTGATCTCTTTGGTCTCCGGCAAAACGAACATAAAATGCAGGGTTGGGTAGGGTTACTTTAACTTGATTACTTTCAATAAATTTTGGATTACTCCAATACCAAATATGCTCATAAAAGACAAAAGAAACTAAATATGAATAAAATGATGACTCACAACACGTGGTAAGCTTTCTCTCTTGGCTTTGATCTCTTTGATCTCCGGCAAAACGAACATAAAATGCAGGGTTGGGTAGGGTTACTTTAACTTGATTACTTTCAATAACTTTTGGATTACTCCAATACCAAATATGCTCATAAAAGACAAAAGATACTAAATATGAATAAAATGATGACTCACAACACGTGGTAAGCTTTCTCTCCTGGCTTTGATCTCTTTGATCTCCGGCAAAACGAACATAAAATGCAGGGTTGGGTAGGGTTACTTTAACTTGATTACTTTGAATAAATTTTGGATTACTCCAATACCAAATATGCTCATAAAAGACAAAAGAAACCAAATATGAATAAAATGATGACTCACGACACGTGGTAAGCTTTCTCTCCTGGCTTTGATCTCTTTGATCTCCGGCAAAACGAACATAAAATGCAGGGTTGGGTAGGGTTACTTTAACTTGATTACTTTCAATTACTTTTGGATTACTCCAATACCAAATATGCTAATAAAAGACAAAAGAAACTAAATATGAATAAAATGATGACTCACAACACGTGGTAAGCTTTCTCTCCTGGCTTTGATCTCTTTGATCTCCGGCAAAACGAACATAAAATGCAGGGTTGGGTAGGGTTACTTTAACTTGATTACTTTCAATAAATTTTGGATTACTCCAATACCAAATATGCTCATAAAAGACAAAAGAAACTAAATATGAATAAAATGATGACTCACAACACGTGGTAAGCTTTCTCTCTTGGCTTTGATCTCTTTGATCTCCGGCAAAACGAACATAAAATGCAGGGTTGGGTAGGGTTACTTTAACTTGATTACTTTCAATAACTTTTGGATTACTCCAATACCAAATATGCTCATAAAAGACAAAAGATACTAAATATGAATAAAATGATGACTCACAACACGTGGTAAGCTTTCTCTCCTGGCTTTGATCTCTTTGATCTCCGGCAAAACGAACATAAAATGCAGGGTTGGGTAGGGTTACTTTAACTTGATTACTTTCAATAAATTTTGGATTACTCCAATACCAAATATGCTCATAAAAGACAAAAGAAACTAAATATGAATAAAATGATGACTCACAACACGTGGTAAGCTTTCTCTCCTGGCTTTGATCTCTTTGGTCTCCGGCAAAACGAACATAAAATGCAGGGTTGGGTAGGGTTACTTTAACTTGATTACTTTGAATAAATTTTGGATTACTCCAATACCAAATATGCTCATAAAAGACAAAAGAAACTAAATATGAATAAAATGATGACTCACAACACGTGGTAAGCTTTCTCTCTTGGCTTTGATCTCTTTGATCTCCGGCAAAACGAACATAAAATGCAGGGTTGGGTAGGGTTACTTTAACTTGATTACTTTCAATAACTTTTGGATTACTCCAATACCAAATATGCTCATAAAAGACAAAAGATACTAAATATGAATAAAATGATGACTCACAACACGTGGTAAGCTTTCTCTCCTGGCTTTGATCTCTTTGATCTCCGGCAAAACGAACATAAAATGCAGGGTTGGGTAGGGTTACTTTAACTTGATTACTTTGAATAAATTTTGGATTACTCCAATACCAAATATGCTCATAAAAGACAAAAGAAACCAAATATGAATAAAATGATGACTCACGACACGTGGTAAGCTTTCTCTCCTGGCTTTGATCTCTTTGATCTCCGGCAAAACGAACATAAAATGCAGGGTTGGGTAGGGTTACTTTAACTTGATTACTTTCAATTACTTTTGGATTACTCCAGTACCAAATATGCTAATAAAAGACAAACTAAACTAAATATGAATAAAATGATGACTTACAACACGTGGTAAGCTTTCTCTCCTGGCTTTGATCTCCGGCAAAACTAACATAAAATGCGACAGAAACAAAATGAAAATAAATCCAAACAGCTTGCCAACATCATTTTTGCCGTTCTATGTATTCCGTTACTCCCCAAGCCTGCACAAAATGTAGTCATTTTATTCATATTTAGTTTCTTTTGTCTTTTATTAGCATATTTGGTATTGGAGTAATCCAAAAGTCATTGAAAGTAATCCAGTTAAAGTAACCCTACCCAACCCTGCCTGTAGAATTGAATCACTATGGCCTGGAACTCCCTTTCCCGCTTTGAAGCGAGTCCATGTCTGACAAGCGTAGAGAAAAATGGGAGTAACACGCCCTTCCATGAGTCTGATCTTTTATGACACTGCTATGTTCTTGTTCCCTCCAGATGGTTTTAAGTCTGACAGGTGCGGCTTTGGTTTGAGCTATGAAAGAATGAATGAATGAATGAAAACTTTATTCGTCCGAAATTTTTGTCATCACGGAGTCTTGGCTTCCCCGACGTTGCAGTCCAACTAGCAGGACTCACGCTACACCGGCACGACCGAGACGAAGACTCCGGTAAAAAGAAGGGTGGGGGACTATGCGCTGCAATAACAGCCGAATCATTGACACCCACTGCTCACTCGATATAGAGTTTCTAGCAGTATAGTGTAGACCCTTCCATCTACCGAGAGAGCTAACTGTGGTCATTGTGATTGCTGTTTACGTTCCACCGGATGCTAACCTTAGCATAGCACTAAATCTCCTGCCCGCTGCTATCAATAAACAGCAGCTTGCACACCCCGACAAAGCTTTTTTCGTGGCCGGCGACTTTAATCAGGCATGCTTAAGGACTGTTCCTCCCAAATTCATTAAATACGTGGACTGAACAACCAGGGGAAAAAACACAGGACCGTGTGTACAGTAATATCAAACACCTAGTTGGATCCGGCCATCTCTGTCCGTCCCTCATACATCCCCCTCCGGAGGAGAACAAAGCCTGCAACAAGGACAATACAAATATCTTCTTTGTCCCTTCATCTTCTTTGTTTTCTTTTATCTTCACTGTATAATGTGAACCTGGAGTGCCACGTCCAATTTCGTTGTCACAATATGATCAACCCATTTTGTAAGAATGACAATAAAGGTATATTCTATTCTATTCTATTCTGTTCTATTCTATTATATTCAATTCTGCTCTAAAATAAAAACAGAACAAAAACAAACACTCAACAACAAAATAATATTACATAATATGTTCGAAAAGGGGTATTAAGAAGCAAATGCTTATATTCCCTACCCCTTCATCTTCCCTATTAAACACACCAATTTTAGAACAACAATTGTAATAATATTAATAATAACAGTTATGATAAAACAACAGCAACGATAACACAAAGTTTACCATAGTTCCAGACGCACTATTCCCAATCTCCTGTATCACCCATACCCGATTTTCATCATCTCTGTATTCCGCCACCAATGTTTTTTTGTATTTAAATTTGAATAAGTGAATATTTGGACACCGTTTGATCTCGTCTTGTAAATTGTTCCAAAGTTTGACTCCACACACAGACACACACATACTTTTCCTGGTGGTTCTCACCTTTGGGAATAGGAATTCACTACAGCCCCTAAAGATATAATTTCCTTCTTTCCGACTGAATAATTTGTGGATGTTTTCTGGCACTATGTTTTTGTTGACCTTAAATAGCTGTTGTGTAGTGAAAAATTTTACTAAATCATCTCATTTTAATCATTTGGTCTACAGGAATAAAATATGAGTATGATTTTGATATCCTACCCTCATCCATTTTTACTTCTAAATCTTAATTTGCCTTGCGATTACCAATTATTTAAATACAAAGATAATTTTTTTATATCCATCCATCCTTTTAGGTTAATTAATTCACAATGAATACAGGTTACCAAATCAATATAGTTATCATTTCAATAGAAAATGTTAGTGTCGTCTGCGAATATTACTATTTTCAATAGTTTTGAAACATTAAAAATATCGTTAATATATAAATTAAATAGCTTTGGTCCCAGGATAGAACCCTGTGGTACTCCACAACAGATGTCCTAGTATTCGGATGACAACTTTCCCATTTTTACATATTGCTTCTTCCTCGTCAAATAACTTTGAATCCATTGCAGCCACGCCCCTAATGCCATATCTTTCCAGTTTTTTTTAATAGTATATTATGAATAATGGTATCACTTTTTCTATGCTATGGGTGATTTCTTCTACTGCATCAATAATAGCCATTGTTGCTGATCTGTTTGCTCTAAAACCATATTGACTTTCATGAATCAATTTATGTTTATCTACAAATTGTTCTAGTCTATTATTGTAAAGTTTTTGTAATTATTGCCCCTGACTTCTGCACAATACAGCTATCCTGGCCATGATTTATGGTTCTGACTCTTCTTCCAACATCTCCATTTGGTGACAGGTTTAATTAATACCAAATTGGTTTTTTTTGGGGGCGGGGGGATATTTCTAAATCAATGTGTTGTTTTTTTAAATTCATATTTCAAACAACACTCCAACTATATTGGAATAATATGTGCAATGTTAATGGTGTCAACACCATAAACTCCAACAAAGCTTTTGGTTCTTGGTAATTCTGCGGACACATGAAAGCATTTGCTTTTGTTTTATGGCGGAACGCACTATCCCCAATCTCTCGTATCACTCATACCCGATTTTCTTCATCTCTGTATTCCGCCAGGAATGTTTTTTTTTAAATAAATACTTTACTTCCTCAGAAGGCTGGCCTCCTTCAACATCTGCAAAAAGCTCCTGAAAATATTTTACGATACAGTTGTGGTAAGCGCCCTCTTCTATGCGGCAGCGTGTTGGGGAGGCAGCGTCATGAAGAAGGATGCCTCTCGTCTCAATAAACTGGCTAGGAAAGCGAGCTCTGTTGTGGGCAAAGAGCTGGACAGCCTAACAACAGTAGCTGAGAGACGGGCACTGAAAAAGCTGCGGTCAATCATGGACAATTCATCACATCCACTACACGGCATCATCTCCAGACAGAAGGGCAGCTTCAGCGACAGACTGCTGTCACTGTCTTGTACCACAGACAGACCGAAGAGATCTTTTCTTCCTCATGCCATGAGGCTCTTTAACTCTACCCGGCAGAGTAAAGGCCCACATTAAACCACACCACCTACATTGCATATTACCGTACTTTTATTGCAGTGTGTACTGTCTTGCACTACGGACAGACTGAAGAGATCTTTTCTTTCTCATGCCATGAGGCTCTTTAACTCTACCCGGCAGAGTAAAAGCCCACATTAAACCACACCCCCTACATTGCATATTACCGAATTTTATTGCAATATGTATTGTGTGTAGCACCATTTAGATATTCTATATAACACGCTACAGTGGGCATTTGCACGTCACATTGGGTATTTGTATATTGTATTCTTTTTGCTTTATTATTGTATTGTTCTCAGCGAAGGGATGCTGCTGGAAATGTGAATTTCCCTGCGGGGATGAATAAAGTATCTATCTATCTATCTATCTATCTATCTATCTATCTATCTATCTATCTATCTATCTATCTATCTATCTATCTATCTATCTATCTATCTATCTATCTATCTATCTATCTATCTATCTATCTATCTATCTATCTATCTATCTATCTATCTATCTATCTATCTATCTATCTATCTATCTATCTATCTATTGTTCTATCTATTGTTCTATCTATCTATTGTTCTATCTATTTATCTAACGTGTATGTCTATCTATCTATCTATCTATCTATCTATCTATCTATCTATCTATCTATCTATCTATCTATCTATCTATCTATCTATCTATCTATCTATCTATCTATCTATCTATTGTTCTATCTATTGTTCTATCTATTGTTCTATCTATCTATCTATCTATCTATCTATCTATCTATCTATCTATCTATCTATCTATCTATCTATCTATCTATCTATCTATCTATCTATCTATCTATCTATCTATCTATCTATCTATCTATCTATCTATCTATCTATCTATCTATCTATCTATCTATTGTTCTATCTATTGTTCTATCTATTTATCTATCGTGTATGTCTATCTATCTATCTATCTATCTATCTATCTATCTATCTATCTATCTATCTATTGTTCTATCTATTGTTCTATCTATTGTTCTATCTATCTATCTATCTATCTATCTATCTATCTATCTATCTATCTATCTATCTATCTATCTATCTATCTATCTATCTATCTATCTATCTATCTATCTATCTATCTATCTATCTATCTATCTATCTATCTATCTATCTATCTATCTATCTATCTATTGTTCTATCTATCTATCTATCTATCTATCTATCTATCTATCTATCTATCTATCTATTGTTCTATCCATCTATCTATCTATCTATCTATCTATCTATCTATCTATCTATCTATCTATCTATCTATCTATCTATCTATCTATCTATCTATCTATCTATCTATCTATCTATCTATCTATCTATCTATCTATCTATCTATCTATCTATCTATCTATCTATCTATCTATCTATCTATCTATCTATCTATCTATCTATCTATCTATCTATCTATCTGTCTATCCATCTATCTATCTATCTATCTATTGTTCTATTGTTCTATCTATTTAGCTATCGTATCTATCTATCTATCTATCTATCTATCTATCTATCTATCGTTCTATTGTTCTATTGTTCTATTGTTCTATCTATTTATCTATCGTGTATGTCTGTCTATCTATCTATCTATCTATCTATCTATCTATCTATCTATCTATCTATCTATCTATCTATCTATCTATCTATCTATCTATCTATCTATCTATCTATCTATCTATCTATCTATCTATCTAGTTGGGCATTGTTTGATCTTGTAAATTGTTCCAAATGTTGACTCCGCACACAGACACACACATACTTTTCCTGGTGGTTCTCACCTTTGGGATTATGAATTCACTACAGCCCCTTAAGATTTCATTTCCTTCTTTCCGAATGAATAATTTATGGATGTTTTCTGGCACTATGTTTTTGTTGACCTTAAATAGCAGTTGTGCAGTGAAAATTTTTACTAAATCATGTAATTTTAATCATTTGGACTGCAGGAATAAAATATGAGTATGATTTCGATATCCTACCCTGTGTATGGTTCTAATAGCACGTTATTTTTTTCTAAATAAATGTGACACATGAGTTCATTTGCTTTTGTTTTATGGCGAGACACACTGTTCCCAAAATCTTCGCTCTCCCACTCGACTTGATGAATTTAAAGCCGTCCCTTGGAACTGAAAAGAACAATTCCTCTGATTAAGTCTAATTTCTAAGAAAACTTTTTTTTCTGTTTGTAATTATTCCTGATTCCAACTGAAAAGTCACGGGCGGAATATTCATTGGTGGATATTTTGAAAGGTTTTTCTGTGAGAGAAATGTGTTTTGTTTTTCCTTCCTCGCACGCAAATTTGATTACTTTTTCAATCGTTCTTTCCTTTTTTCGTTCGTACCTTATTTCATTTGTTCTTTCGTACCTTACCTTTGTTCTTTTGTACCTTCCTTTTTTTGTTCTTTTGTACCCTTCTTCCTTCCCTGTATCATCTTTCCTTTCTTTGTTTGTTCTTTTGTACCTTGCTTCCATTGTTCATTCATACTTTCCTTTTATCCTTTATTAGTTCATACCTTCTTTGTTTGTACCTTCTTCCTTTGTTTATAGATATATTCCTTCCTTTGTTCATTGATACTTTACTTGTTTGGTCTTTTATACATACCTTTCTTTGTTCTTTTGTACCTTTCTTCCTTTCCTGTATCATTTTTCCTTTCTTTGTTTGTTCTTTTGTACCTTCCTTCCATTTTTCATTCATACTTTCCTTTTATCCTTTATTAGTTCATACCTTCTTTGTTCGTACCTTCTTCCTTTGTTCCTTTTTTTATAGATACATTCCTTTGTTCATTGATACTTTACTTCTTTTGTTCATTTATACCTTCCTTTCTTTGTTCTTTTGTACTTTTCTTCCTTCATTTGTTCTTTCGTACCTTACCTTTGTTCTTTTGTACCTTGTTTTTGTTGTTGTTGTGTTCTTTTCTTCCTTCCCTGTATCATTTTTCCTTTCTTTGTTTGTTCTTTTTCATTCCGTTTTTCCATTTTTCATTCATACTTCCCTTTTATCCTTTATTAGTTCATACCTTCTTTGGTCATACCTTCTTCCTTTGTTTATAGATACATTCCTTCCTTTGTTCATTGATACTTTACTTCTTTCTTTCTTTCATGCGTACCTTTCGTCCTTCTTTGTACCTTCTTTCCTTTTTTTCTTTGTTCTTTTGTACCTTCCTTCCATTGTTCATTCATACTTTCCTTTTATCCTTTATTAGTTCATACCTTCTTTGTTCGTACCTTCTTCCTTTGTTTATAGATACATTTCTTCCTTAGGTCAATGATACTTTACTTCTTTTTGTCATGTCCTGCATGGTTTCTTTCTTTCTTTCTTTCTTTCTTTCTTTCTTTCTTTCTTTCTTTCTTTCTTTCTTTCTTTCTTTCGGTCTTTCTTTCTTTCGGTCTTTCGGTCTCTCTGTCTCTCAGTCTCTCTCCATCTTACCTTCTTGCCATTCTTTCTTTCTTTCTTTCTAAATACTAGGTAGTGTTTTCATTTACAGTGGAACCTCGGTTCTCGACCATAATCAGTTCCAGAACCCTGTTCGAAAACCGATTTTTTTCGATCACTGAAATCATTTTTCCCATGAAAAATAATGTAAATTGTTTTAATCCATTCCAACACCCTGAATGTTTACCTTGAATTTTTAACGTAAACTAGAGCTAACCCAGGCTAATCGTATGTTCGCGTTATCGTAATCTTCCGTACAAAAGACTACGCTAACATGAACGTGTAAAAATACAAAAAAGGATAAAGGAAAGAATTCTGAATAGGATTTCTTACCTTTGTGGTGGTCAGCAGAAGGCGCAGGTGGACGGTGGTGCTATTATTTCTTTCTTAAATGCAATAGTTGTACGCACTACTTTTCTTTTTTCACCTGTAGCAACTTTGCTGCTTGCACTGACTTTCTTTGGAGTCATAATTAGGGGCTAAAACACTCGGTACACCTATATTAAAAGCGAAAGCAAAACGAAGCACGTCCGCACGCGATAACAGTCGGTCACGAACAGAGCGATCTACACCGTACGCCTCTCGGCATCGCACCCTAGCGTACGCACTCACACATTACCGGCGTTCGAACTCCGATTTTTTGACCGAACAGCGAAGCAAGAATTTCTCGAAATTTTAGGTCGGACTTCGGTTTGTTCCAACTGAGAGGCGTTCGAAAACCCAGGTTCCACTGTGTTCTGTTGTTGGGGTTGTCCATCCATTCGATGATGACCATCTTCTTTTATCTGTGAGTCTGCTGATGTTTGAACAGTCCGATCCTGGATTGTGGTCGGAGACTCAGGTAAAAGAGGATACCTGCGCAATGATGGTTTTTAAAGTGGCGTAAGGGGTGCGCTTTCCCCAACGCCACTATCTTGATTGTAAAGAAGATGGTTCCAGTGGCAAGGGAGACCCTAGACGACCGGCATCTTTCTACAACTGCAGGCGGCTAACGGGATCCAGGTCTGTAGGAAACCGCCTCAAAGCGTGCCGCCACCAGCTTTTGGGATCACTCTTAGTCTGGACTCTACCCTTCGACCTGTTCGGCTTGGGTAACCCTACCAGGAGTACGAGACTCCCGCCGACATAGCTCTAGGGGTCATGGAGACGCGCAAAGTGCCCCACCACGATAAGGTGGTGATCCGTCGGGACACAAAGTAACACTGTGGAAAAAAATGACAGGCATCAGCAGTGGCTAAACCAGGGGTGTCGAACTCATTTGAACTCGGGGGCCACACGATAGAACATACATTCTGTCGGGGGCCGGACTAGTAGATTAAAGGGAAAGAAAAAGAGAAATAAATAAATAAGAGAAAGAGGGAGGGAAAAGGAGAGAGGGCGGGACAAAGAAAGAAAAAGAAAGAGAGGGAGAGAGGGTGAGAAACAAAATATAAATGTCGTGAGAGAGGGGGAAAAGAAAGGGAGAGGAAGAAAGAAATCCAAAGAGAAATAGAAAGACCGAAGGAGAAAAAAGAAAATAGAAAGCACGAAGGGTATGAGGAGAGAAAGAGAAAAGAGAGAAAAGGAAAAAAGGAAGTTAGAGCAAAAGAGGTTAAAAGACAGAGAGACAAAGAGACAAAGAGCAACAAAGACAGAGACAGAAGAGAAAAAGAGAGACACAGTGAGTGAAAGAGACAGAGACAGAGACAGAGACAGAGACAGAGACAAAGACAGAGACAGAGACAGAGAGAGAGAGAGAGAATTAAATACAAGAACAGTGTCTTTGTTCAA
Organism: Urocampus carinirostris; assembly: GCF_059441175.1. Taxonomy (NCBI): domain Eukaryota; kingdom Metazoa; phylum Chordata; class Actinopteri; order Syngnathiformes; family Syngnathidae; genus Urocampus; species Urocampus carinirostris. The sequence continues at coordinate 5,704,571 of NC_142355.1, forward strand.
GGCACCTGGCTTTGGCAACGTCAAGTTGACATATTACAACCTGCAGCTTGTTTTTCTCTTGCGCTTCTCTGAATGTTGTCTCGCGGGCCGGATTCAATCCCTTAGCGGGCCTGATTTGGCCCGCGGGCCGCCTGTTTGACACCTGTGGGCTAAACCAACTCCTTTTGTGGGAGGGAAACAAACCATCAAGCAAACACATGCACTGCATGTGCAACCCTTATGTGTAAAACTGGAGTGTCTTGCCCAATTTCGTTGTCACAATATGTTAACCCATTTTGTAACAATGGACAATGGACAATAAAGGTATATTCTATTCTATTCTATTATAAAACAGTCGCAATCACTCTCAAGTGTTATTGCTCAAAAATGTTGGCTCCCTATTTCAAAATATATATTGATGCTTACATGCAGGTCATGGGCAAGGCTGGCAGCTCTTCTTACATGCGGGTACTTCACTCGTTGGAGGCATCAAAAACACATCATATGACGGTGTTCTTGTCGTCTCTTTTAAGTGGTCACAGTCATTTAAAGTCCAGGAATGGACGAGGGTTTGTCCTTTAAAATCCCCGGCACATAGCTGACATCAATATTTGGGGTTGGTAAGGTTAATACAATGGTGGATTGGATTCATTATCCTCTGCAAAAAAACTACATCTGTCTCACATTGGTCCTCTATATCAAAGTAACTGCTACATCAAATACTAAAATAATCTCATAATCATTAGCTGCACCGCTTATCCTCAGTAGGGTCGCGGGGGTGCTGGAGCCCATCCCAGCAATCATCAGGCAGTGGGCAGGGGACACCCTGAACTGGTTGCCAGACAATCGCAGGGCACACAGGGACAGACAACTCGCTCGCTCATTCACACCTAGGGACAATTTGGACCGGCCAATCCATCTGAAATGCATGTCTTTGGAATGTGGGAGGAAACCGGAGTGCCCGGCGGAAACCCACCCAAGCACGGGGAGAACATACAAACTCCGCACAGATAGGCTGGTAGCTGGATTTGAACCCACACAGGAGGTTCCCGAGACCTTAGAACTGTGCCGCACACGCGCTAACCACTGCCCCGCCGTGCTGCCTACTAAAATAATATTTGTCAAAAAGGTTCTAAGGTATTTGGAACATTAAAGTTTGAGAATCATACTTTATATGTTACATACTTTCGTAAAGCTTTAGGTACTTGGGTTGTGATGTGGCTGCAGTTGGTGTAATGGAGTGCAAGGTATTCAAGTCCATCAAGGAAGCGAGGTTTTGGGTGCTCTGAGGAGAGTGATGAGCAACAAAAGTATGAGTATGGATGTTAAGAGGGGACTGTATGAGAGTGTGATTGTGCCGACTGTGTTGTATGGTGCAGAGACTTGGAGCCTGACCGCAGATTTGAGAAGGAAATTCAGTGTTTTTGAGTTGAAGTGTTTGAGGAGTATGTTAGGAGTGACAAGATTGGATAGATTGAGAAATGAAATTGTGAGAGACAGAACTGAAGTAGTAGTGTAACTGAGCAAGCGTGTGGATAAGAGTGTACTCGGTTGGTTTGGACACATGGAGAGGATGGATGAAGAGCGAATATTGAAGAGGATCTACAGAGCAGAAGTCAATGGAAGGAGACCAAGAGGAAGGCCGTGATTGACGTGGATGGATGGTGTTATGAGTGCACTGCAGGAAAGAAGTCTAAATATAATGGAAGCTAGAGTTCTTGTTGGTGATAGGAATGAGTGGAGAGGTGTTGTGAAAGGATAGTGGGATCTTTAGACGTGTTCTAAGGGATGCGCAGGGCAACCGTATGATGCAGCAGGGGTAAACCAGTGAAAGCTGTCGGGCCCTGCTGTTGAACAGAAGAGTGTGTTGTGTCTCCCTGACCCGAGTGACATGACCGCTTTCTTGTGTCCTGTTTCATCTGGAGGGACAAAAGCATGACCAACTTAGGTGCCGAGGTGCCTAACTTGTTTGGGTGTTTGGTCATTTGGGTTGGCCATGGTCCAAAAATGTTTGTGTGTGTTTTTTGCTTTTTTTCCCAGGAGTGATACCCAATATGAAATGCAACTCCCCAATTTCAGCTACACTCATGTAGCCCCAAACCATGACATTACCAACACTGTGCTTGAAATGTTTTGTACTCTGGTTGCCGCCACCCATGCTTCACACTGAGCCAAATAAATTCATCTTTGTCTCATCAGACCAGTAGATATTTTTCCAGTTAGCCATGCCCTTTGTTTATATATGAATTTTAATTTCGGTGACTTTCTATTCAATATTACAATGAAATCTCTGCAGAAATATGAGGGGTGTACTCACTTCTGTGACATACTGTAGTTGAGTATCAAATGGACAGTGTGCAGGGTTGGGTAGGGTTACTTTAACTGGATTACTTTCAATTACTTTTGGATAACTCCAATACCAAATATGCTAATAAAAGGCAAAATAAACTAAATATGAATAAATTGACTCAATTTTGTGCAGGCTTGGGGAGTAACGGAATACATGGAACGGCAAAAATGATGTTGGCAAGCTGTTTGGATTTATTTCCTTTTTTTCTGTCGCAATTTATTTTAGTTTTGCCAGAGATCAAAGAGATCAAAGCCAGGAGAGAAAGCTTACCACGTGTTGTGAGTCATCATTTTATTCATATTTAGTTTCTTTTGTTTTTTATTAGCATATTTGGTATTGGAGTAATCCAAGAGTAATTGAAAGTAATCAAGTTAAAGTAAACCTACCCAACCCTGACAGTGTGTATGATTTGACCACTAACCAAAAACAAGAGCTACAAAGAACAATAAAAACTATAAACTACAGAGATTTAGAGGGACCAAAATCGCACAAAATCTTCTCATTGTTTTGCTAAACCTTTCGCAAGCTTTTTGTTTCTTTTGGGTACCCATAGCAACAAGATGGACGACCATTATCGTGAGGCTCATGTTATATCAAATAAATCCAAAATTCTCAATTTACGAGTATATACATAAAATAAAAATCATGTTCATATAGAATAAATCTTTTTCTTATTATTTAAATCTTTTTTTTTTTTTTTGTATTTACACATTAAACATTAGTAACAAAATAGTATATTGTAAGTACCATATTTTCGCACTATAAGGCGCACCTAAAAGCCTTTATTTTTTTCAAAAGCTGACCATGCGCCTTATAATACAGTGCGCCTTATATATGGATCAATATTAAGTCGCAAAGTCTTGCAACTAAGGCAAGCAGCTGCAGACTAGATTTTCCCCCCAAAGGCGAAGTCGTACGTGGTGTATGCTGGGATTTATATACCGGCGTTTCATTTCCTAACCAATGTGTCAATCATCATTTGAATCAGTCACTATTGGCTAAAGTTATTCTGAGGTAAAGGGGGCGGATCTTTTTTATCATTTACAGGCTCGCATGGGCTAAAGGGGCGAAACAAAGCCTGCGATTGGCCGAAAAAGATGAACGTGAATCACACGTTGGGTTGCACTACGGCATAGAGAAAACATTTTTTTACTATTCTGTATTTGTAAATATTTTACTCTCCTGGATTTACTACACTCACGGTTGTAAGAAGACCATGGTTACGTATCATTATTGAACGTGATGGCTGCAAGAGAACTTAGGTGAGCTATGCGGCTTTATATTTTCCCGGTATCTTGTTTTAGAACGATCTTGATGTTTCTGTGATGAGTCTATTTTGAAACTAAACTCAATTCCAAGTGTTTATTGTCATATGCACAGTAAATTTGCGAGCGAAAAATAAAATAGAAACTAAGGAATGGTTGGCATTTCTTGAATCCCAAGACTTTAACCTTCCGAATGATATTTGGAACGATGCATTTGTGAGTGACATCGTACGGACACTGTTTCTGTTCGTGTCTGAGACACGTATTTGCTTCTTTGCAAGCTTTGGGAATGTTAAGGGGGTAATAAGTTTGACTGAACTATCTGACTGTTTGTCGACGTTCCCATTGTAGCGCCTTATCATCCAGTGCGCCTTATGTATGGAAAATATAGGACCAAAAACTATTTTTCAATTCAAAGTGTTTATTGTCATAAGCACTGTAAAGAACCCCGTTTCCCTGCACAATAAAATTCTTACTTTGCTGTCCACACAGTTGCCAGCAAAAAATAAAATGGAAACTAAGAAATGGTTGGCAAACAGAACTAGAGAACAATATGATAAATACAATGCATTTTAGTTTAAAACGAATTTGGCTTTATTAATTATTGAAATGCTTTTAGATACTTTTGTCATGATTACCGATTGAGAGCACATGTGACTTCTTAATTGGCGCCAACAGCCTGGAGAGCTGATTGGCTGATGCTCTCTTCTTAAACCCCCGGCTTCCAAGCCGTCAGATCGTTATGCGAACTGTTGCCACCAGCTCAGTAAGCCTTTTCGTCCGACTCTGTTCCTGCCCTGCTTTTCTCTGCCTGATCTTCGTTGCCAACCTATTTCCGGACCTGACTTCCCCTCGTTCTGCCTGCCTGTTACCTGACCTGTTTTGCCCCGTTACCTGCCTGCCTCCTGTTACGACCTCGTTTCCGAACTTGACACCGCCTTTGCTCTCCAGTCCCGGCCAACGACTTGTAATTCCCGCCTGTCTCTGATCCTCCTCGCCAGACACGGGAGTGCCACTTCCGTGTCGCCCGCTTCTCTTATCCGTCAGCCATCGGATCGTGGAAGCAAGCCCTGCTCTCCCTCTTTGTTGATAAAAACTGAGAAAAGGAGCGCTATTGGGTCCTGTGTCTGTTTCTGGTCTGTGACAACTTTAGTTTGTATGTGTGTTTTCCCGCTTAATTTATTGTCCATTATGACTCTTAAAAACCTAATTTCCGATACTGCGTCTATTGCAGCACCATCCAGTTTTACTTCTAAATCTTGACTTGAATTGTCGTGATTGCTAACTAGAGTCACCTGGAGCATCACGTGGACGCCCTCTGATTGGTTTATGTTCCCATTTTAAGCACGCTACGCCGAGACCTCTTCGTCTGAGGATTACGTTTGTTCCCTGTATGACTCTCCTGATTACCTGTTCCGTCTTGATCTGTTTACCTGTTTCTGCCTGCCTCCGATCCGACCTAATCCGTCCCACGCCACGATCTTCTCTCCAGTCCCGGTAAACTTGACCTGCTAGTCTTCCGCACGCCGATTGGCTACGTGTCCCATAGCTGTCTTCACGGCTACGCTGCTGACGTCCGACAGCCATCGCGTCTCCCGCTAGCTCTATACGCTTCCCTAAATAAAGAACTGTAACGAACGCTCTGGGGTTTCCTTTTCTGTTCTGGTCCTTCTGACATGAATAACCTAATTGAATACCTCGAAACTATAGAACCCCGCTAGGATCACATGCCACTTATTTGCCGTGTCGACGGCAAAACACCTTCATTTAAGCCCCTCTCTTGATCCTATCAGGGGTCACGCATTTGTCAAATAGCGACGCTGCTAACAGATGCGGCGTATGTCACGGCTTAATACTTTGAAGTTCAGGAGGTTCAAAGAGAATTGAGTCTTCTCTGAATCATCCCGTGATCCAGAATTGAGTTCATTAGTATAATCTGCCACAAATTAAAGACGTCCCTTCTTGGCCTTGCATTTCTTCTCTGTTCTCCTCCCTGCCCTTTTGTAAGTCAGTGACAATTTCAGAGTTCAGGCCAAAACTGGGTCTGCGAAAGAGAAATATAGCCACTTACCCAGTAATGGCAAAAAGCCCACTTTTCTATTAAATCTAAATCCGAAAATAAAACCATATGTGTGGACGGATTTGTAAAACGTTTTTTATGTAAGAGTCAAATTGTACCTCTGCGTGTGAGGCTCAAGTTTCAATCTCTAGGATCAACTGTGGTCCACTCTGCACGTACGCACCTACCCAAACACACGTATACGCACAAAGAGAGAATGCAGTCCTTGCCAAGAAACCTCATCATGTATTTAGGCCGAATTGCAGCTTTACCTGTGAACTTCCGGTTTGATTTTATCAGTCTTACTGAAAAATAGTATTTCGTTGCAGTTAAATATTCATCTCATCTCATCTATGTACCGGGAGAGTTAACTGTGGTCTTTGTGTTTGCTGTTTACTTTCCACCGCTAACCGTTTCACCGGATGCTAACGTTAGCACAGCGCTAAATCTCCTGCCCGCTGCTATCAATAAACAGCAGCTTGCACACCCCAACGGAGCTTTATCGTCGACGGCGACTTTAATCGGGCATGTTTATGGACTGTACTCCCAAATCCATTCAATGACAATAAAGGCATATTCTATTCTATTCTATTCTATTCTCATTAGCTGCACCGCTTATCCTCAGTAGGGTCGCGGGGGTGCTGGAGCCCATGCCAGCAATCATCGGGCAGTGGGGAGGGGACACCCTCAACTGGTTGCCAGCCAATCGCATGTGCGGTCCCTTCTCAAGGCTTCTTCATTTTCCTCATGTTGAGGTTTTTGAGTTTTTCCTTGCCCTCATGCTGGTTTCAGATCAGGGGATGGTGTCATAATAGTCTGAAATAATAGTCTGTGCAATAACCTGTGCAGCCCTTTGAGACTCTTTGTGATTAAGCGCTGTACAAGTAAAAATGACTTGACTTAAATTCAAAAGTGATATTGTGTCACGATTGCTAAAGTGAAGTCACCTGGGGGCAAACGTTTGGCGCGCTCTCTGATTGGCTGACATTCTCCCCTTAAGTGGTCAGCGTTCAGAGGAGGACGTCAGACCCTACTTCTGTATTCCTGTGCGTTTTGCCAGATCACTAAGTACCAAAGACTACTCTTGCTTGATTCCTGCCTGCCTTCTGTTTTTGACCTGTTTCCGTTCCACGTTTTCGACCTGCTCCCCCGCCCTGGCCATCGACCTGCCTGCTAAGCTGTACCGATTCCACGTACCTGTCACTGAACTGCTATTCCGTCCGAAGCGTCTGATGACAGAACGGTCTGACCGTTCTGTTATGAACCTGCGGAACACTTCTTGGCTCTTGACAGAATCTCGGACCCAATTGCGTTTGTTTCAAAGGAATCTTTATTAGAGAGAGTGGTCGGAACTGGCTTTGGACGCCGGCGTTTGACGGTCATCAGCCGATTCGAACGGAATGGCAGTTCCGTGACAGGTAGGTGGAATCGGTACAGCTTAGCAGGCAGGTCGATGGCCAGGGCAGGGGAGCAGGTCAAAAACGTGGAACGGAAACAGGTCAAAAACAGAAGGCAGGCAGGAATCAAGCAAGAGTAGTCTTTGGTACTTAGGAATCTGGCAAAACACACAGGAATACAGAAGTACGGTCTGACGTCCTCCTCTGAACGCTGACCGCTTAAGAGGAGAACGTCAGCCAATCAGAGAGCGCGCCAAACGATTGCCATCGTGACATATTGGTCTGTAATTACTGCAATATTCTTTGTCTTTTCCTTCTTTCGGGATAATAGAAATAATATTTTCTTTCCATGAGGGAGGATTGTTTTCCTAATCTGTGTTTGTAATTTTTACGAATGTATTAGTTGACCTGCAATTTTTTTATAGTAAAATTATTCTCCAAAGCCATTCATTTCTTAATAGCTTCCAGATTTCTGCCGTTAATGCTGAGTTCTGTTGGACACCAATACTTGGAAGTTCCAGGCTTTCTAAAAATGTTGTAATACTTTCTTCGTCTGCAGAGGGTGGTTGTCAGTATAAATCATTATTAGCGACGTTTTTTGACTGGTTGTTCAATACACTAATAGTCTTGTCAAATGACGGACCTTTGGATGATTATTCCGGCCCGGCATCAATTTCTGAGTGTGTAAAACAAAGAAGCGAAGTAATTTCTGTCAAAAGTTAGGATGTTTCAAATAAGTGCAACCCAAAAGCTTCATCTGCCTGCTTGAAGGTAGTGGAGGATATACTCTTAGCTTTAGTAGGCCCACCCTAGTAGTTTGATAATAGTGTATTTCTTTTTTTATACACTTCAAACCCGTATGGCAATTAAGACAAATATTTTTTTCAACACTCCCACTTGAGTTTGTGTGTAACCGCGGTGTACCTGTCCCATCAAAGATCCACATTCACACTGGACTGGATCATGAGTTTTTTTTCTATTAGAGTTTCTGCAGATGAAATGAGTCACAACATTAGCTTCTCTGCTGGCTTTGATCTCGTTGGCAGCTCGCTTCGTACACTGCCCAAAGCATATCAAAGAGCTTTCTTTTCAATTTACATGAAATACATTTTAGAATATCACAATACATGTTTACATCCATTTTAACAAGATACTTTTAACAAGAGATCGTATAGTGTTTTTTAACGTTTACAATGAATTCAACATATTTTTCTTTAGTCTGAATTTTAACCAACATCATCCTTTTTATATGTATGAGAAAATAGAAATAAGAACAATAATGAGTATAAAAACGGGTACAATTTACCTGCAAATGAAATTAGTCACAACATTAGCTTCTCTGCTGGCTTTGATCTCTTTGATCTCTATAAGGGGAATTAACATTTTAGCACAACAGAAACACAACGAAAATAAATCCTATGAGCCTAACAGCTTGACAACATCAATCACATTACTGTGCATGTTGAGAGATTTGTCAGCTGTGGTTACAATGTTTAAAATTAACTTTTTTTGTGGAGCACCAAAAGATGTGTCTTACCGTTGGCAGCTCTCTTTGTAGACTGCCAACAAAACCCCGCCTTCCGGTCACATGTCAAAAGCCAAAACTAACCCTACCCCATACCAGCAGGTGGCACTGTTAAACTCATCATTGCAGGACACTTAGCCAAAAACTATACACATATTTCAGCAGGAATTTCAATAAAACAAAAGTTATTATTACACCCGTTACATGTGTAGCAAGATGAATTGGTTCTGGTGTAAAACAGAATTCATGCAACTGTTAAACTAAACCAGTTTACACATTCAATGCCAAACATGACAATCATTTTTTTTCTTATTGTTTGTGAATAAATCTGTGATGCTTAGAAATCTTTGATTATAATACGTAGGGTAGGCTACTAAAGTAGGCTGAATCATAAAGCACTATACTGAAAAACTACGGTAGCTAAAATTTTTAAGTTGACATTCTTTTACCTTTCCGGCCCACCTGAGAACATGAAGTCTGGATTTGGCCCCAGAGCCAAACTGAGTTTGAAATCCCTGCGCAAGTACAAACTGTAAATGTATAAACTATGCAATACAGGAATAAATACCGTAGCTCTTACTGTAGGTTTGAGTCCATGCACCTTATAGTCCAGTCTGCCTTATACAGTTCTACCTCTACTTACGAATATCTCTAAATACAGAAATTTCAGGTTATGAAGTACTTGAAGGGGAAAATATTGCCTCTAGTTACAAAGACGTTTCAGTGTACAAAGTCCAAAATTTAGTTCAGTAGGTGCTGCTATTAGCCGCTCCCAGAGTTTATCCCAGCATACTCTTCGTGTCACCGTCACAGTTCAGAGTTCAGACACCAAGAGGAAGAGGCATTCTGGCAAGATAGCGGGGAGGAGGATGCTGCCATCATTCAACCAGCATAGATTAAAGAAATTTGAGCAAAATTCCATGAAGTCTCAGAATTTGTGGAAAGGAATCACTCGGAAAGAGCAATGATGTCTGCCTTCCGCATTTCCTAAGGATTGTCAAAGGCCGGCAAAAGCATATGCAATTTGATTTGTTTTTCAAGGCAGAATGTCACGAAGCGGAGTACGGTATGTTTATTTTAATAGACCCGTTTACTGTGTTGCGAGTGTGTTGCTAGCGTGTTGCTACCATTAACTGCCCTGTCACAGGCACCGTTTGGGGAGTTAACTGCCCTTACAGAGTAGTAAGTTATATTATTATTATTAAAGCTTGGTGTACCGTCTTTCTTTGTAAATATGTGTAACCATGTACAATATGTATTTGCAACTGTATATTTTTGTAATGTATTTATTTCAGACACTTATTCTGATATGTTTTGCATGGGTGAATAAAAAAGAAGGGGCGAAACAAACGCGGGGTGATGGGAAGTGGGGACCGGTAAAGGTGAGTGTTTGTGGACGCGGCGGACAATAGTGGATATATATTTTTCCCACCCTTACCTTTGGAAATAAACACTTTTTTCCTTGGATTACATTCAACGGGACCCGGACTCTGCAGGTCTGCATCAAACCTTAAGTACGGGTATCATTTTCCGTTCATTTTGCCGGCTGTGATTTTTGGACTGTGTACTTTTATGAAGGACATTCAGTTTCCATCGCGGGACTTAAAGTCGGGTTTGGGTTAATTTTGTGTTTGTGTTACATTTTTCAAATGTGGGCGCATGCGGCTTATATACAGGTGCGGCTTGTGTAAGTACAAAATCGGTTTTCCTCTTAAAATGTGGTGGGTGCGGCTTATATTCAGGTGCGCTCTAGTCCGGAATTTACGGTATGTCTCATACTATATTTGAACATTTTTCAAGATCCCTCTGTATTTCTTCATTCAATTTTCTATAATTAACATAAAAGAGCCTGTCTAATCTTTTCACGAGTATTCTATTGATTATCGCTTCCAATTAATTCTAATCCTCGCCTGAAAATAATGAATTGGAAAAACGTGTTTTTGTGACATTAATTTTGTAGCCTGAGTAATTACAATGCATTTTTAGGAGTTCCATCAATTTAGGAAAGGTTTTGTTGGGTTGAGGTAAAAAAATCTGTATATTATGAAGGACATTCAGTTTCAATCGCGGGACTTAAAGTCGGGTTTGGGTTAATTTTGTGTTTGTGTTACATTTTTAAAATGTGGGCGCATGCGGCTTATATACAGGTGCGGCTTGTGTAAGTACAAAATCGGTTTTCCTTTTTAAATGTGGTGGGTGCGTCTTATAATCAGGTGCGTTCTACAGTCCGGAATGTACGGTATTGCGCAATACTCTTGCAGGTAAGGCAGCTCCTCATTTGGAATCACCGTGGCTTAGAAGTGCTGTAATTGGTTGTGAAAACTGTTTTTACTCCTGAGAATATGGTGGATCATCTGCAGTTACAAACATGGTGCGATCAGAGAAATATTTCATGAGGAATTTTACAGAAAAGTCAATAAATACCTTTGCTCCCTTGGCTTGACGTTAGAGAAATGATGAAACGGATCCCCTGGATCTTTCCCATTGTCCAAACGATGGCTCGGCTCCTGCTGACACACGTACGCACATAGACACACAAAATCTCCAAGACAGCGCTAATAAAAATTGACCGAAAAAAAAGAAAGTCCAAGCTCTGAGAGCCTCAGGTTCAAGAGCACAGGAGGAGGTCTGCACAATGAGGTGAGTTTTTTCTTTACTGTCTGACAGAGTTTGTCTGCAACACCCTGCCAAGGAATTCCAATGCTAACTTCATACAGGGCTCATTTACAATACCGTATTTTCCGCACTATAGGGCGCATCGGGTTATAGGGCGCACCCCCAAAAAAATAGGTTTTGGTCCTATATCTTCCATAGATAAGGCGCACCAGATTATAAGGCGCTACAATGGGAACGTCGACAAAACAGTCAGATGGTTCGGTCCAACTTATTACCCCCTTAACATTCCCAAAGCTTGCAAAGACGCAAATACGTGTCTTAGACATATACGGAAACAGTGTCCGTACGATGTCACTCAAATGCATCGTTTCAAATATCATTCGGAAGGTTAAAGTCTTGGGATTCAAGAAATGCCAACCATTCCTTAGTTTCTATTTTCTTTTTCGCTCGCAACTTTACTGTGCATATGACAATAAACACTTGGAATTGAGTTGAATTCACTCAACTCATCACAGCAACATCAAGATGGTTCTAAAACAAGATACCGGGAAAATATAAAGCCGCATAACTCACCTAAGTTCTCACGTTCAATAATGATACGCAAGCATGGTCTTCTTACAACCGTGAGTGAAGTAAATCCAGGAGAGTAGAATATTTACAAATACAGACTAATGCTCAGGCTCAGTAGCCTAGATGGTAGTGTGCCCGCTTTGAGACTGGGAGGTCGCTGGTTCGCGCCTCGGCCGAGACATACCTAATTGGTATAATGGCGGCGCCCTCTGTTGGCTGCGGCTGCATCGACTCGCTACAACGAGTCAGGTGTATCGACATTTCGTTCTGTGTACATTGTTACAAAGAATGACAATACAAAGGAAATTATTATTATTATTATTATTATTATTAATGAAACATGTTTCTTTATGGCGTACTTTAGCAAGCTTGCTACGCCATTGCTAAACTCGGCCGATTGCAGGGTTTGTTTTGGCCATCTAGCCAATCCGAGGCTCCGAATAACTTCAGCCAATAGCGTTCGATTTAACGGATGATTGACACATCTTTTTCGGCCAATTGCAGGGTTTGTTTTTGCCCTCTAGCCAATCCGAGGCTCCGAATAACTTCAGCCAATAGCGATCGATTTAACGGATGATTGACACATTGGTTAGCCAATGAAACGCCGGTATATAAATACCAGCATACACCGCGGACTTGCTGCGCCATTGCTAAACTCGGCCGATTGCAGGGTTTGTTTCGGCCATCTAGCCAATCCGAGGCTCCGAATAACTTCAGCCAATAGTGATCGATTTAAATGATGATTGACACATTGGTTAGCCAATGAAACGCCGGTATATAAATCCCAGCATACACCGCGGACTACTCCACGTTCGGGGTAAAATGGAGTCGGCGGCTGTTGAGTAAGTTGCGAGCCCTTGCGAATTTAATATTGAGCCATATATAAGGCGCACTGTGTTATAAGGCGCATGGTCAGCTTTTGAAAAAAATTAAGACTTTTAGGTGCGCCTTATAGTGCAGAAAATACGGTACTTTAACTTACTGTTTCAACAATATAAAATAAAGGATTTGGATTATTTTGCTCAAGTACACCCACCTTTATTCAGTGTTCTCGTTTGCCCGCGTCCCTGATGCATTATTTTTGCTGGGGACGCATTGTGTCAAATCAACGTGCGTCCCCGGGACGCAAATTATTTGACACAAAAGATTTACAGCACTCCAAACTTTTCGTTAGGCAGACCCGCCATTGTTGTTTTGGTCTCACGGTTCGAGTTTTTGTCTGCACGCCGATCTCGAATTATGCATTTTAAGACGTGTACGACGTACAAGAAAATCTGTACGGAAAAACGCAAATTTGTCAATTATGGGTAACATCCGGTATACACCGACTATCACCAAACGGCAAATCAATCGAGTCAAAGGAGATCCAGTTGTGTAGTGAAAGGAAGTCCGTCTCTTTTTAGAGAAGATTTACCGCACTCCAAACTTTTCTGCCATTGTTGTTTTGGTCTCGCGGTTCGAGTTTTGTCTGCACGCTGATCTCGAGTGCGAGTTGTGTAGTGAAAGTCCGTCTCTTTTTAGAGAAGCGGCTTTTTCAGCTCAACTCATTAAAGACAGCCGGCTCTCAAACGGCTCACTTGCTTTGATGCATTATATTACGAATGATTATGTTGTATAAAGAAGTTAAGAAAAAAAGAAAGTATAAAAGGAGAAAATGAAAAAAGTCAGGTTTTTGGTGATCCCTTTTAATCAGTGTATTACCAACAATAATTTAATGCAGAAAATGAATTCATAATTTGAATAAGATGTATTATTCTACTTAATTCTATTTGCATGTATTTTTTCCTTCTACAGTGAACATCCAAACTACTTAATTTTTGAACTTTTGATGCAGAATAAAATGATGACTCACAACACGTGGTAAGCTTTCTCTCCTGGCTTTGATCTCTTTGATCTCTGGCAAAACTAACATAAAATGCGACAGAAACAAAATGAAAATAAATCAATTTACAATGTACCTGCAAATGAATGAGTCACAACATGTGGTAAGCTTCTCTGCTGGCTTTGATCTCTTTAATCTCTATAAGGGGAATTAGCATTTTAGCACAACATGCAACGTCCGGCAAAATTAACATCAAATGCGACAGAAACAAAACGAAAATAAATCCAAACAGCTTGCCAACATCATTTTTGCCGTTCCGTGTATTCCGTTACTCCCCAAGCCTGCACAAAATGTAGTCATTTGATTCATATTTAGTTTCTTTTGTCTTTTATTAGCATATTTGGCATTGGAGTAATCCAAAAGTAATTGAAAGTAATCCAGTTATAGTAACCCTACCCAACCCTGCCTATTAGCATGCGCCTATTTGTTTGTTTTTTAAAGCCCAAAGAACCTAGTTCCGACCAGAATGTTTTGATTGAAATTATAATTAAAAACACTTTTTAGGCCTTGCCTTGAAAAAACAAAGCCGTTCATCATCCCCTTTCAATTATGCTTGTTCAAACATTGCTTCTCAATTTTGACATCGAAAACATTTATTTTCACCAGAATCTAATCCTACGAATGTTCCTGTGTAATTTCAGATCAGCGAGTATGAAAATAAGGCAGACGGTCTTCTTTGCTTGTTTTTAAAAAAAAAAAAAATAAAAAAAAAAATAGTAGGATCTGGATACAGAATATTTTTGACCCTCGAGGACACAGGTGTCAATCAGGCGGCCCGCGGGCCAAATCAGGCCCGCTAAGGGATTGAATCCGGCCCGCGAGACAACACTCCGAGAAGCGCAAGAGAAAAACAAGCTGCAGGTTGAAATATGTCCACTTGATGTTGCCAAAGCCAGGTGCCTCGAACAAAGACACTGTACTTGTATTTATTTCTCTCTCTCTTTCTTTTCCACCCCTTTTCTCCCACTCTGTCTCGGTCTCTGTCTCTATCACTCTCTGTCTCTCTTTTTCTCTTCCTTTGTTGCTCTTTGTCTCTTTCTCTCTCTGTGTCTTTTAACTTCTTTTGCTCCTTTTTTCCTTTTCTCTCTTTTCTCCTTCTCTCTTCATACCCTTTGCACTTTCTTCTCTCTTTTCTCTCCTTCCGTCTTTCTATTTCTCTTTGGATTTCTTTCTTCCTCCGCTTTTCTTTTCCCCTTCTCTCATGACTTTTTATCTCTTTTGTTTCTCACGCTCTCTCCATCCCTCTCTTTTTCTTTCTTTGTCCCGCCCTCTCTCCTTTTCCCTCCCTCTTTCTCTTATTTCTTTATCTCTTTTTCTTTCTCTTTAATCTACTAGTCCGGCCCCCGACAGAATGTTTGTTCTATCGTGTAGCCCCCGAGTTCAAATGAGTTTGACACCCCTGCTCTAGGACATGCGTGCGCATTCATGTTCCAACAGGGCCAGCATCCAGCAGGTTTGTAGGTGGGGTGCGTAGTTTGAGGTTTCCTTAAAAAGTTTAAAATGAGATATTTTCTCCCAAAAATATGTGTTAACAACAGGGTTGGGTAGGATTACTTTAACTTGATAACTTTAATTACTTTTGGATCACTCCAATACCAAATATGCTAATAAAAGACAAAGGAAACTAAATATGAATAAAATGATGACTCACAACACGCGGTAAGCTTTCTCTCCTGGCTTTGATCTCTTTGATCTCTGTCAAAACCAACATAAAATGCGACAGAAACAAAATGAAAATAAATCAATTTACAATTTACCTGCAAATGAATGAGTCACAACACGTGGTAAGCTCCTCTGCTGGCTTTGATCTCTTTAATCTCTATAAAGAGAATTAGCATTTTAGCACAACATGCAACGTCCGGCAAAATTAACATAAAAGGCGACAGAAACAAAACGAAAATAAATCCAAACAACTTGCCGTTCCATGTATTCCGTTACTCCCCAAGCCTGCACAAAATTGAGTCATTTTATTCGTATTTAGTTCATTTTGTCTCTTATTAGCATATTTGGTATTGGAGTAATCCAAAAGTAATTGAAAGTAATCAAGTTAAAGTAACCCTACCCAACCCTGGTTAACAATGCTCAAAAGAGTTCAAAGAGCCGTTAATATGTTTTTTTCACTGTGGCGCCTATTTGCTTTTATCTTACTTCTATCATTGGTGTTCCGGCCACAAAGCGCATTACGCTGGAGGGGAAGGAGGCTTGAGGGCGATATCATGGCCGTGGTCGTGGTTTTCTCTTATTGTATGATGAAAATGGTGAAAGTAAGAAAAGGACTGTTTCAAATGTCGTCCAAATGCCAACCCAAACCCCCCAAAAGCTGAAAAAGGAGTTTATTTGACTGCATCTAAAAATCACATACTAACATACGAAACAAAAGGGGCTGCAAAGATTATTTCAGCCAGAAGATGGCGTCATCAAGCAGAATATTTTGAAGTGACATACACCAGAAGTGTCCTCCTCCGACACACCTGTCTTTCATAATTAAGCATAACATGGAATGGAAGAGGCAGCACGGCGGCGCAGTGGTTAGCGCTTGTGCGGCACAGTTCATGTCATGGGAACCTGTCGTGGGTTCAAATCCAGCTCCAGACTTCCTGTGCGGAGTTTGTATGTTCTCCCCGTGCTTGCGTGGGTTTCCTCCGGGCACTCCGGTTTCCTCCCACGCTCCAAAAACATGCATTTCAGGTAAATTGGCCGGTCCAAATTGTCCCTAGGTGTGAATGATCGAATGAGCTGTCTGTCCCTGTGTGCCCTGCGATTGGCTGGCAACCAGTTCAGGGTGTCCCCTGCCCACTGCCCGGAGATGGCTGGGATGGGCTCCAGCCCCCCCGCGACCCTAACAAGGATAAGCGGTACGGCTAATGAGATGAGATGAGATGGAATGGAAGAGAATAGACTTGACTTTACTGTCATTGTACAAGATTAGACATGGCACTCAAGTCAAACCAGTTCGCCGTGGTAGCCTCTATCTCTGTATTGTTTTTTTTGTTGTTGTTGTTGCAAACGAAGCGAGCGGTTTGAGGCTACTGTGCGCATGCATCGGCCGCCTATGGGATTTCCCATCATGCATCATTCCGTGGTAGTTGTGTAGTGAAAGGAAGTCCGTCTCTTTTTAGAGAACCGGCTTTTTCGGCTCAACTCATTAAAGAGAGCCGGCTCTCAAACGGCTCACTTTATATTACTGATTATTATGTTGTATAAAGAAGTTAAGAAAAAAAGGAAGTATAGAATGAGAAAATGAAAAAAGACGGGTTTGTGGTTATCCCTTTAAACAGTATATTACCAACAATAATTTAATGCAGAAAATGATTTCATAATTTGAATAAGAAAATGTATTATTCTACTTAATTATATTTGCATGTATTTCTTCCTTCTACAGTGAACGTTCGAGCTACTTCATTTTTGAGATACTTCATTCATGTCGAGCAACTCAGTATCTCACAACAAAATGTTCATTAACAATATATATGATACAATGAAACACATGTACAATACAACATGGTAAACTACAAAAATAAACACGTTTGGAAAAAAAATACGCTGTAAGATTATTTTGTATTTTGTAATGGAAAATATGACATTACTTTAACTGGATTACTTTCAATTACTTTTCAAATATGCTAATAAAAGACAAAAGAAACTCAATATGAATCAAATGATGACTCACAACACGTGGTAAGCTTTCTCTCCTGGCTTTGATCTCTTGGATCTCCGTTAAAACGAACATAAAATGCCACAGAAACAAATTGAAAATAAATCCAAACAGCTTGCCAACATCGTTTTTGCCGTTCCATGTATTCCGTTATTCCCCAAGCCTGCACAAAATTTAGTCATTTTATTCATATTTATTTTATTTTGTCTTTTATTAGCATATTTGGTATTGGAGTAATCCAAAAGTAATTGAAAGTAATCCAGTTAAAGTAACCCTACCCAACCCTGTGTCTGATATTAATATTAACCACGCATTATGTCTTTCTTTCCGGGCGCCAGAAGTTGTACAAGTACCAGCGATGGTATTTTATGTGGTACTTGTACTTAGTTGTAAAGGAGTCCAACATATGCACATCAAAACAGATCGGATAACAGGCAGGTAGAACGGGGCAGAGTCAGGTCCGGAAACAGGTTGGCAACGAGGATCAGGCAGAAAAAAGCAGGGCAGGAACAGAGTCTGACGTAAGAGCTTACTGAGCTGGAGGCAACAGTTCGCATAACGATCTGACGGCTCTTGGAAGCCGGGGGTTTAAAAAGAGTACATCAGCCAATCAGCTGTCGGGGCTGTTGGCCCCAATTAAGCCGTCGCAGGTGCTCTGAATCGGCAATCATGACAGTAGTTGTCTTATCTCATAGTCGAGGTTACAAGTTAAAGTAACCCTACCCAAACCTGTTGACAGGTATGGAATTCCCATCAATACGAGTTTTTGAGTGAGAAGCGCTACTCCGTAAGGGCAGTTAACTGCTAAATTCTGCAAACACGTAGCACAACACACATCCAGGGGAAAACTGAACAAATGACAGGCAAAAAGTGCAAGAGGAGCGAAATGAATGATAGCCAACGGTAGTCTTCCAAAAGCAAAATCGCTGAAGTGTTGAAATCTGAGATGAGCAGGCATACGAGTACCGTATTTTCCGCACTATAGGGCGCACCGGGTTATAGGGCGCACCCCCAAAAAATAGTTTTTGGTCCTATATCTTACATAGATAAGGCGCATTGGATTATAAGGCGCTACAATGGGAACGTCGACAAAACAGTCAGATAAGTTCAGTCAAACTGATTCCCCCCTTAACATTCCCAAAGCTTGCAAAGAAGCAAATACGTGTCGTAGACACGTGCGGATGCGGTGTCCGTACGATGTCACTCAAATGCATCATTCCATCATTCGAAAGGTTAAAGTCTCGGGATTCAAGAAATGCCAACCATTCCTTAGTTTCTATTGTCTTTTTCGCTCGCAACTTTACTGTGCATATGACAATAAACACTTGGAATTGAGTTGAATTCACTCAACTCATCACAGCAACATCAAGATGGTTCTAAAACAAGATACCGGGAAAATATAAAGCCGCATAGCTCACCTAAGTTCTCACGTTCAATAATGATACGCAATCATGGTCTTCTTACAACCGTGAGTGTAGTAAATCCAGGAGAGTAAATTTTTTGCAAATACAGACTAATAAAACATGTTTCTTTATGGTGTACTTTAGCAAGCTTGCTAAGCTTGCTACGCCATTGCTAAACTCGGCCAATTGCAGGGTTTGTTTTGGCCATCTAGCCAATCCGAGGCTCCGAATAATTTCAGCCAATAGTGATCGATTCAACGGATGATTGATACATCTTTTTCGACCAATTGCAGGGTTTGTTTTGGCGCTCTAGCCAATCCGAGGCTCCGAATAACTTCAGCCAATAGTGATCGATTTAAATAATGATTGTCACATTGGTTAGCCAATGAAACGCCGGTATATAAATCCCAGCATACACCGCGGACTACTCCACGTTCGGGGGAAAATCTAGTCGGCGGCTGCTGAGTTAGTTGCGAGACTTTGCGACTTAATATTGATCCATAAATAAGACGCACTGTATTATAAGGCGCATGGTCAGCTTTTGAAAAAAATTAAGACTTTTAGGTGCGCCTTATAGTGCGGAAAATACAGTAATAAATAAACAGCAGCAGGACAAACGTCAAGTCCTGCTTGCACTACTGACGGTGGCTGCTGTTGGGTTTTGGCACATGTGCGAAAAATTGGCAACCTGGACACCCGCCAAGGGATTATCGGGGCTGCTCTCTCCAAGAGGACTGACGCACCCGGGAGAGTCCACGCTAGTGTCTGTTTACATACACAGTGTTGTATGAATGAGTTTGCGGAAGCCGAGCCCAGTGGTCACTATATTCACTTTTCTATGGGTGGGCAGAGCGTGTCCCTGGGTGGTCATTTTTCATAACCGTACCTGTCGACCTCCACGGCTCAAACTTGTATTTTCCCTGACAAAATACAAAAACACCTTACACCTAATGTTCCCTGTAATTTTCCACTGTCTGAGCGTTCAGATAGATAGATAGATAGATAGATACTTTATTCATCCCCTAAGGGAAATTCACATTTCCAGCAGCATCCCTGAGCTGAGAACAGTACAATAATAAAGCCAAAAGAATACAATATACAAATACACAGTGTGACGTGCAAATGCCCACTGTAGCGTGTTATATAGAGTAACTAAATAGTGCTACACAGAATACATATTGCAGTAAGATTCGGTAATATCCAATGTAGGTGGTGTGGTTTAATGTGGGCCTTTACTCTGCCGGGTGGAGTTAAAGAGCCTCATGGCATGAGGAAGAAAAGATCTCTTCAGTCTGTCCGTAGTACAAGACAGTGACAGCAGTCTGTCGCTGAAACTGCTCTTCTGTCTGGAGATAATGCTGTGTAGTGGATGCGATGGATTGTCCATGATTGACCTCAGCTTTTTCAGTGCTCGTCTCTCAGCTACTGTTGTTAGGCTGTCCAGCTCTTTGCCCACAACAGAGCTCGCTTTCCTAGCCAGTTTATTGAGACGAGAGGCATCCTTCTTCTTGACGCTGCCTCCCCAACACGCTGCCGCATAGAAGAGGGCGCTTGCCACTACTGTCTCATAGAATATTTTCAGGAGCTTTTTGCAGATGTTGAAGGAGGCCAGCCTTCTGAGGAAGTAAAGTCGGCTTTGCCCTTTCCTACATAGAGCTTCTGTGTTGGCAGTCCAGTCCAGTTTGTTGTCCAGCTGCACACCCAGGTATTTGTAGGTCTGGACAAATTCTACACATTCTCCCTTGATGGTTACAGGAACACACAAAGTCGGTAAGCAACGCTTGAAACAACAGTGAGCAACAGCAATCCCAAGTGTGGCAACTAAGTCATTATCAAACATGTAAAAACTTGACATCACGTTACATTTTGCTGAGTTTCTGGCAATGCAAAATTATTTTTCTCTTTTGATTGAATTGACTCGTGTACTATTGCAAAGGTTGTACGGCCTACAAACGTCGTTGATGAGGGGGGGACAAACAGAGTTGCTGGATACAACCGGAATGTTTGATGTTTGATCTTACATTACACATAGTCCAGTGTTTTTTCCGAATTGCTCAGTCCACAATTGAATGGATTTGGGAGTACAGTCCATAAACATTCCCGATTAATGTCGCCGTCGACGATAAAGCTCCGTTGGGGTGTGCAAGCTGCTGTTTATTGATAGCAGCAGGCAGGAGATTTAGCGCTATGCTAACGTTAGCATCCGGTGAAACGGTTAGCGGTGGAAAGTAAACAGCAAACACAAAGACCACAGTTAACTCTCCTGGTACATAGAAGGGTCTGCACGATACTGCTAGAAACTCCATATCGAGTGAGCAGTGTGTGTCAATGGTTCGGCTGTTATTATAGCGCGTTTCTTTCACAAGATTTCCATTCCTTTTTTTTCCTGGTATCTTTGGTCGCATAATACTAACATTTTCGGGGGCTTATTTATTCAGTTTCACGATACACAACTGTATTTAATTACATTTTTTAGTTGAAGTATAATGTTGGCAACAAGATTGACTTGGTCTAATTGGAAATGATTTGAATGCAACACAAACTTTTTCTCCATTTTCTGTCACGAGGGAGACCAGACCAGAGCGGAGGCAGGAGGCAAGAAGGGAGAACTCAACTGCTTTGACGATCAAAACTTTTATTTAGCGAAATAAAAGTCGTCCAAAACTCAGGGACAAGACAGAACAAACAGGCTTTAACAAAAAAACCTGCAAACACAGGTTTCTTCCGACTCAAACAAAACAGGACAGAGCAAAACAGAACGGGAAATGCAGACAGAAAATGCAATGAGCCAGCCCCCGCAAAACCCACAACCCACCCTTAAGTAGCACATACGCAAATTAGCTGATCTACTGCAGCCGTGCCCAGGGGGCGGGGCCAGCCGGTCGCCACGGCGACCATGCTGGACACGACAATATTCCATGTTTTTTTCTTTTTTTTTTTAATCCCTTTTTAAAAAAATCTCATTGTGTTTATTTTTTCCTAGCTGTTACTTTTTTCTTTATGTTCTATATTTACTTTTTTTCCTTTGTTTATTTCTTTTCTTTTTCCTGGCTTTTTTTCTGAAATTTTCCTTCTTTTTTCTCAGCTTTTCATTACTTTTTCATTTTGGTACTTTTTTCTTCTTTGTTCTATTCCCCCTTCCTTTAAGTCGGTTTGTGCATAATTTTACATAACATTTGGTCATATAGGAATGAAAGAAGCAAAAACAACCTGAAGAGCCGTTTGGGACCCGAAAGAGCCGGTTCCTTTTAGTGAGCCGAGCCGAAGAAGCCGGTTCTCAAAAAACTTTAAAAACTCACACACGCAGCTTAGAGGGAACATTGCGCTGGATAGATTTTCTTGTGCGCTGAGAATGTGCAGGCAGTGCGCGATTGCGCATGAGCGCAGCTTAGAGGGAACACTACTTACACCATATTTTTTTTTTTTCAAACCCATCCCTCCATTACCTTCCGCTTATCCGAGGTTGGGTCGCGAGGGCAGCAGCCTTAAAAGGGAAGCCCAGACGTCCCTATCCCAAGCCACCTCCTCCAGCTCATCCGACGGGACCCCGAGGCGTTCCCAAGCCAGCGAAGAGACATAGTCTCTCCAACGTGTCCTGGGTCGCCCTCGGGACCTCCTGCTGGTGGGACATGGCCGGAACACCTCCCGAGAGAGGCGTCCAGGAGGCATCCTTATCAGATGCCCGAGCCGCCTCAACTGGCTCCTCTCAATGCGGAGGAGCAGTGGCTCTACACAGAGTCCCTCCCGGATGACCGAGCTTCTCACCTTATCTCTAAGGAAAAACCCAGACACCTTGCGGAGGAAACTCATTTCTTTCACTTGTATCCGGGATGGTGTTCTTTCGGTCATAACCCAAAGTTCATGACCATAGGAGAGGGTAGCTTTCATCTCGGTATCGTTTTTTTCTCGTCGCAAACGAAGCGAGCGGTTTGATGCTACTGTGCGCATACGTCTGCCGCCCCGGATTTCATGTTGTAGTTGTGTAGTGAAAGGAAGTCCGTCTCTTTTTAGAGAACCGGCTTTTTGGACTCAACTCATTAAAGAGAGCCGGCTCAAACGGCTCACTTGCTTTGATGCATTATATTCCGAATGATTATGTTGTATAAAGAAGTTAAGAAAAAAACAATAACTTCATGCAGAAAATGAATTAATAATTTGATTTAAAAAATGTATTATTCTACTTAATTATATTTGCATGTATTTTTTCCTTCCTCAGGGAACGTCCGAGGTCCTTCATTTTTTAACTTTTTTTATAATAAAGCTCATTCATCTCGAGCAAATCAGTATCTCACAACAAAATGTTAATTCACAATATATATGATATAACGAAACACATGTAAAATATAACATATTAAACTACATACATAAACACGTTTGAAAACAAAAAATATGGTGTAAGATTATTTTATATTTTATAAGGGAAAATACTACTGCGTGTTTAACCTACGTATACAAACACTAACCTTTGAGGGGTGTATTCGAGAGTATTTGACCAGTATGTGTGTAAGCTTTTTACGCGTTTTCTTTCACTCTTTTGTATAAGAGCGTTTCAAGTGAAAGTGTAAGAGCCAATCCTGAATTATGGCCCAGGCAGCACCCCCATGTGATTAAAACAAAGTACCGTATTTTCCGCACTATAAGGCGCACCTAAAAGCCTTTATTTTTTTCAAAAGCTGACCATGCGCCTTATAATACAGTGCGCCTTATATATGGATCAATATTAAGTCGCAAAGTCTTGCAACTAAGGCAAGCAGCTGCAGACTAGATTTTCCCCCCAAAGGCGAAGTCGTCCGTGGTGTATGCTGGGATTTATATACCGGCGTTTCATTTCCTAACCAATGTGTCAATCATCCTTTGAATCAGTCACTATTGGCTAAAGTTATTCGGAGGTAAAGGGGGCGGATCCTTTTTATCATTTACAGCAGGGGTCGGGAACCTATGGCTCGCGAGCCATATATGGCTCTTTCTATGAGTACCTATGGCTCAGAGACCAATTTGATTGCATGCAAAATTTCTCCATCTTGTTCAAAACCGGAAATGTCTATGCTATTCAGGTACACGTAAAGCCAAACCAAAGCTAAATCCAAAAGGAAACACTTCGCAGTATATATAGGGCACGTTTTTCACTACAATTTACAGTCAAGGTGTCACACAAAAAATGGGGGAAAAAAAACTCGTTTTGGCTGTACAACGCTAAAGAATCCTTTATTTAAAAGTTCACTATATAATCTGTGTTCAGTGTTCAGATACTTTATGATGAATCCACAGAACTGTAAATACGCCAAAACACCGGAAGAGAATTTAGTCATTTGATTGGGTGAGTGGGAGGGATGGGTGGAGCTATGCAAAAAGTACAAGCATTCCCTCCCATCTCTCGCCAAAGGTAAGCACATAAGGCTCCCTATTCTCAGAATGTTGTGACGTTTTTACAAAATAAATGCTTGCATCTGGCTTTGAAACCAATATGTATGAAAAAAGGGTCAAAAGGAGTTTAACCGATCTTGAGTAATTGCAAGAAAGAGACAAGTTTAAAGTGGTCTGTTTGTTGAATTTGGGACAGGGGCTCTGGCATTATTCTCTTTTCATAATTTTTATCAAATCATCAAAAATAAATGTGCTGAAGACTAAGCTTTTGTCTGGGGCGCGGGTTTAGCAATTTAGTAAATTTGTCTCATAATATATGGTGTGGCTCTTTCCCAAAATAAAATTAATATTTTTTGCTTTTATTGCTCTTTGAGTCAAAAAGGTTCCCGACCCCTGATTTACAGGCTCGCATAGGCTAAAGGGGCGAAACAAAGCCCACAATTGGCCGAAAAAGATGAATGTGAATCACACGTTGCGTTGCACTACGGCATAGAGAAAACATGTTTTACTATTCTGTATTTGTAAATATTTTACTCTCCTGGATTTACTACACTCACGGTTGTAAGAAGACCATGGTTACGAATCATTAATGAACGTGAAGGCTGCAAGAGAACTTAGGTGAGCTATGCGGATTTATATTTTCCAGGTATCTTGTTTTAGAACGATCTTGATGTTTCTGTGATGAGTCTATTTTGAAACTAAACTCAATTCCAAGTGTTTATTGTCATATGCACAGTAAAGTTGCGAGCGAAAAAGAAAATAGAAACTAAGGAATGGTTGGCATTTCTTGAATCCCAAGACTTTAACCTTCCGAATGATATTTGGAACGATGCATTTGTGAGTGACATCGTACGGACACTGTTTCTGTTCGTGTCTGAGACACGTATTTGCTTCTTTGCAAGCTTTGGGAATGTTAAGGGGGTAATACGTTTGACTGAACTATCTGACTGTTTTGTCGACGTTCCCATTGTAGCGCCTTATCATCCGGTGCGCCTTATGTATGGAAAATATAGGACCAAAAACTATTTTTTGGGGGTGCGCCCTATAACCTGGTGTGCCTTGTAGTGCGGAAAATACAGTACCATTAAATGTATCGCAAACAAGGGTTACGGTTTGGAAATCCCAAAAAAGACATTGAAATACAAATAAAGATATGTAATGTTCAAACAGCAAAGGTTAAAGGGTTTCTCAGAGTGATTATTAGCCATCATATTAGCTAAAGACCCCATACAGATAGATAACAATCCAAATTAGCAAAAAACATTGCAGTTAAGAGCAATGTTTCCTGTAATTTTCCACGGGTCTGAGCGTTCACACAAGGTCGGTGAGCAACGCTTAAAACAACAGTGAGCAACAGCAATCCCAAGTGTGGCAACTAAATCATTATCAAACATGTCCAAAACTTGACATCAACTTACATTTTGCTGAGTTTCCAGCAATGCAAAATTATTTTTCTCTTTTGAATGAATTGACTCATGTATTATTGCAAAGGTTGTACGGCCTACAAACGTCGTTTGTTCTTACAATTCTTTCACAAGATATTCATTTCTTTTTATTTCCTGACATATTTTGTCGCATAATATTAACATTTTTGGGGGCTTATTTAGTCGGTTGTCAGATACAGGACTGTGCTTAATTTTTTAGTGGAAGTACAATGTTGGCAACAGGATTCACTTGATATCATTGGAAATTATCTGAATGCAGCACAAACTTTTTCTTCTTTTTTCCGTGTTTTTTCTACTTTTTTTTTAATTCCTTTAAAAAAAATCTCATTTTGTGCATAGTTTTCCACTGACATCATCAAAGTCGTTTTCCCCAGTATGGGAAAGAGACTATGTCAAATAGACGTCGTCCCACGCTCCCTTATTCAAAAACACGCTAGCAACACGCTCGCAAAGTAAAGTTCACGTGCAGTAGCTATTTTTCCTTCTTTATCGGACTGCTCAATTGCATTTAGCTTGAAAGCTGCGTCATGTGCCTTTCTTATTGCAATTTACATGGTGAGGATGTGTCTATGCTAATTTAAATTGTGCACAAGCTAAGAAGTTGCAGTCTTCCTCGGCGCATATATTCCACCGGTCTAAATCTTATCTTTTGTACTCGAGCGCCGCTGGTGGCTGTTAAAAAATTACATAAATTGGCCGCATCACTGAATACGCCGCAGGGTTGAACGTTTGGGAAAAAAGTAATGGCTTATATTCCGGAATTTACGGTACTTTATTCATCCCCGTAGGGAAATTCACACTTCCAGCAGTATCCTTGTGTTGACAATAAAACAATAATAAAGTAAAAGGAATATAATACATAAATACTCAATGTAACGTGTTGATATAGAGTATTTTGATAGTGCTACATCAAATACACACTGTAATAAAAATACGGTAATATGCAATGTGGGGGTGTGGTTTAATGTGGGCTTTTACTCCCCCGGGTGGGGCTACAGAGCCTCATGGCATGAGGAAGAAATGATCTCCTCAGTCTGTCCGTGGAACAAGACTGTGACAGCAGTCTGTCGCTGAAGCTGCTCTTCCGTTTGGAGACGATGTTGTGTAATGGATGTGATGATTGTCCATGATTAACCACAGCTTTTTCACTGCCCGTCTCTCAGCTACAGTTGTCAGGCTGTCCAGCTCTGTGCCCACAACAGAGCCCGCTTTCCTCACCAGTTTATTGAGACGAGAGGCATCCTTCTTCTTGGCGCTGCCTCCCCAACACGCTGCCGCATAGAAGAGGGCGCTTGCCACAACAGTCTCATAGAACATTTGTAGGAGCTTTTTTGCAGATGTCGAAGGACGCCAGCCTTCTGAGGAAGTACAGTCGGCTTTGACCTTTCCTGCATAGAGCTTCTGTGTTGGCAGTCCAGTCCAGTTTATTGTCCATCTGCACACCCAGGTATTTGTAGGTCTGGACAAATTCTACACAATCTCCTTTGCTAGTTACAGGAACCGGGTGAGTTCTAGTTCTCCTGAAGTCCACCACCATCTCCCTGGTCTTGGTGGTGTTCAGGTGCAGGTGGTTAGCGTTGCTCCATTGGACAAAGTCCTGAATCAATTTCCTGTACTCCTCCTCCTGCCCACTTCTGATACATCCCACAATCGCAGTGTCATCACCAAACTTCTGCACGTGGCAGGAATCAGAGTTGTACTGAAAGTCCGACTTATACAGTGTGAATAGGAACGGAGAGAGCACGGTCCCCTGCGGCGATCCTGTGCTTCTAACCACAGTGTCCGATGTACAGCCCCCCTGTTTCACATACAGGGGTCTGCCTGTCAGGTAGTCCGTAATCCATGCTACAAGCATTCACAAAACCCAACCTGACATGATCCAAACCAGGAACAAAGACCAAACCTGAAATGGAAATGCAAGGAACAAAGTAACAACCAAACAGATGAGCACTAAACCACAAACAAGAAGAAACTAGTGACAAAAACAAATGAGAGGTACCAATAAACGAAGTCACACAAAACATAGTATCGAAATGTCAAAACCAGAGACAAAAGAAAACAAACCTGGCTTGGCAGCTGGAGTGTGTTGTCCAAAATCATAAATCATAAAATGTCAAGATAATTGGGGACAGGTTGGCGCCCTCTGGCAGAAGTTTTCAACGTTATTTTCTCGACATTTGAATTCACTTCTTAGTTTCAAATTGAAATACCGTTGGAGTCTACTTTACATGAGCTTTTTCATTTCAATCTCCGTGCAAAGGCGACTCTAATTAGCACTACTCAATCCGCAGACCACAGAGTTTTCTGTAACAGGGCCTCAAGTGCAGCTGGGAATTTGGTGGGAAGAAATTACCAGTATTTCATACAATCTAGACTCAGGCAATTTCAGGCAATTATCCTGAACTAACAGGAGGTCCATGCTGACAGGCTCTATGGGGGGTATGTTTTCATTTTTCTTGACAAAAGTGTGAGGAAACCCTGCGGCTTATAGTTGGAATCAAATCCGTGAAATTATAACTACAGTGGAACCTCGGTTCTCGACCATAATCCGTTCCAGAACCCTTTTCGTAAACCGATTTGTTTGATCACCGAAATCATTTTTCCCATTAAAAGTAATGTAAATCGTTTTAATCCGTTCCAACACCCTGAATGTTTACCTTGAGTGTTCAACGTAAACATAAAGCTAACCCGGGCTAATCGTACGTACGCGTTATCGTAATCTTCCGTACGAAAGATTCCCCTAACATGAATGTGTAAACATAAAAAAATCTGGTCGTTTACAAGTCATTTAGCACCCGGGTCTCCACAACAAGTGGTGAGCGGTTCATTGGAAAGGGGGCTCCGTTCCATCACCCTCAATGTTGGGCTCCGTTCCAACACCCTGAATGTTTAACGTAAACCTAAAGCTAACCCAGGCTTATCGTACGTTCGCGTCATCGTAATCTTATGAATAGGATTTCTTACCTTTGTGGTGGTCAGCAGAAGGCGCTCGCACACCTTCATATTTGGCTATTATTTCTTTCTTAAATGCAATAGTTGTACGCACTACTTTTCTTTTTTCACCTGTAGCAACTTGCACTGACTTTCTTCGGAGGCATAATTAGGGGCTAAAACACCCGTACGCCGCTCGGCATTGCACCCTAGTGCACGCACTCGCGCATTACCGGCGTTCGAACTCCGATTTTTTGACCGAACAGCGAAGCAAGAATTTCTCGAACTCGATTTGTTCGGACTGAGAGGCGTTCGAAAACCGAGGTTCCGCTGTATTGTACAATTTGATTTAAGTACATATATTCAAATGTCATACATGATCAAAAACTGAAACTAACTCAATGAGACTTGCACATTTTCAACAGAATATTTAAATCGCCCCATTTTGTGGCTGAGGCCAAGCTTCATCGTCTGGATTTCATTTCCATTGTCCCCTGCACGGACTCCAACAACAACTTCACGACAGGCCCCGCTGCACGTTCTCTTCGAAGGTCTTGCCAATACACGTTTCGTGAAATTGGAGTTGAAGATATTGCATTGATTTTGTGACCTTTGGTGAATTTATTGGAAAGCAAACCGCATGCTGATGTGTGTGTGTGGGAGAATATCATTGTTTTGCTTTATACGCTTGGATTCCTTTATGGAAATGTGAAAATGTCAAATGCAATACAAAGTGATAGAAAACAGCAACATTTAAACATAGCATAGAGAAGTTCATGGAAGAAACAAATGATGGATAAGCAAGAATGAATGAAATGCTGTAAAAATAAAAATACAGGATCATCCAAAATTCTTGGCCCCATTTTTATATTGAATATATCTGAAAAACCATTAAGAATATGAATTAGATCAGTAGTGTTCTCGTTTGCCCTGCGTCCATTTTCGCTGAGGACGCATAGTGTCACATCAACGTGCGTCCCCGGGACGCAACCTTTTTGACACAAAATTGTCATTATTACCCGATTTCATTTTTTTTAACAAGTACTTACCGCACTCCAAACTTTTCGTCAGGCAGATCCGCCATTGTTGTTTTGGTCTCGCGGTTCGAGTTATCACGCCGATCTCGGCAAACGAGATCTCGTTGCTTCGAGATGACGTCATTGTGTGGTGGTTATCGTCGAGTGAAGGTGAAGGTTAAGTATGTCTCCAAAAAAACAGTTAGTATTAGGTAAAAATCAACACAAAATTGGTAATTTCTTCAGTGTCAGTTATAAGTCGAAACATAAATGCAGGAAGTGGTAGCAACGGCAATAATTCCGGCATGAAAAAACGGCGGAGAAATTCTTCGGGAGATCGCGAAGGCAAGGAAAACACGTGTGTTGAATCGAACGATTCGACGAAAGAAAATAAACAAAAGAATACTCCTAGCACTAAAAGGACTTTTCTGCCAAAATGGACTAAATTATATTCCTGGTTACGCTATGAGGAGGATGATAATGGAGGCTACACAACGCCAGCTTATGAAGGTGCATCTTACCAAATAATTGGACCTTGAGAGGGCATTACAACTGTGGCGGGACAGCAAACCACAAAGAATATATGAACTGAAATATCTGAAGTGATAATTGTTTTGTATTACCACTTAACTGTGATGATTAAAACGGAATGAAAATATAGATTAATGTAATTATTTCAGCAATATTATTTTCTATAATGTTCAATATTGTTGTGAACTGAAAAATCTGAAGTGATAACTGATTTGTATTACCAATTAACTGTGATGATTAAAACTGAACGAATATATAGATTTATATTATATATTTGTCGCCGATTTACAATTTCAACCTCGATAACAGTAAATTTGGGGGACCCATAGATATCTGTTGGGACCAGTGTTCTCTCTAAGCTTCGCGCGTGCGCAATTGCGCACTGCTCGCACATTCTCAGCGCACAAGAAAATCTAGCCAGTGAACAAAAATGAGGGCTCAAAATTACTAATTAAGAAGCGACTTAAGTCAAAGTTACAGTGCATGAAGGTAAAAATACACGGGCTCCCCTGACGTTGTGTCCTAAATCCGGTATTTTGAAGTCGAGTCGAAGTAGAACGAAGTTGAGTAAAGTTAGTAGAGAACCGGCTTCTTCGGCTCGACTCACTAAACAGAACCGGCTCTTTCGGGTCCTAAACGGCTCTTCAGGTTGTTTTTGCTTCTTCAATCCCAACATGACCAAATATTATGTAAAATTATGCATACAATGACTTTAAGGAAGGGGGGAATAGAACAAAAAAGAAAAAAATACCAAAATGAAAAAGTAGTGAAATGTTGAGAAAAAAAGAAACAAAAGGAAGAGAAAAAAAGAAGGAAAAATTTAGAAAAAAGCCAGAAAAAAAGAAAAAAAATAAATGTAGGAAAAAAGTAAATAGAGAACAAAAAGAAAAAAGTAACAAAAAAGTAGAAAAAAAACAGCAAAAAAAGAAGAAAAAGTTTGTGTTGCAATTAAATAATTTCCAATTATATCAAGTGAATCTTGTTGCCAACATTGTACTTCCACAAAAAAAATGTGATTAAGTACAGTTGTGTATCTTACAACCGACTAAATAAGCCCCCAAAATGTTAATATTATGCGACAAAATATATCAGGAAATAAAAAGAAATGGATATCTTGAGAAAGAATTGTAAGAACAAACGATGTTTGTAGGCCGTACAAACTTTGCAATAGTACATGAGTCAATTCATTCGAAAGAGAAAAATAATTTTGCATTGTCGAAAACTCAGCAGAATGTAACTTGATGTCAAGTTTTGGACATGTTTGATAGTTAATTATCTTGCCACACTTGGGATTATGGTTGCTCACTGTTGTTTCAAGCGTTGCTCACCGACTTTGTGTGAACGCTCAGACCCCTGGAAAATTACAGGGAACATTGGTTGGGACCCATAGATTTTTGAGCATGCGAGTCCCTGGGACCCATCACTTTTCACCGGTCAAATGAACAATGAGATTTTTTTTGGTTTGAACACATTTATTGACACTAAAAACAGAAAACAATCATGACAATCTCAACAGCAATTAAGCACATTCACAATATCATATTCCAATATTACGTTTTTAACAGCAAACACAAAGTGAGGTTTGAACAAACCAGTTCAATTAAAAAAGCTCAATTTTTACATGGAATGTTCTAATACGTTCAATGTGGGCACCATTGTTCACAGGACACACATCAAGCCGATGGTCAAATTCTTCCCAAACAGGTCATTTCATTGCATCGTCAATGGTTGCAACAGCTTATGTTATTTCTGCCTTCAGCTCATCCACGTCTCTTGGAATAGGGGGGCACATAGACCAATCCTTTCACAAACCCCCATAAAAAGAAATCACATGGTGTGAGATCTGGAGATCTGGGTTTCCTGGACATGAGATCATGATCATTCTGTCTGGAAGTGTTGTGTTCAGAATCTGTCTCACCCCGAGGCTCCAGTTTGGTGGCGCCCCATCCTGTTCGAAAATAAAGTCACCGGACTCTTTTCTATTCTATAGCTTACGGTTGATGCCCAACTCATACTTTTCGTATTCTTTCCTTTCCGGCTGCCGGGCTTGTGACAAACATGGAGGACGAATTGAGCGGACCACTACCTGGACTTGAACCATGTCATTTATCTGCATTGACCAGCTGGATAAGATGGGAATCTGCTTCGTCGCTCTTAGACTTCTATATTTATTGGTGGCCTTGGGGGTAGGGCGCCCGACCCGAGAATGCTTCCCCGGGACGCAACTTTTTTGACACAAAATTGTCATTGTTACCCGATTATTATTATTATTTTTTAAACAAAGATTTACCGCACTCCAAACTTTTCGTCAGGCAGATCCGCCATTGTTGTTTTGGTCCCGCGGTTCAAGTTTTCGTCTGCACGCCGATCTCGGCAAACGAGATCTCGTTGCTTCGAGATGACGTCATTGTTGTGGTGGTTGTCGTCGAGGGAAGGTGTAGGTTAAGTGGAAAAAACAGTCAGTATTAGGTGAAAATCAACACCAAATTGGTAAATTCTTTAGTGTCAGTAATAAGTTGAAACATAATGCAGAAAGTGATAACAACGGCAATAATTCCGGCACGGAAAAACGGCGGAGACATTCTTCAGAAGATCGCGCGAGCAATGAAAACACGTGTGTTGAAGCGAACGATTCGACGAAAGGAAAATAAACAAAATACTCCTAGCAAGAAAATAACTTTTCTGCCAAAATGGACTAAATTATATTCCTGGTTACGCTATGAGGAGGATGATGTTGGATTGGACGTTGAGAAGGCATTACAACTGTGGTGGGACAGCAAACCACGAGGAATATATGAACTGAAAAATCTGAACTGATAACTGCTTTGTATTACCAATCAACTGTGATGATTAAAACTGAATAAAAATATAGATTAATGTAATTATTTCAGCAATATTATTTTCTATAATGTACAATGTATAATGCCGATTTACAATTTCAACCTCGATAACACTAAATTTTGGGGGCCCATAGATTTTTGAGCATGCGAGTCCCCGGGACTCATCACTTTACAGAGGTAAAATGAACACTGCTTTTGTAACACCCAGTATTTTACTGGGGGATTCAGTGAAGAATTATAGTTTTATACATTATGTACTGCAAATCCAAGACAGGGTTGGAATGATGAAGACTTTATTGTAGTGAATTGGTGCATTTTACTATATTGTGTCTTTCAGTAATAATAATGCTATTTGAGATTATATTGTCTCATCTCATCTCATTAGCTGCACCGTTTATCCTCAGTAGGGTCGCGGGGGTGCTGGAGCCCATCCCAGCAATCATCGGGCAGTGGGCAGGGGACACCTTGAACTGGTTGCCAGCCCATCGCAGGGCACACAGGGACAGACAACTCGCTAGCTCATTCACATCTAGGGACAATTTGGACCGGCCAATTCACCTGAAATGCATGTCTTTGGAATGTGGGAGGAAACCGGAGTGCACGGGGAGAACATACAAACTCCGCACAGGAAGTCCGGTAGCTGGATTTGAACCCACACAGGAGGTTCTCAAGACCTTAGAACTGTGCCGCACACGTGCTAACCACTGCGCCGCTGTGCTGCCCCAGATTATATTGTCTCATCTCATCTCATCAGCTGCACCGCTTATCCTCAGTAGGGTCGCGGGGATGCTGGAGCCCATCCCAGCAATCATCGGGCAGTGGGCAGGGGACACCCTGGACTGGTTGCCAGCCAATCGCAGGGCACACGGGGACAGACAACTCGCTCGCTCAGTTACACCTAGGGACAATTTGGACCGGCCAATTCACCTGAAATGTATGTTTTTGGAATGTGGGAGGAAACCGGGATTATATTGTAACGTTATTAAAAAAAAACAATAGGTTCATTTATGAATCCACATTCGACTTACCCCTCATTTTTGAAATGGAATGTTCTTCGAGAAAATCCAATGAGGCAGGGATAGAACAAGAAGGTTCACACAGGAAGCTTGGAGCCTCGCACTAAACCTAGGAACTTTAGACTGGATCACAGCCCTGCTAACCATCCAACAATTGTAGTAAAAAGTAATGCTCTGAACCCAAAGACAATATAATTTGATGGGTGCAAGAAAACAATGATCTTAACTGGTATTTTCCCCATTTACTGGATAAGTTTCAAATGGGGATGATCCAGACTGCAAGATGCTCCATCCGTCTTGGATGTCATCATAGAAAATGAAAGTGGAACATATAATCCAGTGCTCACATTCTTTCAGCCGTTGGGCTACTTACAAAATTACCGTATAAATAAATTACCATATAAATACCGTAAATTCCGACCTATAAGCCGCTACTTTTTTCCCAAACGTTCAACCCTGCGGCTTATTCAGTGATGCGGCCTATTTATGTCATTTTTCTAACGGCCGCCAGCGGCGCTCGAGTACAAGAGGTAAGATTTAGACCGGTGGAATATATGCGCCGAGGAAGACTGCAACTTCTTGGCTTGTGCATAAATTAAATTAGCGTAAACATACCCTCATCATGCAAAATACAAAAAGAAAGGCACATGACGCTGTCGTGATTTCTAACTCGAGTCACCTGGAGCAATCACGTGGACGCCCTCTGATTGGCTTATGTTCCCTTCTTAAGCACGCTACGCCCAGATCTCTTCGTCTGAGGATTACGTTGGTACCCTGTATGACTCTCCTGATTACCTGTTCCGTCTTGATCTGTTTACCTGATTCTGCCTGCCTCCGATCCGACCTGCTTCCGTCCCACGCTACGATCTTCTCTCCAGTCCCGGTAAACTTGACCTGCTAGACTTCCGCACTCCGATTGGCTACGTGTTCCGTAGCTACTTTCCCGGCTCCGCTGCTGACGTCCGACGGCCATCGCGTCTCCCGCTAGCCCTGTACGCTTCCCTAAATAAAGAATTGTAATGAACGCTCTGGGGTTTCCTGTTCTTTTCTGGTCCTTCTGACAGACGCAGCTTTCAAGCTAAACGCAATCGAGCAGTCTGATAAAGAAGGAGCGAGCATGTTGCTAGCGTGTTTTGGAATAAGGGAGCGTGGGACGACGTCTATAGGACAAAGTTTCTTTCCGACACTGAGGAAGACGACTTTGATGGCTTCAGTTCTAAGGAGGAAGATGAGGACGGTTTACCGAGTACGATATGTTTTTTTAACGGACCCGTAACTGCCCTGTCACAGGCACCGTTTGGGAGGAAGGTTATATTATTATTCTTAAAGCTTTGAAAACTCTCTCGGTGTACCGTCTTTCTTTGTAAATATGTGTAACCATGTATAATATGTATTTGCAACTGTATATTTTTGTCATGTATTTATTTTAGAAACTTATTCTGATATGTTTTGCACGGGTGAATGAAAAAGGAGGGGCGAAACAAACGCGGGCTGACAGGAAGTGGGGACCGGTAAAGGTGAGTGTTTGTGGACGCGGCGGACAGTAGTGGATGTATATTTTTCCCACCCTTACCTTTGGAAACATACACTTTTTTCCTTGGATTACTTTCAACGGGACCAAAAAGTTTGAGCATATTACTCCTGTATTGGCCAACTTGCACTGGCTCCCAGTCCACTTAAGATGTGACTTTAAGGTTCTCTTATTAACATATAAATGTTTGCATGGGCTTGCACCCTCTTATCTCTCCGATTTGATTTCCCCCTATGTTCCTGCACGGAGTCTGCGCTCGGAAAATGCCGGTCTACTTGTGACTCCGAGAGCCAAGAAGTCTGCGGGCTCGAGAGCGTTCTCCATCCGGGCCCCGGTGTTATGGAACGCCCTGCCTCTGGAGATAAGATCTGCAACCTCAACGGAAGTTTTTAAATCGAGGCTTAAGACACACTTCTATTCCAAAGCATATGATTGATGCCCACCTCATATTCTGTTTTGTCCTGTCTTTTTCTGAGGCCTGCCTGGCTGATACGAAGGAGAAGGATGATTTGGGATGGGTCAGAGGACCGGCGTCTGACCTGCAGCATGTCAACCCCTGCATTTACCAGCTGGCAGAGACGGGAGGCAGCGTCGTGGCCGTCATAGACTTTCTGGACTGGTTTGCAGGCTGGGGGCGTCGTTGATGTCATGCACTTTACGGACATTTTCAACAGCTTACCTTATGTTTACTATTATGTGTACAGTAATGCTAATTGTAATTCACCCTGGTCAATCCTGGAAGGGGGATTACCACATGTGAGGTCCTTTCTCAAGGTTTCTCTTTTCTCCTCACACTGAGGTTTTTGAGTTTTCCTTGCCCGCATGCTGGTTTAAGATCTGGTAATTGTGTAATTTTGTAACTGTAATCCTGTGCAGTCCTTTGAGACATTTTTGTGATTAAGGGCTATATAAATAAACTTGACTTGACTTGACTTGACTCTGCAGTACCGGTATCATTTTCCGTTCATTTTGCCGGCTGTGATTTTTGGACTGGTTACTTTTATGAAGGACATTCAGTTTCAATCGGGGGACTTAAAGTTCTGGTTGATTTTGTGTTTGTGTTACATTTTTTTAATGTGGGCGCATGCGGCTTATATACAGGTGCGGCTTGTGTAAGTACAAAATCGGTTTTCCTCTTAAAATGTGGTGGGTGCGGCTTATAATCAGGTGCGCTCTATAGTCTGGAATTTACGGTACATATATGTGGTAATTGATTTATTTAATTTTTGCATCTGAAAACGTCACAATTTGCGGGTGGACCCAACCAAAGACAGGGAAGGAAGCGCGTGTGCTCAACACGTATGGCCTTGTTGAGCGCACCTGCCTCCGTCCAGGCTTCCCTGCGTTTGGGGCCCACCTCTACAAATGTGACCGAATGACCCGACCACAAAAGGACCCAGGGGGAAGCTTCCACATCTCTGTCTCAGCGGCAAGGAGAAAAACCCTCTGCCGCTTTCGGTTCCTGTCTCGACGGAGAGGAGAAAGCTTTTCATTTCATTTCATTTCATTTCATTTCATTTCATTTCATTACATTTCATTTCATTTCATTTCATTTCATTTCATATTCCTGATCACTAATGCTGATGAATTAACAGTGGAGTGCTGTACTGGAAATTGATTCTTGACGTCTTGACTTTTGTAATACATCAGCCACAGATTTCCTCCTTCCAATTTTTTATGGCCACTTGGCAATGTTCCCTGTAAGCAATCGCGCACTGCCCGCACATTCTCAGCGTGCAAGAAAATCTATCCAGCTCACAAAAATCAGGGCTCGAAATTGCTAATTAAGAAGCGAATTAAGTCAAAGTTACAGTGCATGAAGGTAAAAATACAAAGGTTCCCCTGACGTTGTGTTCTAAATGCGGCATTTTGAAGTCAAGGTCGAAGTAAAACGAAGTTGAGTAAAGTCAGTAGAGTTTTTCGAGAACCGGCTTCTTCGGCTCGGCTCACTCAAAGGAACCGACTCTTTCGGGTCCTAAACGGCTCTTCAGGTTGTTTTTGCTTCTTTAATCCCTACACGACCAAATATTATGTAAAATTGTGCACAAAATGACTTAAAGGAAGGGGGGAAAATAGAACAAAAACGAAAAAAAATGCCAAAATGAAAAAGTAGTGAAAAGCTGAGAAAACAAAAGGAAGAGAAAAAAGAAGGAAAAATTCAGAAAAAAAGCCAGAAAAAAAGAAAAGAAACAAACAAAGGGAAAAAAAGGAAATAGAGAACAAAAAGAAAAAAGTAACAGCTCAGAAAAAATAAACACAATGAGACTTTTTTAAAAGGAATTAAAAGAAAATGGAAAAAAAACAGGGAAAAAGAAGAAAAAGTTTGTGTTGCATTCAAATCATTTCCAATCTTGTTGCCAACATCCACTAAAAAATGCGATTAAATATAGTTCTGTATCGTGCAACCGACTAAATAAGCCCCCAAAAATGTTAGTGTTATGCGACAAAAGATACCAGGAAAAAAAAGAAATGGAAATCTTGTGAAAAAATTGTTGTAAAAACAAATGGCGTTTGTAGGCCGTACATCCTTTGCACTAATACATTAGTCAATTCATTCAAAAGTGATTTTTTTTGCATTGCCGGAAACTCAGCAAAATGTAACTTGATGACAAGTTTTGGACATGTTTTCTAATGACTTAGTTGCCACACTTGGGATTGCTGTTGCTCACTGTTGTTTCAAGCGTTGCTCACCGACTTTGTGTGAACGCTCAGACCCGTAAGGAAAATTACAGGGAACATTGCCACTTGGGCTTTATACTAACCAGTTGTTTCTGCCATTTGAATCTTTTAATCTTTTACTTGGCTTATTTGTTTCTGGATTTTGTGAATATTAGTCAACAAAGACACTTTTGTCCGCTTCTTCAATTAAAATTTATAACTTGCATAAAACTGACCGGGATGTTAAGGTCCCATTTTATTTATGGAAGTATGTACGTCCGTTTGTTTTTCTTAATAGTCTGTTTGTCTAGCTGTATTTTTGTCCACACGGGAAAAGAGGGACTTAGTTTAGATATGAGCATCATCTTTCACAGGTTGTCAGGTACGTTACCCTAAAAGTGAAAACTGCCCCAAAAAGGTGACTCAGCAGTTTGGGTTTTGTTGACTCAGCATTTGTAAACTGTTTTTACTCCGCTACTTTAGGCTACATTGGAGCCGTTACTTAAATCCCTTCCGCGTAAATACGCGTTTGACTGTCTCTCCTAAGGCGCGTTTATTTAATTAGAGACCTGCTTTTAATTCGATTTGATCAGTAAACCAAAACAACCACCAGGTGGCACATCTTTTTTAATCCACACAGGGTTTACCCAAACAAACTGAGTACACAGACTTGGACAATAGTTTCTTCTAGTGACTTCTATGACAAAGTAGCCAAAAATCTTACTCAAGTAATAGTTACTTCTTTCCCAATCATATGACTCAAATAGAAGTCAAAAGTAGTCATCCAAAAAATGACTTGAATCAAAGTAAAAGTGCAAAGTGTTTTTCCACCTGTTTGTGTGTTTTTTTGTTTGTTTGTGCGTCTGTACACTAAAGAAAAGGGAGAACGATATAGATATGACTACATTCTTCAACAGGGAGTCAAGTAGGGTACCCTATCTACCTATCTTTCTATCTACCCTGGTCATATCCCTCGAGAGGGGTGACCGACAGCAAGACAAACATACAAAAACAAAGAAAATAAAGGGAAAAATAGCAAAAAAACGCACACAAACATTTTTGGACCATGGCCAACCCAAATGACCAAACACCGAAACAAGATAGGCATCTCGGCACCTAAGTTGGTCATGCTTCCGTCCCTCCAGATGAAATGGGACACCAGAAAGCAGCCAGGGTGACACAACACACTCTTCTGTTCAACAGCAGGGCCTGACAGCTTTCACTGGTTTACCCCTGCCGCATCATACAGGTGCCCAGCCCATCCTTTAGAACGCGTCCACAATCCCACTATTCTTTCACAACACCTCTCCACTCCCTTATCACCAACAATAGCTCTAGCTTCCATTATACTTAGATCTCTTTCCTGCAGTTCACTCATAACACTACCCATCCACGTCAATCGCGGCCTTCCTCTTGGTCTCCTTCCATTGACTTCAGCTCTGTAGATCCTCTTCAACATTCGCTCCTCATCCATCATCTCCGTGTGTCCAAACCAACCGAGTACTCTCTTATCCACAAGTTTGCTCAGTTCCACGACTACTCCAGTTCTGTCTCTCACAATTTCATTTCTCAATCTATCCAATCTTGTAACTCCCAACATACTCCACAAACACTTCACCGCCCTACTTGAAGTGAAGTAGGGTACCCTAGAAGTGGAAAATGCCAACAAAGCTGACTTAGCACTTTTGTTTTTTTTTTGACTCAGCATTTTCTCCCAGAAAGACATTACACTCTCTCGGGCAGAATGACATTAAATATCAACACCATCTTTTACAGGGAGTCAGATAGATTACCCTAGATATAAAAGTTGCCCCTTAAATAGCTGACTTGGCTCTTTTAGTTTTGGTGAATACGTATTTTCTCCAGAAGAACATTTCACTTTTCTAGGCATAAAAGCATAGAATGTCAATACTACCTGTTACAGGAAGTCAAGTAGGTTACCCCACATGTGAAAAAGGGGTTATATATGACCACCGTATTTTACAGTCGGTCAGCTAGGTCCTTTTATAGGTGGAAAGTCAGCACTTTTGATCTTGCTGACTCAGCAGTTCGTGCAGAAAGACATTCCCCTCTTCCCAGCCAGATCAAAATTCCATTTTAACACAATGTCTTGCGGACAGTTAGAGGGGTTTGACCTATATGTAAAAAAATG
This sequence comes from Urocampus carinirostris, assembly GCF_059441175.1. Taxonomy (NCBI): domain Eukaryota; kingdom Metazoa; phylum Chordata; class Actinopteri; order Syngnathiformes; family Syngnathidae; genus Urocampus; species Urocampus carinirostris. Next base: position 5,744,756 of record NC_142355.1, read on the forward strand.
CCCAAGAATGTTGATTCTGCATTTTTGGTTTTCCCAAAAAGACATTATACTCTTTTAGGACAGAACAAGTTTGGCCAGGATTACAAACTGTTGTGTATGTAGTAGGATTGTAGAAGGGTTGTAGTAGATTCACGGCAGGCACGGACGGTACATTCATAGAGTGTTTACTTAACTTCTTCCTCGGTAGTTCTCAAGCACAAGTACAAGGCTGCACATTGGTATACAGCGACACCGCAGGAAGGGGAGCGTATTACACGACACCACACAAACCTGACAAGAAATCAGGTAGGTCACTGTAGAGCAGGGGTGTCAAACTCATTTTGACTCGGGGGCCACACGATAGAATAAACATTCTGTCGGGGGCCGGACGAGTAGATTAAAGAGAAAGAAAAAGTTAGTTAAAGAAATAAGAGAAAGAGGGAGGGAAAAGGAGAGAGGGTGGGACAAAGAAAGAGAGAGAGAGAGGAAGAAAGAAATCCAAAGAGAAATAGAAAGACAGAAGGAGAGAAAAGAGGAAAAGCGCAAAGGGTATGAAGAAGGAAAAGAGAGAAAAGGAAAAAAGGAAGTTAGAGTAAAATGTTAAAAGACACAGAGAAATAGAAAAAGAGAGATACAGAGAGTGAAAGAGACAGAGAGAGAGAGAAAAGGGGTGAGAGAGAGACAGAGAGAGAGAAAAGGGATGTGTGAGAGAGAGAGAGAAAAGGGGTGAGAGAGAGAGACAGAGAGAGAGAGAAAAGGGGTGAGAGAGAGACAGAGAGAGAGAAAAAGGGTGTGTGAGAGAGAGAGAAAAGGGGTGAGAGAGAGACAGAGAGAGAGAGAGAATAGGGGTGAGAGAGAGAGAGAGAGAGAGAGAGAGAAAAGGGGTGAGAGAGAGAGAGAGAGAGAGAAAAGGGGTGAGAGAGAGAGAGAGAAAAGGAGTGAGAGAGAGACAGAGAGAGAGAGAAAAGGGGTGAGAGAGAGAAAAGGGGTGAAAGAGAGAGAGAGAGAGAGAGAAAAGGGGTGAGAGAGAGAGAGAGAGACAGAGAGAGAGAGAGAAAAGATGTGAGAGAGAGTGACAGAGAGACAGAAAAGGGGTGAGGGAGAGAGAAATAAATAAATACAAGTACAGTGTCTGTTCGAGGCACCTGGCTCTGGCAACATCAAGTTGACATATTTCAACCTGCAGCTTGTTTTTCTCTTGCGCTTCTCTGAGTGTCGTCTCGCGGGCCGGAATCAATCCCTTAGCGGGCCTGATCTGGCCCGCGGGCCGCCTCTTTGACACCTGTGCTGTAGAGGAATGACCAAACCAAAAAAGGGAAATGCCAACCCAAAAAGGTTTTTTTTGGTCTCAAAATCGGGTTTACACTAGAGACCGTTAGAATTTTCACTCACTCGGTTTGGCCAAAACACATTTCAACATCAGTAGACCTGAAGCATAACTTAAGTTTTGCCGCTCCTCCTCTTTCTGAATTCTTCCGCAGCCGTTTTTCATTATGAACGTACACTTGTAACTGCGCCGTTAACCAAGCTACATAGTTTCTTGATATGTGTCAGACATTTTTTGTCGGCTTCTCATGCTCGATTGGGACCTTTGAAACACGAGAGCGAGTTTTGACATGGATGTCGTTTAAAGAAATGGGTTATTTTCTGTTTTATGAGTTACTAAAGTTAGGGTTGGTTCGGGAGGAACTCTAGCTAGCTTTGGCTTCTACTCAATATACACTTTTAATAAGTGCCTCAGTTTGACATGGTGAATGAAAATGAATTCTGACCCTTTTTGAACTCTCCGAGGATTACAACAGCTTGCAGCTGGCCTCAGGCATGTTCTGAAAAAGTGCTCTATTGATGGCACATGGGGATTTTGGGGGGCTCTTGTATAGGTGATTGTTTAAAAAGGTATAGAAAATGTTGGTTATTGTAAATTAAATGAAACGATCTGCATTTTATATAGCGCTTTTCAAGTCAATGACTTCTCAAAGCGCTTTACAATGTGCTCCACATTTCCCAATAGCGGCCTTGCAGCACTAACCTGCTTATTGGGGGTATTAGGGGTTCAGTGTCTTACCCAAGGACACTTCGACATGTAACACGGACGAGCCGGGATTCGAACTGGGATCCCTTGATCCGAAGACGAGCGCTCTACGTCCTGAGCTACTGCCGCCCCATATTGTACTTTTTGTTACATTGCTAAAATCATCAGTTAATGTATTGTTTCAGAAGTAAATATAAAATCTGGTAGCAGGTTAAATAGACAGAGTACTTTTAGTTACAAAAAGTACAATCAGGTAACACCTGATTAACTACAGTGGAACCTCGATTCTCGACCATAATCCGTTCCAGAACCCTGTTCGAAAACCCATTTGTTCGATCACCGAAATCATTTTTACCATTAAAAATAATGCAAATAGTTTTAATCCGTTCCAACACCCTGAATGTTTACCTTGTTTAACGGAAGCATAAAGCTAACCCAGGCTAATCGTACGTTTGGGCTATCGGAATCTTCCGTACAAAAGATTACGCTAACATGAACGTGTAAAAATAAAAAAATCAGGTCGTTTACAAGTCATTTAGCACCACAAGTGGCTAGCGCTTCATTGGAAAGGGGGCTCCGTTCCAACACCCTCAATGTTGGGCTCCGATCTAACACCCTGAATGTTTAATGTAAACTTAAAGCTAACCCAGGCTAATCGTACGTTCACGTTATCGTAATCTTGGGTATGTGGGAGGAAACCGGAGTGCCCAGAGGAAACCGACTCAAGCACAGGGAGAACATGCAAACTCCACACGGGGAGGCTACATTAGCTGGAATTGAACCCTGAACCTCCACACGGTGAGGCTGCGTGCTAACCACCCAGCCGCCGTGCCGCAGTTACTCACTACTTGTTCCAAAAAGCAGGTTAGTAACCGGATTACTGAATTACTACAGTAAAAGTAACTACAGTATTTACCAGGTAAAGTAACTATTTCTGTTACTAAAAGTAATGTTCTCGTTTGCCAGCGTCCCCGCGTCCTAGACGCAACATTTTTGCTGGGGACGCATCGTTTCAAGTCAACGTGCGTCCCCGGGACGCAACTTTTTTGACACCAAATTGTCATTTTTATCCGATTACATTATTTTTTTAAACCAAGATTTACCGCACTCCAAACTTTTCGTCAGGCAGATCCGCCATTGTTGTTTTGGTCTCGCGGTTCGAGTTTTCGTCCGCACGCCGATCTCGGCAAACGAGATCTCTTTGTTTCGAGATCATTGTTGTGGTGGTTGTCGTCGAGGGAAGGTGAAGGCTAAGTATGCCTCCGAAAAAAGTTAGTATGAGGTGAAAATCAACACAAAATTGGTAATTTCTTCAGTGTCAGTAATAAGTCGAAACTTAATGCAGAAAGTGATAACAGCGGCAATAATTCAAAAACGGCGGAGAAATTCTTCGGAAGATCGCGAAGGCAAGGAAAACACATGTGTTGGAGCCAACGATTCGACGAAAGAACATAAACAAAAGAATACTCCTAGCAAGAAAAGGACTTTTCTGCCAAAATGGACTAAATTATATTCCTGGTGACGCTATGAGGAGGATGATAATGGATTGGACCTTGAGAAGGCATTACCACTGTGGCGGGACAGCAAACCACCAAGAATATATGAACTGAAAAATCTGAAGTGATAACTGCTTTGTATTATCAATTAACTGTGATTAAAACTGAATGAATATATAGATTTATATTATATATTTGTCGCCGATTTACAATGTCAACCTCGATAACACTAAATTTTGGGGAGCCATAGATCTCTGTTGGGACCCATAGATTTTTGAGCATGCTAGTCCCCGGGACCCATCACTTTTCACAGGTCAAATGAACACTGCTAATAGGCATCGTTTTATCATATAAATTATAACTATAGCCTTATCCTCATTGTTTTATAACCTTATCTTTTTTGTTACTTTATCTTCTTGGCTTTTTACCTCACTGTGAATGTGTGAAACTGGAGTGTCTTGCCCAATTTCGTTGTCACAATATGTTAACCCATTTTGTAACAATGACAATAAAGGTATATTCTGTTGAAGGCCTAGGTGTGAAATGCACGGCCTGCCGCTGTCTTCGGGTTACGTTTAAATAGGTCAGGCCAACCTTATTTGACCTGGAGCTTGCTTATCTTATCTTATTGGAACATTCCTCCGCCGACCACCTAATGGCAAATTTTATAATCAGACCTTATTCGTTCCCATCTGCCATAAATAAGGCCCTGCCCAATTGGTTAGAGTGAGCCTCCTTCAGGGCATGTTGTGCAAGTTTTTTATTGGAGTTCTTATCTTATTATTCATTTATGAGCTTCGCCCAAAAAATAATCACAAGTGGAATATTTTATAAAACGGCAATTTGAGTTTCGACCCTTTTATTTCATAAAGCGATACTGTGATATGTGCACTGTGTAATATCCAACACAGGGCTCCTCTGTTAGCATATTTTATTGAATCTGCTTTATTTGCTTGTTGAAGCAGCCATTAACTCCATGTGACTCTGATAGTGGAGTCTCAGTTGCTGACAAAGAGCTGCTCCAGTCTTGCCCGCTAATTAGTTTATTTTGTTTTGAAACAAGAATCTTCTGGGCATGAAGGAGAAACGTTAAGTACATATTAGGGTTGTGGTGACACTGGTTATCTTCGTCTGACAGTGTCACTTGCTAAGAAACGATAAGAGGCAAAATTGGACGTTTCGTGTCGATGTTTTCATGAGCAGCCATTAATAGAAATAAGTCTCGAAATAGTGAGTGTTCAAAATGTCACGAAACGGAACGGGACTGTCTTGAAACGGGTCGGGAAGCAGGAAGTTGGAACTCATTTGCGTAGACCAGGGGTGTCAAACTCATTTTAACTCGGGGGCCACACGATAGAACAAACATTCTGTCGGGGGCCGGACTAATAGATTAAAGAGAAAGAAAAAGAGATAAAGAAATAAGAGAAAGAGGAAACTCTTTGTGATTAAGGGCTATACAAATAAAAATGACTCGACTTGAAAAGGAGAGAGGGCGGGACAAAGAAAGAAATAAGAGAGAGAGGGAGAGAGCGTGAGAAACAAAAGATAAAAAGACGTGAGAGAGGGGGGAAAAGAAAGGGAGAGGAAGAAAGAAATCCAAAGACAAAAAGAAAGACAGAAGAGGAGAAAAGAGAGAAGAAATCGCAAAGGGTATGAAATGAGAAAGAGAAAAGGAAAAAAGGAAATTATAGCAAAAGAGGTTAAGACACAGAGAGAGAAAGAGACAAAGAGCAACAAAGGAAGAGAAAAAGAGAGACAGAGAGTGAAAGAGACAGAGTGGGAGAAAAGAAAGAGAGAGAGAGAAAAACAAGTACAGTGTCTTTGTGAGAGGCACCTGGCTTTGGCAACATCAAGTTGACATATTTCAACCTGCAGCTTGTTTTTCTCTTGCGCTTCTCTGAGTGTTGTCTCGCGGGCCGGATTCAATCCCTTAGCGGGCCTGATCTGGCCCGCGGGCCGTCTGTTTGACACCTGTGGCGTAGACAATCTGTCACTTTAGAATAGAATAGAATAGAATAGAATAGAATAGAATAGGATAGAATAGGATAGAATAGGGGGGGCACAGTTCTGAGGTCGTGGGAACCTCCTGAGTGGGTTCAAATCCAGCTCCCGGCCTTACAGTGCGGAGTTTGTATGTTCTCCCCGTGCTTGCGTGGGTTTCCTTTGGGCACTCCGGTTTCCTCCCACATTCAAAAAACATGCATTTCAGGTGAATTGGCCGGTCCAAATTGTCCCTAGGTGTGACTGAGCGAGTGAGTTGTCTGTCCCCGTGTGCCCTGCGATTGGCTGGCAACCAGTCCAGGGTGTCCCCTGCCCACTGCCCGATGATTCCTGGGATGGGCTCCAGCATCCCCGCGACCCTACTGAGGATAAGCGGTGCAGCTGATGAGAATAGAATAGAATAGAATAGAATATACCTCTATTGTCATTGTTACAACATGGGATACATTGTAACAAGGAAATTGGAAGTGGCACTCCAGGTCCACATTTTACAGTGAGGGTAAGGAAAACAAAGAGATAAAGGAACAAAGAAGAACAAAGCAATTTTTCTCATTAGTTTTATTGGGTTTGAGTATTTTCAACCAGTGTTTACTTAACAATGGTAAATGCTAGAAACATACTTTCTAATAAAAGATGAGGGTTGAAGCTTTCCCTTGATATGTTCTGTGCCTGCATACTGTAGCTACAGAAATAAAGTTTCTATAGGCCTTCAAAAAGGAGTAAAAATGGTAGAAGGCACCGGCTTTCCCGATTCGAGAAGAACATCTGGCATTGAATGAGTAAATAGGTTCCACGGATACTTAAATGGCGAAATAACAGTGTCACTTGAACTGAACCTACAAACCAGTTTGAGAACCGTCTTTTGTTTCCTGGGCGCTGATTGGAGCAATCCGAATGAATCGGTTACATGTCTAGGGACAAACCAAAAACGCTGTAGGGCAATACATGCCTTTTGAAGGCAATAAAATCCGTGGAGACACCACTAATATGATCATTATGCTATATTAGTCTGTATATTCATGCAGTTTTAATCACTTCAGATTTTTCAGTTCATATATTCTTTGTGGTTTGCTGTTCCGCCACAATTGTAATGCCTTCTCAAGATCCAATTGCAACGGAATTTCCATAGCTAATTTGTGGTTTTCATCGTCGTGGTGCCGATCAAATGTGCTCTTCTGAAAGTTTGTATTGCGAAATGATTTATGCAATCCAGTTTTTTTGTCACACTGGGTACACGCATCACAGAACATGTAGCCTCCATTATCATCCTCCTCATAGCGTAACCAGGAATATAATTGAGTCCATTTTGGCAGAAAAGTCCTTTTTTTGCTAGGAGTATTCTTTTGTTTATCTTTCGTCGAATCATTCGCTTCAAAACACGTGTTTTCCTTGCCTTCGCGGTGTTCTGAAGATTTTCTCCTCTGTTATTTCGAGCCGGAATTATTGCCGTTGTTACCACTTTCTGTATTATGTTTCGTCATATTACTGACACTGAAGAAATTACCTATTTTTTGTTGATTTGCACCTAATACCAACTGTTTTTACGGAGGCATACTTCTCTTTCACTCGACAACCACCAAAACAATGAGGTCATCTCGAAGCAGTGAGATCTCGTTTGCCGAGATCTCGTTTGCCGAGATCGGCGCGAGACCAAAACAACAATGGCGGATTTGCCTGACGAAAACTGTGCAGTGCGGTAAATCTTTGTTAAAAAAAAAAAAAAAGTAATCGGGTAATAATGACAATTTGGTGTCAAAAAAGTTGCATCCCATGGACGCACGTTGATTTGAGACTATGCGTCCCCAGCAAAAATGATGCGTCTAGGATGCAGGGACGCAATGATTTTTTTCGGGATGTCGAAAAATATCATTGCTCTAAGTTTGATTTTGTATTGTGTGCACCTTTTTCCGAGTAGAGGACACTACTGTAATGCTTCTTTCCGCCACTACCTGCATGTGGTGCTGTGAGAGGTTACCCAGCATCCACCCTGAAGAAGAAATCCGCAGCCTCTTCCTAGTTCATGTGTAAACATTCTAGACTGTCTATGTCTAGACTATCTCCAGCATGCTAAGAACTTTGACATTTTTATTGTTTAATATCTTGTACATCCATTCAATGTGGTTGGTGTAAAGTGTAAAGAAGAGCCGATCCGTCTCTTTTGAAACGAAAGTGGAATAAGAAAGCTTGATGCGGTTGAGAAAATGATCAGAACGCTTTTTTTTTGTCCACTCTCTACCAACGGAGTAGGACCTCTTGGATCGCATCTTCTGGAAGTAAGTTAAACCTCTCTTTATTTATCTTTATTACTATCTATCTATCTCTCTTCCTTGGTCATATCCCTCAAGAGGGGTGACCGACTGCAAGACAAACACATACAATAACAAAGAAAATAAAAGGGAAAAAATAGTAAAAAACACACATAAAATTTTTGGGACCATGGCCAACCCAAATGCCCAAACACCCAAACAAGTTAGGCACCTCGGCACCTAAGTTGGTCATGCTTTCATCCCTCCAGATGAAACGGGAGACAAGAAAGCGGCCATGTTACTCGGGTCAGGGTGACACAACACACTCTTTTGTTCAACAGCAGGGCCTGACAGCTTTCACTGGTTTACCCCTGCCGCATCATACAGGTACTCTGCCAATCCCTTAGAACACGCCCAAAAATCCCAGTATCCTTTTATTTTTAACCCTGTGGTGGAGGTAAGAGAATTCTCCCACCGTGGTCCGCTGCGTGTCGTAAGAGGCGACTAAAGTAGAGGGAGCGAAAGGGACTGGGGATCCTCTCCTCTCTCTCTCTCTACTCCCTAAGAGACAGCAAGGCAAAGAAAGGGGCGGGAAACCGAAAGGTCTCGCAAACCCTACTTATAGGGTCACTCAATGTGAGAGGATGTGGAAGTAAAGCGACTGAGTGGAAGAAAGAGGAGATCGGAAGGATGATGACCAAAAGGAAGGTTGATGTGTTAGCCTTGAGTGAAACAACAAAGATTTATCTTTATAGAAAATATTATTTTATTAAATGTTTATTTTTAGTACGTAACAACACAGGTTACAAGCCTCAAACATACTTATATAAACGTTAAACATACAAAATATAGCACAGAAGCAACTTACGAATAAATTCAACTGAAGAACGATTGTCGGGAACCTATCTCGTTCGTAAGTAGGGCAGCGTCTGTCATTATACTTTAATGCTCGAAACCCTGCTTTCACACAGAGCCTGCTCTCAAACGGCTCACTTGCTTTGATGCATTATATTACAAATTATGATGTTGTATAAAGAAGTTAAGAAAAAAAGGAAGTATAAAATGAGAAAATGAAAAAAGACAAGTTTGTGGTGATCCCTTTTTACAGTATATTACCAACAATAATTTAATGCAGAAAATGAATTCATAATTTGAATAAGAAAATTATATTTAATTATATTTGTATTTTTTCCTTCTACAGTGAACATAAATTCCGGACTATAGAGCGCACCTGATTATAAGCCGCACCCATCACATTTTAAGGGGAAAGCCGATTTTGTCCATACACAAGCCGCACCTGTAAATAAGCCGCATGCACCCACATCAAATAGACACGAAATTAATCCAAGCCAAACTTCAAGTCCCGCGATTGAAACTAAATGTCCTTCATTGAAGCACACAGTCCAAAAATCACAGCCGCCAAAATGACGTAAACTGATATAGGTACTTACAATTTGTTGCAGACCTGCAGATTCTGGGTGCCCGTTGATAGTAATCCAAGGAAAAAAAGTGTATATTTCCAAAGGTAAGGGTGGGGAAAATATATATCCATTATTGTCCGCCGTGTCCACAAAAACTCACCTTTACCGGTCCCCACTTTCCCATCAGCCCACGTTTGCTCCGCCCCTCTTTTTTAATTTGCTCGTGCAGAATAAGTGTCTCAAATAAATACAAATAAATACATTACAAAAATATACAGTTGCAAATACATATTACACATATTTACAAAGAAAGACGGTACATCGGGAGAGTTTTCAAAGCTTTAATAATAATAATATAACTTTCATCCTAAACCGTGCCTTTGGGAGGTAGCCTCACCCTTCCAACAAGACGCTCGCATACCTGCTAATCAGTCTATTAAGGAAATAAATACCGTAATCGTTAGAACTACGGCAGACCATCCGCCTCTTCCACCTTGGTAATGACGTCTAAGTTGTGTTTCTCAATGACGAAGAGAAACTTTATCATGATGACGTCGTTCCACGCTACTTTAATTCAATACACCCCAGCAATGTGCCCGTTTGCTAATATAATGGAAGTTGCGTCATGAGGCTTATTTTGTGCAAGGGCATGTTTACGCTCATAAATTGTGATCTTCCTCGGCGTATATATTCCACCTGTCACGGTCGCCGTGGCGACCAGTCTGCCGCGCCCCCGAACTCAAGCTGTAGCAGATCAGCTGATTGCTGGTCTGCTACTTAAGGCTGGGTTGTGGGTTTGGCGGGCGCTGGCTCATTACACATTCCCCGGTCTGTTATGCCTTGTCCTGTTTTAGTTTTAAACATTGTCCGTTCTGTTATGCCTTGTCCTGTTTAGTTGAGTTGGAAGAAACAACTGTTTGTTTTGTCATGTCCCAGAGTTTTGGACAACTTTTATTTTGGTGAATAAAAGTTTTGGATCGTCAGCAATTGAGTTCTCCCTTCCTGCCTCCTGCCTCCGTTCCGGTCCGATCACTCCTTCCACTCCACTCCACCACGTTCCGTGACACCACCGGTCTAAATCTTACCTCTCACACTCTAAATCTTACCTCTCACTCTCAAGCCGCAGGGTTGAACATTTGGGAAAAAAGTAGCGGCTTACAGTCCGGAATTTACGGTACTTCATTTTTGAACTTTTTTTTACAATAAACCTCATTCATGTCGAGCAACTCAGTATCTCACAACAAAATGTTACTTAACAATATATATGATATAACAAAACACATGTGCAATATAACATGTTAAACTACATCAATAAACACCTTTGAAAAAAATTAAATAAATTGTATTTTGTAAGGGAAAAAGCCCTGGAGCTTGACAGGTATGGATTCTCGAAGCCGCTTTTCTCCAAAAGAGTGGTACGGCGTACTCGACAACAGAAGCAAAATGCCCATCGCCAGTGGCATGGCACATGGTTAGCGCAAGGTGTGCGCGGGGATTTTGAAGGAAGTAAATGCAGCGTTTATCTAGTTTGTTATCATACAGAAAGCCTCTTGTTTCTCTCCAACTTAGAAAAGGCCTCTTTTAATGGTTAAGAAAGTGGGAAACAAATTATTCATTCAATCGTCTTCCAAAACGCTTATCTACACGAGGGTCAGGGGTGCTGGAAGCCATCCCAGCCAGTATCGAGCGGTGGGCAGGGGAACACCCTGGACTAATTACCAGCCAATCTGATGACACACGGAGACAGACCACCATTCACTCACACACTCACCCAGAGTGACCCCAAATTTGAGCCTGTATCTTACCATCTATTACTCTATTACTATGTATGATTTCAAAGATCAAAGCGGCGCTGCCACAAGCGGCTGCCTTTTCCAGCAGCTGCCCTATTGTTTTATTGTCTGCTCCTATCTTCGGTGTTTTTTCTTCCCGTTTTGACAACTACACTATGGATTACTTCTATCCTATGGACATGGGTTTTAGCGCACAAAAATGCGTTAATTCAAGGAATCAACTCCTTGCCCTGAAGAATTCTCGTGCCGGCGTGATGAAGGGGCCTGTCGTGGAAGAAGAGCCGGAGCTAGCGAAGCGGCTAGCGGCATTATAAGTCTTCGGTACCATCCGTAAGCGTTATAAGTCTTCGGTACCATCCGTAATCATGGTAAATGCGAACTCACGACCAAATAAGATCATCGAGTGCTGGTGGAAAACATCGAAGCGCACAGGGAGCGCAGTTGCTGTGTTTTGCGGAAACGTGGCTCACGTTTAGCATTCCGGACGCTAACGTGTAGCCACCCGGAGATACCCGGAGCTATCCGGCTTCAACGCCGCTATACAGAGACACGAAAGCCGGGGGGAATCGGAGAGGAGGCGGACTTGTTAACACGAGGGGGGGGGGTGTTGTGAGGGTCAAACAGAGTTCCCGAATGTTTGATCTTACATTACACAGTCCAGCGTTTTTCCGAATTGCTCAGTCCACAATTAGTAGATTTGGGAGTCCACAATTGAAAGGATTTGGGAGTACAGTCAATAAACATGCCCGATTAAAGTCGCCGTCGACGATAAAGCTCCGTTGGGGTAGTGCAAGCTGATGTTTAGCAGCGGGCAGGAGATATAGCGCTATGCTAACGTTAGCATCTGGTGAAACTGTTAGCGGTGGAAAGTATACAGCAAACACAAAGACCACAGTTAACTCTCCCGGTACATAGCTAGAAACTCCATATCAAGTGAGCATTGTGTATCAATGGTTCCGCTATTATTGTAGCGCGTAGTCTCCAACCCCTGTTTTTAATAATAATAATAATAATAATAATTTCCTTTGTATTGTCATTCTTTGTAACAATGTACACAGAACGAAATGTCGATACACCTGACCCGTTGTAGCGAGTCGATGCAGCCGCAGCCAACAGAGGGCGCCGCCATTATACCAATTAGGTATGTCTCGGCCGAGGCGCGAACCAGCGACCTCCCAGTCTCAAAGCGGGCACACTACCATCTAGGCTACTGCCGGAGTCTTCGTCTCGTTCGAGCCGGTGATGTAATGCGGCGTCGGGAAAGCCAAGACTCCGTGATGGCAAAAAAAAGTCCTCCAATTCCGGACGTTGTTGGTGGCGATCCGCAGCTCAATTCACTCATTGTGGACGGATGGATCTGGCGTTGGTTGAACATGCTTGGGAGCGCTGGTCTGTGTGGTCGCCTTCTTAGCTTAGCTCAGCCTTTTCTCCGTCGTTGTCATTGTCGGCAGGCGGCAAATCTTCCAGGGAGATCCGGTGGTCTCTGTATATCCCTCGGGATGTAGTGGATATTATTGTAAGTGCGAAGGGAGTCGAAGGGAAAATAACAGGGATCGGGGGACACTGAAAAACAAAAGACGAACTGGAGCTCGAGCCGCAGCGTCTAGTAGACGCGCCGCCATCTTGAAATTTAGGTTATTAACAAATGCAAACACACTTTGTATCGGGTCAGGCAACATTTTTAACTTCCCCTGCAGGGTAAGGTTCAGGTTCTGTTCAGGTGGCATACGATGTCGACTAAAAATGCCAGATCCATAAGCCACTTGAGGTCTGAGAGCTCGGGATAGTCCTTGTCCTTCTCTTCCGTGAACAGTTTCACTGCATCCAAAAGCTCAAAGAAGCAAGAGAGTACCTGGCTTTTTGACAGAAATGTTGCCTGGCCTGATACAAAGTGTGTTTGCATTTGTTATTAACCTAAAGTTGTTTAAGGGGATTATTGAAAAGGGAGATTTAACACATTTTCAAACTCTTCTAAAAACCAGTTAACCGATCCCCATTAACCGATCGAGGTCTGGACATTGACGTGGCCATTCTGACACCTCGATGTGTTTTTTGTGAACTATTCCATTGTAGCTTTTGCTTTATGTTTTGGATCATTGTCTTGTTGGAAGACAAATCTCCGTCCCAGTCTGCATCAGGTTTTCTTCCAAAATGGTCCTGTATTTGGCTCCATCCATCTTCCCATCAATTTTAACCATCTTCCCTGTCCCTGCTGAAGAAAAGAAGGTCCAAACCATGATGCTGCCACCACCATGTTTGACTGTGGGGATGGTTTGTTGAGGGTGATGAGCTGTGCGGCTTTTACACCAAACATAACATCTTGCATTGTTGCCAAAAAGTTCGATTTTGGTTTCCAGAGCACCTTCTTCCACATGTTAGGTGTGTCTTCCTGGTGGCTTGTGGCAAACTTTAAACAACACCTTTTATGGATATCTTTAGGAAATGGCTTCCCTCTTGCCACTCTTCCATAAAGGCCAGATTTGTGCAGTATACGACTGATTGTTGTCCTACGGACAGATTCTCCCACCGCTGTAGACCTCTGCAATTCATCCAAAGTGAACATGGGCCTCTTGGCTGCATCTCTGAACAGTTGTATGAGCTGAAAGTTTAGGGGGAAGTCCCGATCTTGGTAGATTTGCAGTGGTCTGATACTCCTTCCATTTCAAAGTTATTGTTTGCACAGTGCTCCTTGGGATGTTTAAAGCTTGGGAAATCTTTTTGTATCCAAATCCAGCTTTAAACATCTTCACAACAGTATCTCGGACCTTCCTGGTGTGTTCCTCGTTCTTCACGATGCTCTATGCGCTTTAAACAGACCTCTGAGACTGTGTGATTACACCCAGGTGGATTCCATTTATCATCGATAGTCGTTTAGATCAACATTGAATCATTCAGAGATCTTTACTGAACTTCTGGACAGTTTGCTGCACTGAAAATAAAGGGGCTGAATCATTTAGCACACCCACTTTTTCGTTTTTTATTAGTTAAAAACGTTTAAAATATCCAATAAAGTGTGTTCCACTTCATGATGGCGTCCCACTTATTGTTGATGCTTCACAAGAAATGATAGTTTTATATCTTTACGTTTGAAGTCTGAAATGCGGCAATGGAGCCAAATAGTTTTGCAAGCCCCTGTATATCCCTACTTAATGTATGTCATGTATATATTGTTTTCCCTGAATAAGAACGTCATTGATTCAATGATTTTAGCACATGACAGGATGTATATAGAAGCGAGTGCCTCATTTTGGCAGAACAAGGAAAGCATTCTGATTCTAAAAATCGAGCCAATGGCATTTTGGCAGCATCTATCAAATCCTACACAAAGACTCTTGTCTCTCTCAAACTTAGAACAGGCCTCTTTTATTGGTTAAGAAAACAGAAGGTCTCACATTTAAGAATTTATTGTAGCACTATTTTTCTTCCATACTTAATTATAAACGGATAATAATTGATTCATTGAAACCAATTTTCTGAAGTATATTCAGTAGTCATCTGCAAAGGCTGTAAGGAAAGTAGTTCAAACAATTCTCAACAGTTTTGAATCAGTTTTAACAACGAATGCTTCTCGCTTTTAACACACCTTTCATTGATTCCTTCCTTCCTTCAACCCACGCTTTCTCATTTATACCACTTTGCTTTGTTCCTTCCTTCCTTCTTTCCTTCCTTCAACCCACCCTTCATCATTTAACACACCTTTCATTGATTCCTTACTTCCTTCAACCCACCCTTCATCATTTAATCTTTTCAAGCACTTTGCTTTGTTCCTTCCTTCCTTCCTTCATTCCCTCCTTCCCTCACTCCACCCTTCATCATTTAACCCACCTTTCCTTGATTCATTCCTTCCGTCCTTCAACCCATCCTTTATCATTAATAGTCCTTTGCTTTGTTCCTTCCTTCCTTCCTTCCTTCCTTCACTTCTTCCTTCAACCCACCCTTCATCATTTAACCCACCTTTCCTTGATTCTTTCCTTTCTTCCTTCCTTCAACCCACCCTTCATCATTTAACCCTCCTTTCCTTGATTCCTTCCTTCCTTCCTACCGTCAACACACCGTTTATATCACCTTTCCTTGATTCCTCGCTTTGTTCCTTTCTTCCTTCCTCCCTTCCTTCCTTCCTTAACATTTGATAGAGATTTGATGAAAATTGATGATTCTCAGTTCCTTTAGAATGCATTTTTATATGGGTAAAACATTCCTACCAGAGTTCCTGTTGAATATTGAGAAAGCTTGACAGGAACATTTTTGATGTGCCGGAGAGACAGAATAAGAAAGCAATAATTACCGTATTTTCCGCACTATAAGGCGCACCGGGTTATAGGGCGCACCCCGAAAAAATAGTTTTTGGTCCTATATTTTCCATACATAAGGCGCACCGGATTATAAGGCGCTACAATGGGAACGTCGACAAAACAGTCAGATAGTTCAGTCCAACTTATTACCCCCTGAACATTCCGAAAGCTTGCAAAGACGCAAATACGTGTCTCAGACATGTACGGATGCGGTGTCCGTACGATGTCACTCATATGCATTGTTCCAAATATCATTCGGAAGGTTAAAGTCTTGGGATTCAAGAAATGCCAACCATTCCTTAGTTTCTATTTTCTTTTTGCTCGCAACTTTACTGTGCATATGACAATAAACACTTGGAATTGAGTTTAATTTAAAAATAGACACTCCATTCCATCCATTATCTGCACCGCTTATTACAGAAACATCGAGTTCAGTCTGAAACAAGATACTGGGAAAATATATAGCCGCAGTAGCTCAATGAAGTCGTTGTGTTCAATAATAATGTGCAACCATGGTCCTCTTATATCCGTGAGTGTAGTAAATCCAGGAGAGTAAAATATTTACAAATACAGAATGGTAAAACATGTTTCCTCTATGCCGTAGACAACCACACTTGCTATTCACATTCATCTTTTTTGGCCAATTAGGCTTTGTTTTGCCCCTTTAGCCTATACAAGCCTGTAAATGATAAAAAGGATCCACCCCCTTTAACTCCGAATAACTTTAGCCAATAGTGATCGATTCAAATGATGATTGACACATCTTTTTTGGCCAATTGCAGGCTTTGTGTTGCCGTTTAAGCCAATGCCAGCCTGTAAATGATAAAAAGGATCCGCCCCTTGACCTCCGAATAACTTTAGCCAATAGTGATCCATTCAAATGATGATTAACACATTGGTTAGCCAATGAAATGCCGGTAAATAAATCCCAGCATACACCGCGTACTCCTCGCGTTCGGGGGAAAATCTAGTCGGCGGCTGCTTGGATTAGTTGCAAGACTTTGCGACTTAATATTGATCCATATATAAGGCGCACTGTATTATAAGGCGCATGGTCAGCTTTTGAAAAAAATAAAGGCTTTTAGGTGCGCCTTATAGTGCGGAAAATACGGTATGTGTTAATATTCAGTTTTTTGGCTCTAGGGGAGTAAAAAAATAGCACTTTTGGAAAAAAAACGGCATCAGCCGTCTGTCTGCTGGTCTGTCTGGCAACTAAGGAGCCAGTTAGCTGTTCATAAACAACGTCATACTATCTGTTGGTGGTTTGTTGAAAAGTAGTTCACACAGTTGTTCTACCAAAAGACATGGTCATAAAATCTGCAGTGAAGTTTTACAGATAAACAGATGAAGTATTGTTGAAGCGAGAATCCAGGGCGATATTTGGAGAAGAAAAAAAAAGGATTAAGCCAGGATTTCCTCGTAGTTCTGGGGGATTTAGGCTCAATTTGATTTCATGAAACTGGAGGCACATCAGTTATGATGGAGGCTCATTACATCCATCTACCCTGCTCAAGTTCTTCTAAAACCAACTTGTCTCCTCCATTGATAATGTTTCAATAGAAGCACTTACCTGTCAATCTGTACGGAAAAACGCAAATTTGTCAATTATGGCTACCATCCGGTATACACCGACTATCACGAAACAGCAAATCAATCAAGCCAAACGAGATAGCCGCGGTAGCCTCTATCTCGGTATTGTTTTTTCGTTGCTAACGAAGCGAGCGGTTTGATGCTACTGTGCGCATGCGTCTGCCGCCTGGGGATTTCCCATCACGCATCATCCCGTGGTAGTTGTGTAGTGAAAGGATGTCTGTCTCTTTTTAGAGAACCGGCTTTTTCGGCTCAACTCATTCAAGAGAGCCGGCTCTCAAACGGCTCACTTGCTTTGATGCATTATATTACGAGTCATTATTGTTGTATAAAGAAGTTAAGAAAAATAATGGAAGTATAAAAGGAGAAAATGAAAAAAAAAGGTTTGTGGTTATCCCTTGAATCAGTATATTACCAACAATAATTTAATGCAGAAAATGAATTCATAATTTGAATAAGAAAACTCTACTTACCGTAAATTCCGGACTATAGAGGGCACCTGATTATAAGCCTGATTATAAGCCGCACCCACCACATTTTAAGAGGAAAACCGATTTTGTACATACACAAGCCGCACCTGTGTATAAGCCGCATGCGCCCACATTGAAACATGTAACACAAACACAAATTTAACCCAAACCCGACTTCAAGTCCCGCGATTGAAACTAAATGTCCTTCATTAAAGTCCACAGTCCAAAAATCACTGCCGGCAAAATGAACGGATAATGATACCGGTACTTAAAGTTTGATGCAGACCTGCAGAGTCCCGTTGAAAGTAATTCAAGGAAAAAAAGTGTATTTCCAAAGGTAAGGGTGGGGAAAATATATCAGATGAACACATTTACTCACACAACTCCTTTTTCTTTAACCAACTTTTTACCCCCTCTTCTTTCCTTGTCTGTCCCTCACCTTTAGCGGTCCCCATTTAAACTCGGCACCCCGCGTTTGTTCCGCCCCTCATTTTTCGTTCATCTGTGCAAAACATATCAGAATAAGTGTCTAAAATAAATACAAATACAATACAAAAATATACAGTTGCAAATACATATTAGACATGGGTTACACATATTTACAAAGAAAGACGGTACACCGAGAGAGTTTTCAAAGTTTTAATAATAATAATATAGCTTTGACAGGGCAGTTAATGGTAGCAACACTCCAGCGCTGCTAGCGGCCGTTAGAAAAATGACATAAATTGGCCGCATCAGTGAATAAGCCGCAGAGTTGAAAGTTAGGGAAAAAAGTAGCGGCTTATAGTCCAGAATTTACGGTAATTCTATTCGCATGTATTTTTTCCTTCTACAGTGAACGTCCGAGCTACTTAATTTTTGAATTTTTTATATAATAAACTTAATTCATGTCGAGCAACTCAGGATCTCACAACAAAATGTTAATTAACAATATATATTACATCGAAACACATGTACAATATAACATGTTATACTACATAAATAAAAACGTTTGAGAAAAAAATATGGTGTAAGATTATTTTGTATTTTGTAAGGGAAAATACAACATTTTGTAAGGGCATGGAGACGTGGAGATTGACAGGTATGGAAGCACTTATCAACTTCATAAATATACAAAAAGAAATAGAATTAAAAACATATGAGTAAAAGTTTTTCTTAAACAATGCCACTGACTTTTGTATATACTAGTAGGTATTATTCATAAATTCATGTTTTTTTCATCTCATGAGGAACAGACAACTAGGATCTGGGAATGAAATGAAAACGGTGAATCATATAGTCTTAAAAATAGTCACAAACTCGCTTAAAACAATACGAATGATTTATGTTTGCTGTACTGTACAAGTGGGATTGAGTTTATGGTTGTGGGCCTCCCCCTCTTAGATATATTTCATTTGAGTGTTAACTCGGCAGCTTGAAGGAGCATCCCCATTCCTGAGGTGTGTTTTGTCCTGAAGGCTGAACGTCGTAAAAGCAAAAGAAATGCGTGGCCACCTTGGACCTTCAGTTCTAAATATTATAAACCTATGACCAGGGTTGGGTAGGGTTACTTTAACTGGATTACTTTCAATTACTTTTGAATAAAATGACTCAATTTTGTGCAGGCTTGGGGAGTAACGGAATACATGGAACGGCAAAAATGATGTTGGCAAGCTGTTTGGATTGATCTTCATTTTGTTTCTGTCGCATTTTATGTTAGTTTTGCCGGAGATTAAAGAGATCAAAGCCAGGAGAGAAAGCTTACCACGTGTTGTGAGTCATCATTTTATTCATATTTAGTTTCTTTTGTCTTTTATTAGCATATTTGGTATTGGAGTAATCCAAAAGTAATTGAAAGTAATCCAGTTAAAGCTACCCTACCCAACCCTGCCCATCACTCTCCTCAGGTGTAGTTCCAGCAGCTTTTATTAAACCTACACTGAAAGGATCCAACCTTGATCCAGAAAGCTTATGTAATTATATACCTGTGTCAAACCCAGAGTTTATTTCTAAAGTAATTGAAAAAGTGTTGGCACAGCAGCTGAATGATTTTATATCCAAGAACAATCTTTTTGAATCAATGTGATCAGGATTCAGGGCTAACCACTCTACTGAGACAGCCCTGATTAAGGTAACCAATGATCTTCTCCTGGCAATGTACCTTAGTGGTGCTTTTTTTTGACACTGTGAACCATAATATCTTACTAGAACTGTTGGAAAAATGGACTGGTCACTTAGGAACCGTCCTTTTATGGTTCAGATCCTACCTCTCAGATAGGACGCACTGTGTTAAATATAGTGAAATGACATCTGAGCCCTTTAGTGTTACCTGTGGTGTTCCCCAGGGTTCAGTACTTGGCCCCCTTCTTTTCAGCATTTACATGCTTCCATGAGGTGATATTATTCGCAAGTATAATATCAGTTTCCATTGCTACGCAGATGACACTCAACTATATCTTCCGATGGAGGAATCTGCCACACTAAACTGTGGAAATTTGGAGTTAAAAGAGTGGATGTCACTCAAGACTGAAAATGTTAGTTATTGGTCCATCTAAATGCCGTGACTTGTTCTCAAAAACTGCTGTGAACATTGACAAATGTCACATCACCCAGAGTGACTCAGTAAAAAATGTAAGTGTCATATTTGACTTCGATCTGTCCTTTCAAACACACGTGAAGAAAATTACTACAACCGCTTTCTTCCATCTTCGCAACATTGCTAAAATTCGTCCTATGTCGGATGCGGAGATTATAATTCATGCGTTTGTTACCTTCTGTCTCAATTACTCTCCGGTCGCCCAAAGTCCAAAATCAAGAGTTTTCAGCTGGTACAAAATGCTGCAGCGAGGCTTTTAACTAAAACAAGCGAGTTTGATCACATTACCCCAATTTTGGCTAACCTGCATTGGCTCTTTGTTAGCTTAAGATGTGATTTTAAGGTTCTGTTGGTAGTATACAAAATCATGCATGGACTTGCTCCTTCATATCTTCCAGATTTAATTCCCCCCTATGTTGCAGTCCGGAGCCTTCGCTCTGAAAATGCTGGTCTACAGGCAATCCCAAGAGCCAAGAAGAAATCCGCAGGTTTGAGGCCCTGGTGCTTCCCCCTGAGATTCGACCTGCAACCTCAGTGGAAATGTTTAAATCTAAGCTCAAACCACACCTCTACTCTATAGCATATGAATAACCTATATTTTTTGTTGACAATATTTGTGTATTATTTGTTATTGCAACATCCATTGCAGCCTGGTCATCCTGAAAGGGGGATTATCACATATGCAGAACCTTCTCAAGGTTTCTTCATTTTCCTCATGTTGAGGTTTTTGAGTTTCTCCTTGCCCTCATGTAGGTTTTAGATCAGAGGATGGTGTCATAATAGTCTGTGGTTTGCAATAACCTGTGCAGCCCTTTGAGACTCTTTGTGATTAAGGGCTATACAAATAAAAATAGAATAGAATAGAATAGAATAGAATATACCTTTATTGTCATTGTTACAAAATGGGTTAACATATTGTGACAACGAAATTGGGCATGACACTCCAGTTTTACATTCACAGTGAGGTATGAGCCAAGAAGATAAAGGAACAGAGAAGATAAGGTTATAAAACAAGGGGGATAAGGCTATAGTTATAATTGACATGGTATTTACACAAGAAATGTCGGCATGTGGGATGTTACATACAGTGTTGTCGTGATACCGTTGGTATCGTAAGGGTTGACTTGACTGTTGTTTCTGCATTTTTGTGTTGTAAGAAATGATTTATCATATCACTTACAGCCCTGCCAAATGATCTTACATTTGACTTTGTTTGATATTTTGCGGATCAGACAAATAGTCTAACAATATAAGTGTATAGCGATTGAAGTGTGTCGGACTCGTTTGCTGAGTATGGGCGTGCAGAAGCACTGCGGTTAAAGTAGAAAATATATTGATAAGTACAGACAGTTCTTGCTTTGATCTTTTTTTCTTTCTAAAAAGATGCTAGAGTCCCTTTGTAGTCGTCAAGGCAGAGAGGGAGGACGTTTCGTGCGCATCCGCAGGAACGCTATACCCATGGTGACCAAAATTGTGTGATCACAACAGTGGAACACAAAGTTCATCGTTCAAACATAAGTTCAGGGTTCTTACATGCCAAAGTGACCTTGTTTAGATATTGGAGGTTTCATTAATGCACAAAAAAGCAGTTAATGTTCTGCTTGAAATGCATTTTTTTCAAAAAAACATGTTTCTTGAACTCATGTATATTCAAGGAACTTAGCGATGTTCAACTATTGTTTACTAATGTTGGGAATTAATATCAAAAGGTACCGTTTACCAAATTGTTCGAATTAGTTATCTGACTCCATTAACCGAACACAACCTACATTCACCCAACAATTTATGCGCACACGTTTCTTGAGGGAAAAATGAACAGGAAAGCCGACGTTTCCACATGGGGGAAGATTTAATTTCATTAACAATTTAAGTAAGTGTACTCCATCGAAAGCGGCCGAATTAGTGGATCTTGATATCCTAACCTGTGTATGGTTCTAATTGCACGTTTTTGAAGGATAAAAAGGGGCTGAAGTGAACTTTTGTAATTATTGCCCCAGACTTCTGCACAATATGTTAAATATGGCAGAACTAGAGAACAATATCATAAATACAATGCATTATAATTCAAAAGGAATTTGGCTTTATTAATTAGTGAAATGCTTTAAGATACCTTAGTTTGTATGTGTCTGATGTGTGTTTTCCAACTTAATTTATCGTCCGTGACTACGTTTTACTTCTACTTGAGTAACATTATTCTGAAGTAACCTTACTTTTATTAGAAGACAGGTGTCAAACAGGCCAAATCTGGCCCGCTAAGGGATTGAATCCGGCCCGCGAGACAACACTTAGAGAAGCGCAAGAGAAAAACAAAGCTGCAAGTTGAAATATGTCCACTTGATGTTGCCAAAGCCAGGTGCCTCGAACAAAGACACTGTACTTGTATTTATTTCTCTCTCTCTCTTTCTTTTCCACCCCTTTTCTCCCACTCTGTCTCCATCTCTTTCACTCTCTGTCTCTCTTTTTCTCTTCCTTTGTTGCTCTTTGTCTCTTTCTCTCTCTGTGTCTTTTAATCTCTTTTGCTCAAACTTCCTTTTCTCTCTTTTCTCTTTCTCTCTTCCTATGAAATGAAATGATCTGCATTTATATAGCGCTTTTCAAGTCAATGACTTCCCAAAGCGCTTTACAATGTGCTTCACATTTCCCAATAGCGGGCCTTGCAGCCATGTAAGGCGCTAACCTGCTTGTTGGGGGTATTAGGGGTTCAGTGTCTTACCCAAGGACACTTTGACATGTAACACGGACAAGCCGGGATTTCGAACTGGGATCCCTTGATCCTAAGACGAGCGCTCTACCTCCTGAGCTCTACCTCCTGAGCTACTGCTCATTTCTTCCTACCCTTTGTGCTTCCTTTTCTCTTTTCTCTCCTTCTGTTTTTCTATTTCTCTTTGGATTTCTTTCTTCCTCTCCCTTTCTTTTCCCCCTCTCTCACGACTTTTTATCTTTTGTTTTTCACGCTCTCTCCCTCTCTCTCTTTTTCTTTCTCTGTGTCTCTCTTTTTCTCTTCCTTTGTTGCTCTTTGTTTCTTTCTCTGTGTCTTTTAATCTATTTTGCTCCAACTTCCTTTTTTCCTTTTCTCTTTCTCTCTTCCTACTCTTGGCGCTTTCTTTTCTCTTTTCTCTCCTTCTGTCTTTCTATTTCTCCTCGGATTTCCTTCTTCCTCTCCCTTTCTTTTCCCCCTCTCTCACCACTTTTTATCTTTTGTTTCTCACGCTCTCTCCCTCTCTCTCTTTCTCTGTGTCTCTCTCTTTCTCTTCCTTTGTTGCCCTTTGTCTCTTTCTTTCTCTGTGTCTTTTCATCTCTTTTGCTCGAACTTCCTTTTTTCCTTTTCTCTCTTTCTCTCTTCCTACCCTTCGCACTTTCTTTTCTTTTCTCTCCTTCTGTCTTTCTATTTCTCCTTGGATTTCCTTCTTCCTCTCCCTTTCTTTTCCCCCTCTCTCATGACTTTTTATCTTTTGTTTTTCACGCTCTCTCCCTCTCTCTCTTTTTCTTTCTCTGTGTCTCTCTTTTTCTCTTCCTTTGTTGCTCTTTGTCTCTCTGTGTCTTTTAACCTCTTTTGCTCAAACTTCCTTTTTTCCTTTTCTCTTTCTCTCTTCCTACCCTTGGCGCTTCCTTTTCTCTTTTCTCTCCTTCTGTCTTTCTATTTCTCCTCGGATTTCCTTCTTCCTCTCCCTTTCTTTTCCCCCTCTCTCACGACTTTTTATCTTCTGTTTCTCACACGCTCTCCTTCTCTCTCTTAGTCCTTACCTCTCTCCTTTTCCCTCCCTCTTTCACTTATTTCTTTATCTCTCTTTTTCTTTCTCTTTAATCTACTAGTCCGGCCCCCGACGGAATGTTTGTTCTATCGTGTGGCCCCTCGAGTTAAAATGAGTTTGACACCTCGTCTAAAATGGAACTACAGCAGATACCCCCCAAAAAAACCTTTGGGGTTCTTTGGTTTCTGCATGGTTGTGTCTTATTGTCGTCTGGGAGCCTCCTCCCCGGGGAATTTTCAGAATGCCGCCATGAAGTTGTCTCAAGTTTCACACCCAGAGGTCACGTCAGACGTCATTAAAATCTCGCCGGTTTTGCATAGAACAATCAAGTGTCTGCACAATTCCACGCATGCAAGAAGAGCGCGTAACTCCCGTCACGCCATTGCGTGGAATTGTTGCCAATTAAGAATGGGAGAGTTAATAAGACCGGAAGTGCAATTTGAGAAACGTATCGTGCGTGGGGGTTGCAGTGTAGGTACGAATGGGAATGAAAACACGTGAGGTCAGACCGCTTGGAAGCTGACTGGGGTTTGCCCGGAGGTGACAAGCTGGTTGTAAAACGGTGAACCTTTCCGGTTAGTCTTTCAAAATAAAACATCATTTTTTGCTTAGTTTAACATGTTATATTGTACAGGTGTTTCGTTATATCCTATATCAGGGGTGTCAAACAGGCGGCCCGTGGGCGACATCAGGCCCGCTAAGGGATTGAATCCGGCCTGCGAGACAATGCTGAGGGAAGCACAAGAGAAAAATGAGCTGCATGTTGAAATATGTCCACTTGATGTTGCCAAAGCCGGCTGCCTATCACAAACACTGTACTTGTATCTACCCCCTCTCTCTCCCTTTCTCTTTCTCTCTCTTTCTTTCTCTCTCTATCTCTCTCTCTATCCCTCTCTCTTTCTCCGTTTTCTCTCACTTTCCAATTCTCTCTTTCACACTCTCTGTCTCTTTTTCTCTTTCTTTGTTCCTTTATGTCTTTCTCTGTGTATTTTCACCTTATTTTGCTCTCTCTTCCTTTTTCCTTTTCTCTCATTCTTCTCTCTCTCCCCCTCTCTTGCTTTCCCCTTCTCTCTTTCTCTCCTTCTCTTTTTTCTCCTTCTCGGTTTCTATTTCTCTGAGGATTTCTTTTTTTCTCTTTACTTCCCCCTCTCTCATTAGTTCTTTTTATCTCTTTTGTTTGTCACATCCTCTCTTTCTTTCTCTCTCTCTCTCTCTCTCTCTCTCTCTCTTTCTCCCTTTCTCTCTTTGTTTGTCGCTCTCTTTTTCATTCTCTCGAATCTACTAGTCCGGCCCCCGAGAGAATGTTTGGTGTTTCGTGTGGCCCCCGGGTTAAAATGAGTTTGACACCCCTGTCCTATATATTGTTAATGAACATTTTGTTGTGAGATGCTGAGTTGCTCGACATGAATGAGGTTTATTATCAAAAAAAGTTTAAAAATTAAGTTGGACGTTCACTGTAGAAGGAAAAAATACACGCAAAAATAATTAAGACTCTGCAGGTCTGCATCAAACCTTAAGTACCGGTATCATTTTCCGTTTATTTTGCCGGCCGTGATTTTTGGACTGTGGACTTTAATGAAGGACATTTAGTTCGACTTGAAGTCGGGTTTGGGTTCATTTTGTGTTTGTGTTACATGTTTAAATGTGGGCGCATGCGGCTTATACACAGGTGCGGCTTGTGTATGTACAAAATCGGTTTTCCTCTTAAAATGTGGTGGGTGCGGCTGATAATCAGGTGCGCTCTATAGTCCGGAATTTACGGAAAGTAGAGTTTTCTTATTCAAATTATGAATTCATTTTCTGCATTAAATTATTGTTGGTAATATACCGACAAACCTGTCTTTTTTTCATTTTCTCCTTTCATACTTCCTTTTTTTCTTAACTTTTTTATACAACAATAATAATTCGTAATATAATGCATCAAAGCAAGTGAGCCGTAATGAGTTGAGCCGAAAAAGCCGGTTCTTCTAAAAGAGACGGACTTCCCTTCACTATACAACTACCACGGAATGATGCATGATGGGAAATCCTCAGGCGGCAGACGCATGCGCACAGTAGCATCGAACCGCTCGCTTCGTTTGCAACGAAAAAAAACGATACCGAGATAGAGGCTACCGCGGCGAACTCGTTTGACTTGATTGATTTGCCGTTTCGTGGTAGTCGGTGTATAGGTTATTAAAGGTGGGGTGCGTTGCTGAAAGTAGAATATTTTTTCGATTAAATATGTGTTAACAATGGCTAACTAAGTTCAAAGAGCCCTTATGTTTTCCCCCCACTAAGCCGATCTGCTTTTATCTTAGTTTTAGCAAAGCTTTTCGAGACGGAACAAATGTAAATATAAATGGTCTGCATTTATTTCATGTTTTTCAAGTCAATGAAGACCTCTCAAAGCGCTTTACAATGTGCTTCACACTTACCCATTCACACACACACTCACACACCAATAGCGGCCATGTAGCCATGCAAAGCGCTGACCTGTTTATTGGGGGGATTAGGGATTCAGTGTCTTGCCCAAGGACACTTCGACATATAACACAGGAGAAATGGGGGCAAGGCGGGACTTCTTCTTCTTCTTCAGATTTAACGGCGGTTGTCATCCATCGCTGGACTGGTGGAGAGCGTCTTCTTGCTCATCCTCAGGTTTTTTTTCGTTTTTGTTTCTGTTTGTCAGTGGAGCATGAAAACTGTGAAATTAGGAATAGCTCTTCTTCAAATAAACATAGACCAAAATCCAGAGAAAGACGAAAGAGGAAGCCTTTGTTCAATTGCATCTGAGAAATGCACGTACGTGCACGCACACCATGAACGAGCTGAGTGAGGCTAAATTACTCACACAAGCCAGGAGATGGCAGCAGTGAGTTCAAAATTATTCGGGTTAACAGGGTTTTGCTGTGTATGGAGGTGTGCTGGAACTGGATTTTTTTTTTTTTTTTATCTTCCCAATTTGTGTACGCCGTATAATAATTTTTTATTTTATTTTACTTGGACCGATGTTGTCGTACCCATTTTGTCTGTAATCTGGATCGTCTCAGTCACTGGTAACAGATGACAACATCATAGTATGCTAATATTGTCCCGGTTCATCTCTGAAGAGAGTGAGGACGATTTACAGTGTAACAACAATTGCTACCAAATGATGAAGGTGCTGTATCTGAGTCAGATCAGTAGGTTTCTCCTGGTCCTGATAACTATGTAAACTAGTACTGTATCTATTTCACCTGGGGGCGCAAACCCCGACTACAAAAGCTAGCTGAGATAGGGGTTGGGTAGTGCCAGGCTCTACTTGCCCAAGACACACCACAGGCAGTGGTGCCCCGATGACCCAGATGATTAAGGCATCTGTAAACTGTAAACACTAGCAAGCGATGGAAGTGTATTGTAGGATGTGTATGTGAATAAAATATATCAATACCAGTATTGTCACACACACTACTGCCCGTTGATTCTCTGAAAAATAACAGCGACCAGACGATGAAGGTGCTGTATCTGAGTCAGATCAAGAGGCTTCTCCCGCCGGTAACCATGTAAACCAGTACTTTTTCATGTGAGGAAGCAATCCCCTACCAAAAACAACACTTGGGAAGGGATGGGCGCTCCCAGGCTGTACTTGCTTAAGACACACCATAAAAAGGGGGAGCCCCCAACTCCCGGTTGGCTAAGGGATTCGTGAACTGTGAACACAAGCAAATGTTATCCTTGGTCAAGCATTTATTTGGTAAATAACAAACATTTTGACACAAATTATCTTAGTTTTTATTGTACATAGATAGATAGATAGATAGATAGATAGACACAGATAGAGATAGATAGATAGATAGAGTGAGAGAGAGAGAGAGAGAGAGAGAGAGAGAGAGAGAGAGAGAGAGAGAGAGAGAGAGAGAGATTGATAAACACAGATATAGATAGATAGATAGATAGATAGATAGATAAACACAGATAGAGATAGATAGATAGATAGATAGATAGATAGATAGATAGATAGATAAACACAGATAGAGATGGATAGATAGATGGATAGATAGATAAACACAGATAGAGATAGATAGATAGATAGATAGATAGATAAACACAGATAGAGATGGATAGATAGATAGATAGATAGATAGATAGATAGAGTGAGAGAGAGAGAGAGAGATTGATAGATAGATAAACACAGATAGAGATAGATAGATAGATAGAAAGATAGATGGATAAACACAGATAAAGATAGATGGATAGATAGATAGATAGATAGATAGATAGATAGATAGATAGATAGATAGATAGATAGATAGATAGATAGATAGATAGATAAATAGATAAATTTCTAGAGAGAGAGAGAGAGAAAGAGAGAGAGAGAGATAAATAGATGTCTAGATAGATGTCTAGAGAGAGAGAGAGAGAGAGAGAGAGAGAGAGAGAGAGGTAGATGTCTAGATAGATGTCTAGAGAGAGAGAGAGAGAGAGAAAGAGAGAAAGAGAGAGAGAGAGAGAGATAGATGTCTAGATAGATGTCTAGATAGATGTCTAGATAGAGAGAGAGAGAGAGGGAGAGAGAGATAGATAGATAGATAGATAGATAGATAGATAGATGAACACAGATAGAGATGGATAGTTGGATGGATAGATAGATAAACACAGATAGAGATAGATAGATAGCTAGATAGATAGATAAACACAGATAGAGATGGATAGATAGATAGATAGATAGATAGAGAGAGAGAGAGAGAGAGAGAGAGAGAGAGAGAGAGAGAGAGAGAGAGAGAGAGAGAGAGAGATTGATAAACACAGATAGAGATAGATATATAGATAGATCTATAAACACAGATAGAGATAGATAGATAGCTAGATAGATAGATAAACACAGATAGAGATGGATAGATAGATGGATAGATAGATAAACACAGATAGAGATAGATAGATAGATAGATAGATAGATAGATAGATAGATAGAGTGAGAGAGAGAGAGATTGATAAACACAGATAGAGATAGATAGATAGATAGATAGATAGATAAACACAGATAAAGATAGATAGATAGATAGATAGATAGATAGATAGATAGATAGATAGATAGATAGATAGATAGATAGATAGATAGATAGATAGATAGATAGATAGATAGATAGATAGATAGATAGATAGATAGATAGATAGATAGATAGATAGATAGATGTTTGTCTTAAAGGGGAATGCCAACCCACTTTTTGCCATTTTGACTCTTTTTGAAGGCTTACAGCATATTTAGTTCTATAGCTTTATACACGATGGACAAATCAAAAGAAAGCTTCAACCCTAATATCTAATATAATATCTAATATTTATCTTTTTGTTTTTATCTTTTAGCATTGTTAAGTTTCTTAGAAATAATAGTTTCCAAGAAAAGTTTCGAGACAATCGGCTTTTTGTGAAAGGAGGCAGTTACGGCGAAACTTTTATTTGGTGCTTTTTTTGGGGGTTTTTTTTTCATCCCATTTGTGATCCCGCCGAATGATTTCCATAAAGACAAGGACACTTTGCTTGCAAAATGATATTTTAATGCAAAGACACTGAACTTGAAACATGAACTTTGTAAGAAGTTTTTAGCACTCTTTGTTTCCGGTAACGTGATCTCACAATTTCGATAGGGGAAGCACATCAACACTAAGAAGTGGGGGCTCCTCGCTGTGCGGACAAAGATCTGATCAACACCATTCCTGCCGTTTAGTGATGATTTAACAGACTGAAATCATTCCCAGAGGCTTGATACTTACTGATTAACAGCGTCGAAGCCTTTAGAAACATTTTTTTTTAAATGAAAAAGTATTTATACGTTATGGCACCGAATAAGGGAATAAAGGGAGCGATTGGCTGAGGTAAAAGGTGAGTAAAAGGTACTATAAAAGGACAGTGTGTATTATTTAGTGCTTCATGGTGGTAAAGAAAACTTTGTTAACTTAGGAAAAAAAAACAATACTGATTTGAATCATAAGCAAAAATACATGAACAGTCATAAAAACTTGCTTTTTTAATATACCGGTACTCAGAAGTGGAGAAATTTGTATTTATTTGATGTAAGATGAGGCTCACCTAAATGGGGCTGATATATTTGTCTGCTATCTTTCTGTAAAAGGTAGCCAAAAATGTGTTTTTTTTTCGTGCTCTTTTTAATCATTTTTCTTTTTTTTTTTTTTTTCATTTTTCGACTTTCTTTTGACTTTTTTTCCATTTTTATTTTTTCCTTGCTTTTTCTTCTCTTTTCTTTTGTTAATGTTTTTTCTCTTTTTTTTCTTATTTTTTTTTCTTATTTTCCATTTCATTTTTCATTTCTCTCTCCCTTTTTTCTTCTCTTTTCTCTTTGTCGTCTTTATTCCCTGATCCCTTTTTGTTTTTTCCTTTTTGGGTTGTTTCGCTTCTTTCCTTCATTTTCCGTTTTTCCTTTTTCACTATTCCTTTTTTCCTCTTTTCTCTTTCATTCTTTTTTGTTTTTTTTTTCTACTTTCTTTTGACTTTTTTCCTTGCTTTTTCCTTCTCTTTTCTTTTCCCTTTATTTTTGTTCATGTTTTTTCTCTCTTTCTCTTATTCTCACGCTCTCTCTTTTTTTCTTATTTTTTTAATTTCATTTTTCATTTCTCTCTCCCATTTTTCTTCTCTTTTCTCTTTGTCGTCTTTATTCCCTTATCACCTTTTTGTTTTTTCCTTTTCGGTTATTTTTCCGATTTTTTCCTTCATTTTTCCTTTTTCACTATTCCTTTTTCCCTCTTTTCTCTTTAATCATTTTTCTTTTTTCTTTTTCTACTTTCTTTTGACTTTTTTTCCTTTTCTTATTTTTATTTTCTTATTTTTTTCCTTGCTTTTTTCTTCTCCTTTCCTTTCCCTTTATTTTTGTTAATGTTTTTTTTCCTCTCTATTTTCTTATTTTTTTTCTTATTTTTTTATTTCATTTTTCATTTCTCTTTCCCTTTTTTCTTCTCTGTTCTCTTTGTCGTCTTTATTCCCTGATCCCTTTTTGTTTTTTCTTTTTTGGGTTGTTTCGCTTCTTTCCTTCATTTTCCGTTTTTCCTTTTTCACTATTCCTTTTTTCCTCTTTTCTCTTTCATTCTTTTTTTTTCTACTTTCTTTTGACTTTTTTTCCTTTTCTTATTTTTATTTTCTTATTTTTTTCCTTGCTTTTTTCTTCTCCTTTTCTTTCCCTTTATTTTTGTTAATGTTTTTTTTCTCTCTATTTTCTTTTTTTTTCTTCTTTTTTATTTCATTTTTCATTTCTCTCTCCCCTTTTCTTCTTTTTTCTCTTTGTCGTCTTTATTCCCTTATCGCTTTTTGTTTTTTCCTTTTCGTTTTTTTCCCGCTTTTTTCCTTCATTTTCCGTTTTTCCTTTTTCACTATTCCTTTTTTCCTCTTTTCTCTTTCATTCACAACATGCTGGGCAAAAAAAGAGAAGGATTAACTGCATTTCGGTCAATTTAGATCCCCTTTGTATTCTTCCTCGTGCTTTTTCAGTTTCACGACACAACACTTCATCTAGCGGTCAAATATGACCAGGGTTGGGTAGGGTTACTTTACTTGATTACTTTCAATTACTTTTGGATTACTCCAATACCAAATATGCTAATAAAAGACAAAAGAAACTAAATATGAATAAAATGACTACATTTTGTGCAGTCTTGGGGAGTAACGGAAGACATGGAACAGAAAAAATGATGTTGGCATTTATTTTCATTTTGTTTCTGTCGCATTTTATGTTCGTTTTGCCGGAGATCAAAGAGATCAAAGCCAGGAGAGAAAGCTTACCACGTGTTGTGAGTCATCATTTCATTTATATTTAGTTTCTTTGTTCTTTTATTAGCATATTTGGTATTGGGGTAATCCATAAGTAATTGAAAGTAATCAAGTTAAAGTAACCCTACCCAACCCTGATAGATAGATAGATAGATAGATAGATAGATAGATAGATAGATAGATAGATAGATAGATAGATAGATAGATAGATAGATAGATAGATAGATAGATAGATAGATAGATAGATAGATAGATAGATAGATAGATAGATAGATAGATACAGTACATAGAGATAGATAGATAGATAGATAGATAGATAGATAGATAGATAGATAGATAGATAGATAGATAGATAGATAGATAGATAGATAGATAGATAGATAGATAGATAGATAGATAGATAGATAGATAGATAGATAGATAGATAGACAGATAGATAGATAGCAGGGTTGGGTAGGGTTACTTTAATTGGATTACTTTCAATGACTTTTGGATTACTCCAATACCAAATATGCTAATAAAACACAAAATAAACTAAATATGAATAAAATTAATACATTTTGTGCACACATGCAATGGCAAAAATGATGTTTGGATTTATTTTCATTTCGTTTCTGTCGCATTTGATGTTAGTTTTGCCGGAGATCAAAGACATCAAAGCCAGGAGAGAAAGCTTACCACGTGTTGTGAGTCATCATTTTATTCATGGATAATTTCTCTTGCATATTTGGTATTGGAGTAATCCAAAAGTCATTGAAAGTAATCAAGTTAAAGTAACCCTACCCAACCCCGCACACTATACCTTTATCGTTTTTACTTTGGAGATTGGACCTTGTCGGGGGGGGGGGGGGGGGAATACACATGCTTTTATTTTGTCAGCGAACCGGATATGGGCGCGCTGTTCCAAATTGAGATAGTAGTGAACAAGGCACAACCTGTTGCGCGCAACAGTGTGTGCGCACACGAGAGAGAACGCAAGCATGATGCGCCGAGCAAGTGATGGACTTTCCTTCAACTTGAATTAAAAAAACGGATTTGCCATTTTCTCGCGGATTCAGGATTAGAGTTTGAGGAATTGACGGAATTGTGACGGCATTTTTGGGACGGAAAGCCGTGGAAAGGTGCGTGTCTATTTGGAACCGTATCAAGGTGAGTGTTTGCATCTTTTTGTGGGGGTCAGAGTTTGTTTTTCAATGGTTTACTCATGTGCATGTCATATAAATACCGATTTTTTAACGCAAAGTTATGCAACCGTGATTTTTTTTTAACCTGAACTCGCGTGGGGCATGATACGACAAGTAGATTGTTTAAGGCTGCTATCTGAGGAATTCTATCTATCTATCTATCTATCTATCTACCTTGGTCATATCCATCAAGAGCAATGTTCCCTGTAATTCTCCTTACGGGTCTGAGCGTTCACAGAAAGTCGGTGAGCAACGCTTGAAACGACAGTGAGCAACAGCAATCCCAAGTGTGGCAACTCAGTCATTATCAAACATGTCCAAAACTTGACATCACGTTACATTTTGCTGAGTTTCCAGCAATGCAAAATAATTTTTCTCTTTTGAATGAATTGACTCATGTACTATTGCAAAGGTTTTACGGCTTACAAACGTCGTTTGTTCTTACAATTCTTTCAAAAGATATCTATTTCTTCTTATTTCCTGATATCTTTTGTCGCATAATATTAACATTTTGGGGGGCTTATTGAGTCGGTTGCAAGATACAGAACTGTACTTAATCACATTTTTTAGTGGAAGAACAATGTTGGCAACAAGATTCATTTGATATAATTGGAAATGATTTGAACTTTTTCTGTTTTTTCTACTTTTTTTTAAATTCCTTCCAAAAAAATCTCATTGTGTTTATTTTTTCCGAGCTGTTACTTTTTTCTTTTGTTTTCTATTTACTTTTTTCCTACATTTCTTTCTTTCTTTTTTTTCTGGCTTTTTTCTTAATTTTTCCTTCTTTTTTCCCTTCCTTTTGTTCTTTTTTTCTCAGCTTTTCACTACTTTTTCATTTTGGTATTTTTTTCTTTTTTGTTCTATTCCCCCCTTCCTTTAAATCATTTTGTGCATAATTTTACATATTATTTGGTCATGTTGGAATTAAAGAAGCAAAAACAACCTGAAGATCTGTTTAGGACCCGAAAGAAGCGGTTCCTTTTAGTGAGCCGAGCCGAAGAAGCCGGTTCCCCGACAAACTCTACTGACTTTACTCAACTTCGTTCTACTTCGACTCGACTTCATTCTGCATTTAGGACACAACGTCAGGGGAACCCGTGTATTTTTACCTTCATGCACTGTAACTTTGACTTCTTAATTAGTAATTTTAAGCCCTCATTTTTGTGCGCTGGCTAGATTTTCTTGTGCCCTGAGAATGTGCGAGCAGTGCGCAATTGCGTACGCGTGCAGCTTAGAGGGAACACTGCTCAAGAAGGGTGACTGATAGCAAGACAAACGCATACAATAACAAAGAAAATAAAAGGGAAAAAGTAGCAAAAATTACACACAAAAATTTTGGACCATGGCCAACCCAAATGCCCAAACACCCAAACAAGTTAGGCTCCTCGACACCTAAGTTGGTCATGCTTTCGTCCCTCCAGAAGAAACGGGACACCAGAAAGCGGCCATGTCACTCGGGTTAGGGTGACACAACACACTCTTTGTTCAACAGCAGGGCCCGACAGCTTTCACTGGTTTACCCCCGCTGCATCATACGGGTGCCCTGCCCATTCCACTATCCTTTTACAACAATCAGAGGAATGACCTCACTGAATTTAAAGTTTGATGAAGGCATGTACGTCGCGGGCATTGGGTTCAACATGTTGCCCAGGGGGGGGGGGGGGGCAATCCTTAAATCATTTTTTCCCCCCATTTCTGAATAAATAATCATGCATACATATACGTGTTATATTTCTTCATGCTTGTTTTTAAAAAAAATATTGTTTCGAAACCAACGTCAAGTCAAGTCAGGTCAAATGTATTTATATAGCCCTTAATCACAAAATTGTCTCAAAGTACTGCACAGGATTACAATGACACAATGACCTGATCTTAAACCAACATGCGGGCAAGGAAGAACTCAAAACCGTGTTGAAACTATTCTCAATTAAGGCAAAACAATATGAAAGTCGTTGTTAGAATCACCGATCTTGAAATTCAGTTTCATACCTGTCAAGCTGTACGTTTTGTCCGTACAAAGTACGTTTGTTATGCATTTTAAGACGTGTACGACGTACAAGAAAATCTGTACGTAAAAACACAAATTTGTCAATGATGGGTACCATCCGGTATACACCGACTATCACCAAACGGCAAATCAATCAAGTCAAACGAGTTCGCCGCGGTAGCCTCTATCTCAGTATCCTTTTTTTTTTCCTGTTGCAAACAAAGTGAGCGGTTTGATGCTACTGTGCACATGCGTCTGCCGCCTCGGATTTCATGTGGTAGTTATGTAGTGAAAGGAAGTCCGTCTCTTTTTAGAGAACCGGCTTTTTCGGCTCAACTCATTAAAGAGAGCCGGCTCTCAAACGGCTCACTTGCTTTGATGCATTATATTACGAATGATGATGTTGTATAAAGAAAATAAGAAAAAAAGGAAGTATAAAAGGAGAAAATGAAAAAAGACAGGTTTGTGGTGATCCCTTTTAATCAGTATATTACCAACAATAATTTAATGCAGAAAATGAATTCATAATTTGAATAAGAAAATGTATTATTCTACTTAATTATATTTGCATGTATTTTTTCCTTCTACTTAATTTTAGATTTTTTTTTAATAATAAACCTCATTCATGTCGAGCAACTCAGTATCTCACAACCAGGGTTGGGTAGGGTTGCTTTAACTTGATTACTTTCAATGACTTTTGGATTACTCCAATACCAAATATGCTAATAAAAGACAAAAGAAACTAAATAGGAATCAAATGATGACTCACAACACGTGGCAAGCTTTCTCTCCTGGCTTTGTTGTCTTTGATCTCTATAAGGGGAATTAGCCTTTTAGCACAACATGCAACACCCGTCAAAACTAACATCAAATGCGACAGAAACCACATGAAAATAAATCCAAACAGCTTGCCAACATCATTTTTGCCATTCCATGTATTCCGTTACTCCCCAAACCTCCACAAAATTTAGTCATTTTATTCATATTTAATTTCTTTTGTCTATTATTAGCATATTTGGTATTGGAGTAATCCAAAAGTCATCGAAAGTAATCCAGTTAAAGTAATTCTACCCAACCCTGCTCACAACAAAATGTTACTTGATAATATATATGATATATTTTGTAAGAGAAAATTCAACATGGAGCCCTGGAGCTTGACAGGTATGCGTGTTATATTTCTTCATAATAAAAAAAAATGAGTTTCATCACGTTGACAAAACAATATGAAAGTCGGTAGAAGCGTCAAATTCGATATTCACTTTTGAAGTACAGTAAGACTTCTGTGGGGGTTGCGTTGGATAGATAGATGGATAGATAGATAAACACAGATAGAGATAGATAGATAGATAGATAGATAGATAGATAGATAGATAGACAGACAGACAGACAGACAGACAGACAGACAGACAGACAGACAGACAGACAGACAGACAGACAGACAGACAGATA
This sequence comes from Urocampus carinirostris, assembly GCF_059441175.1. Lineage (NCBI taxonomy): Eukaryota > Metazoa > Chordata > Actinopteri > Syngnathiformes > Syngnathidae > Urocampus > Urocampus carinirostris. The sequence continues at coordinate 5,780,760 of NC_142355.1, forward strand.
GATAGATAGATGGATAGATAGAGATTGATATAGATAGATAGATAGATAGATAGATAAACACAGACAGAGATAGATAGATAGATAGATAGATAGATAGATAGATAGATAGATAGATAGATAGATAGATAGATAGATAGATAGATAGATAGATAGATAGATAGATAGATAGATAGATAGACAGACAGACAGACAGACAGACAGATGGATAGACGGATGGATAGATAGATAGATGGATAGATAGAGATTGATATAGATAGATAGATAGATAGATAAACACAGATAGAGATAGATAGATAGACAGATAGATAGATAGATAAACACACATAGAGATGGATAGATAGATGGATAGATAGATAAACACAGATAGAGATCGATAGATGGATAAACACAGATAGAGATGGATAGATAGATAGATAGATAGATATATATATAGAGAGAGAGATTGATAAACACAGATAGAGATAGATAGATAGATAGATAAACACAGATAGAGATAGATAGATAGATAGATAGATAGATAGCTAGATAGATAGATAAACACAGATAGAGATGGATAGATAGATAGGGATAGATAGATAGATAGATAGATAGATAGATGGATAGAAAGATAGATAAACACAGATAGAGATGGATGGATAGATAGATAGATAGATAGATAGATAGATAGAAAGATAGATAAACACAGATAGAGATGGATGGATAGATAGATAGATAGATAGATAGAGTGAGAGAGAGAGAGAGAGATTGATAAACACGGATAGAGATAGATAGATAGATAGATAGATAGATAGATAGATAGATAGATGGATAAACACAGATAGAGATGGATAGATAGATGGATAGATAGATAAACATAGATAGATAGATAGATAGATAGATAGATAGATGTTTGTCTTAAAGGGGAATGCCAACCCACTTTTTGCCATTTTGACTCATTTTTGTAGTAAGACTTCTGAGGGGGATGCGTTCCATAAAACCCGCAAAGTAGTATTTGTTTCTCAAGAACAAACCCAGTATTTGTTTAACTCATAAAACTCAGTGTTTCTCATACCATAGGATGACTCTGGTGAGCCACCAGGGTTTAATTAATCCCACGAGAGTCTCATAAACTTGGATGATTAAAAACATGATGTCCTATTTTTTCATGGTGTATAACGCTCACTTGTGTATATCGTGCACTCCTTATTCATTAAAAACTTGAATATAAATATTTTCATAATTTTTCTTGGCTCAAACTTTGCTATTGGGTGCAACAGGAATCGAGCATGGGTTGCGGCAGTGAGAGCATAGCATTATATCCACTGGTTCACCAGTGGTATAGATAATATACAAAAAAAAAGGCTGTCATGGTACCAGAGACAAATGTTAAATTCGTTGCGTTTTACATGTTATAATGACGATAAATTTGGGATTTGCGATGCTTGGAATAGAAGACTAGAAGGGCACAGGTTGAGCATAGATCTAGATTTTTGGTTTTGCTCTTAAAATGCACAAAATCTGTGCGTTGGAATTTAAAATGTACAGAATTTTCTGAAATAAACAAATAACTTCCGACATGTTAAATTGTATAATTTTTTTTATATTTAATAGTTTAAAAAAATCTTGCAGCACGGTGGCGCGGTGTTTAGCGCGTGTGCGGCACAGTTCTGAGGTCATGGGTTCAAATCCAGCGACCAACCTTTCTATGCGGAGTTTGCATGTTCTCCCCGGGCTTGTGTGGGTATTTATAATATTTCTATAGTGGTACTTTTGTACCAATTCTGTAATATTTGGTGGTATTTACATAGCATCATTTTTGTTGTATATCTGTAGTATGTTTGAAGTATTTCTGTAGTTTTATTTTTATTGTGTTTTTTTTCCAGTATTTCTGCAGTTGGATTTTGTATTATCTCCATAGTGGTATTTGTGTACTATTTCTGCAGGGGTATTTTTGTAGTATTTCTATAGTGGTACTTTTGTACCTCATCTCATCTCATCTCATTAGCTACACCGCTTATCCTCAGTAGGGTCGCGGGGGTGCTGGAGCCCATCCCAGCAATCATCAGGCAGTGGGCAGGGGACACCCTGAACTGGTTGCCAGCCAATCGCAGGGGCTTTTGTACCAATTCTGTAATATTTGGTGGTATTTACATAGCATCATTTTTGTTGTATATCTGTAGTATGATTGTAGTATTTCTGTAGAATGTCACCATAGTGGTATTTGTGTACTATTTCTGCAGTAGATTTTTTTAGTGGTACTTTTGTACTAATTCTGTAGTATTTTGTAGTATTTCCATAGCATATTTTTTGTTGTATATTTGTAGTATGTATGTAGAATTACTGAAGTTTTATTTTTGTGGTATTTTTTGCAGTATTTCTACAGTTGTATTTTTGTAGTATCGTCATAGAGGTATTTGTGTACTATTTCTGCAGTAGAATTTTTGTAGTATTTATATAGTGGTACTTTTGTACTAATTCTGTAGTATTTGGTGGTATTTCCAACGCATGATTTTTGTTGTATATTTGTAGCATGTTTGTAGTATTTCTGTAGTTGTATTTTTGTAGTATTTTTCCAGTATTTCTGCAGTTGTATTTTTGTAGTATCGCCATAGTGGTATTTGTGTACTATTTCTGCAGTAGAATAGTTGTAGTATTTCTACAGTGGTACTCTTGTACCAATTCCGTAATATTTTGTGGTTTTTACATAGCATCATTTTTGTTGTATATCTGTAGTATGTTTGTAGTATTTCTGTAGTTTTATTTTGTGGTATTTTTTCCAGTATTTCTGCAGTTGAATTTTTGTAGTATCGCCATAGTGGTATTTGTGTACTATTTCTACAGTAGAATATTTGTAGTATTTCTATAGTAGTACATTTTGTACTAATTCTGTAGTATTTGGTGGTATTTACATAGCATCATTTTTGTTGTATATCTGTAGTATGTTTGTAGTATTTCGATCGCATCATTTTTGTTGTATATTTGTAGTATGTTTGTATTATTTCTGTCGTTTTATTTTCATAGTATTTTTTGTCGTAATATTTTATAATATATAATATCTGTAATCTATATTGTTGATGATACGCGGCAATCCAGATTCCTACATTGTCAATGTCAATTGTCAGAAACGTATGTATTTCAAGAACATTTTCTCTGCCATGCTGTTTTATCCAATTTATTGCTGTACGTGGTTTTGATAAGCTTGGTAAGGTTTTTGATCGATGAGAATATTTGTGTCTGGTTAAAATAAGGAACTTTGAGAGTTGTTTGCTGGTGTGTGTGCCAGAGGGTTCCTTCAGGGGCTTGAATTTTGATTTCTTCTTCCATCGTGATGAACAGCATCTGGCATGAGTTTGTTCGGCATTGTCCTTCAACCAGGGTTGGGTAGGGTTACTTTAACTGGATTACTTTCATATACTTTTGGATGACTCCAATACCAAATATGCTAATAAAAGACAAAAGAAACTAAATATGAATAAAATGATGACTCACGACACGTGGTAAGCTTTCTCTCCTGGCTTTGATCTCTTTGATCTCCGGCAAAACTGACATCAAATGTGACAGGAACAAAATGAAAAGAAATCCAAACAGCTTGCCAACATCATTTTTGCCTTTCCATGTGTTCCGTTACTCCCCAAGCCTGCACAAAATTTTGTCATTTTATTCATATTTAGTTTCACGTTAATCGCAGATAAATTTGTGGATCTGCAAAATACATGATTCACACCAGATTTCTTCTTTTAATGGTCCCGGAGAAATTGGAAACTGGCTTTGAAAGTCCTTACAAAGTGATTGAATTTGACCATGACGAGGTGGTATCCAGGTAGCAGGAGAACTGTTGAAGAATCATGATGAAAAGAAATTCTAAATTATTTTTTGGTATTAGCGCTATTGCATTAACACACTATTTTCACTCACAGTGCCAGAAACCGTGATTTGCATAGTCTATTCTGATAGGTTAAACAGTCTCCACTTCTTTACCTGTGTGTCAATAACCTCTCAGTGTCAGGAACCAGGGCAGGAAACAGGAATGGAGAACCCAATCGCGTAACATACTCACCCTTACGATACCAAACTGTATGTAACATCCTACATTTCTTGTGTAAATATTGTGTAAATTAGAACTATAACCTTATATTCTATGTTCCTTTATCTTCTTGTTTTTTTTACCTCACTGTGAATGTGTGAAACTGGAGTGTCATGCCCAATTTCGTTGTCACAATATGTTAACCCATTTTATAACAAGGGCAATAAAGGTATATTCTATTCTATTAGGGAGCGGAGGAATGCGCGCGCACTCGATCCGGGGATCTATGGTCGCGGAAGTGGATTGAAATCCAAACAAAAGAATTGTCAAACCGATCAGGCCGAAAATAAAACGGGATCAAACGCAGGCAAATTCACAGAACTAGCCATTTCACACAGAGTTTAACAAGAGTCTTGCAGACGCTCTGTAAACTAACGGCTCAAAGGACCGCGTTTAAGTACTCCCAGTGAGCAATCTGTCAACGCGTTTCAGCCGGTGTCCATGGGCGGGGCCAATTGGGCGCCGGGGCAACCGTGACAGAACCCGGCGCCACACGGCTGGGACCAATTGGGCGCCATGGCAACCGTGACACTCAATTGAATATGTATTCGTATGTAAAAGAGTTAGTTTTCAGTTTCTGTTTCCTTGTTACTTGCTAACATGGAAATGCATTTCTTGTTTGATTGTTTAGCTAATTATATATGCTACTATATTCAATAATCATGCCTGAAATTCCAGGAAAGAAAATGCTACCAAAACTGGAATATTCTAGACCTGTACAACATGTTAAGAACTTGACTCTAAACTCGGTTTAATTCCACATATCAAAAATATAACTAAGATTATTTTTTTACCATCCTAAGAATAGAATCAGAGTTATTCCATTTCTCTTTGAGGCAAACACGCAGGTGCCGATACATCCTATTATATCCTTTTGTTTTTGATATTGTAATGCCCTGCTCTCCGGAACATTGATAGCCTGCAGCTATTGCAAAACTCAGCAGCATGTGTGCTTACGAGTGGGGGTGGGAACACATAACACCAGTTTTAAGATCGCTGCATTGGCACCCTGTGTGTTCCAGGATCCATTTTACTAGTTTTTAAATGTGTTAGCAGCCGCATGCTCAAAAATCTATGGGTCCCAACAGAGATCTATGGGTCTATCAGTTATCACTTCAAGTGTTTTCAGTTCACAACAATATTGTACATTATACAAAAAAATATTGCTGAAATATTTATATTAATCTATATTTTCTATCAGTTTTAATCATCACAGTTAATTGGTAATACAAAGCAAGTTATCACTTCAGATTTTTCAGTTCATATATTCTTCGTGGTTTGGTGTCCCGCCACAGTTGTAATGCCTTCTCAAGGTCCAATCCATTATCATCCTCCTCATAGCGTAACCAGGAATATCATTTAGTCCATTTTGGCAGAAAAGTCGTTTTCTTGCTAGGAGTATTCTTGCTTATTTTCTTTTGTCAAATCGTTGGCTTCAACACACGTGTTTTCCTTGCCTCCGCGATCTTCCGAAGAATTTCTCCGCCGTTTTTTCGTGCCGGAATTATTGCCGTTGATATCACTTTCTGCATTATGTTTCGACTTATTACTGACACTGAAGAAATGACCAATTTGGTGTTGATTTTCACCTTCCCTCGACGACAAGCACCACAACAATGACGTCATCTCTAAGCAACGAGATCTCGTTGGCCGAGATCGGCGTGCAGACGAAAACTCGAACCGCGAGACCAAAACAACAATGGCGGATCTGCCTGACGAAATGTGTGGAGTGCGGTAAATCTTTGTAAAAAAAAAAAGTAATCGGGTAATAATGACAATTTTGTGTCAAAAAGGTTGCGTCCCGGGGACGCACGTTGATTTGACACTATGCGTCCCCAGCAAAAATGGACGCATGGACGCAGGCAAACGAGAACACTGTGTTAGCATGGCCCAAGGATCTTATCTGTTTTATTATATCAACCGTCGCAACCCTCGAGGTACCCCGCCCTGGTGGGGTGTGGTTAGCTGGCTAATAATCTTTACAGCGTTTTTGGGGTGAATAAATGGTTAGGGAGATCCATTGCCAACCTACGGCTACCCCGACAAAAAGCCTGGGTAGAAAAAGGAGACGAAAAATGGTGCGGTTTGGTCACATTGAGACTCCGTCGTTTGTATTCTCTCTAGTGCTTTGTAGCACTGTTTTTCGGTTCCAGTACACGATACATGAACTTCGAGTGACCTAATATTACCGTATATTCTGGACTATAAGCCGCTACTTTTTTCCTAAATGTTCAGCCCTGCGGCTTATTCAGCGAAGCGGCCAATTTATGTAATTTTTCTAATGGCCACCAGCGGCGCTCAAGTACAAAAGGTCAGACGCCCTTGGTGGTGATAGTTATAAGGAGGAAGTTGAGGACGATCTACCGTGAATTTCACAATTATGGGATGCTTTCTTTTGACAGACACGTTTGATGCATTGCGAGCGTGATCCTACTAGCGTGTTGGTACCTTTCAAAGGAACGGTTTGGGATGAAAGTTAGATTAGTATTATTAAAGCTTTGAAAACTCTCTCGGTGTACCGTCTTTCTTCGTAAATATGTGTAACCATGTATAATATGTATTTGCAACTGTATATTTTTGTAATGTATTTATTTGTATTTATTTTGGACACTTATTCTGATATGTTTTGGATGGGCAAATTAAAAAGAAGGGGCGTAACAAACGCGGGCTGACAGGAAGTGGGGACCGGTAAAGGTGAGTGTTTGTGGACACGGCGGACAATAGTGGATATATATTTTTCCCACCCTTACCTTTGGAAATATACACTTTTTTCCTTGGATTACTTTCAACGGGAACCAGACTCTGCAGGTGTGCATCAAACCTTAAGTACCGGTATCATTTTCCGTTCATTTTGCCGGCTGTGATTTTTGGACAGTGTACTTTAATGAAGGATATTTAGTTACAATCGCGTATTTATTTTAGAGATTTATTCTGTTATGTGTTCTAGGAGCGAATCAAAAAGAAGGGGCGGAGGAAACGCGGGCTGATGGGAAGTGGGGTAAAGCTGAGTTACCGGTAGATCTGTCTGTTGTCGCAGCGGACAATAGTGGATATATATTTTTCCCACCCTTAACGTTGGAAATATACATTTTGTTTCCTTGGATTACTTTCAACGGGACCCGGACTTTACAAGTCTGCATCATACGTTAATTATGGGTATCATTTTCCATTCATGATGCCGATTGTGGTTCTAAGATTATCTACTATTTATTTGGCTACAATCGTGGTTCTGAACTTGTGTACTATCTATTGAGGGTTCTGGATTCGTGTACGATTCCTAGATGGTAAGGCGCCCGCTTTGAGACTGGGAGGTTCGGGTTCGCGCCCCGGCCGAGTCATTCCTAAGACTTAAAAAGTGGTCGGCGGCGCCCTCTCTTGGCTGCGGCTGCATCGGGTCAGATGCAATCGACATTTCGTTCTGTGTACATTGTTACACAGAATGACAATACAAGGAAATTATTATTATTATTATTATGATTCCAACTGTTTCGGTATGTGCTAAGATTGTGTACTATACAGCAATGCTGTAAGTTTGATTTTTGCAATCCGGAGATGGAATAAGAGCTTGCTTTGTTCACTCCACGCAGCATCCGCCCGGTATTGCAGTACCTCCGGGAACGGTGCATGGCTCTGTGGCTAGGACCTTGACTCGGCCTCTTGGCTGGGAGCAAGTGTCTCGGCCCCTTGGCTTTGTAGCGTATTATGATTATACCGATAACGGATAATGGATAATTGATAAAGAATATAGAACAATAAACCTTACAAAATCCCCCCCCCCACAATCGTGGAACTTACAGTCTGTTCTGGGTTAAACTTGTGAGTGTATCACAAGTTTTAATGCGTGCGCCCGCGGCTTGTACAGAGGTGCGGCTTGTGTAAATACAAAAGTGGCAAATCACTTAAAAAGTGGTGGGTGCGGCTTATAATCAGGTGCGCTCTATATTCCAGATTTTTTGGTACACAGTGTCCCTTTAGCTGTCTTTTTTTCCAGTTTTAGATCTATTTTTTGAGTTTCAGATTTAAGGTCCCTCATTACATATGTTTCTGAGTTAAAGCTAAATGCTGACGAATCTCCCCCCCCCAACGACAGTTCCTACAGGAAATGAAGGAACAGAGCATGTGTAGTATACGGCTCCCCCCGCCATCGTCTGCCTTGTTGGATGCTAACAGAGAATGTAGATCATGCTGTCTTTTTTTTAAAATGAATTGGACTTTTTAGGTCAATTTTCCAAGAGGGTTCCCGCAGTGTTGGAGACTATCCCAGTCATCTTGTAGTAGCTAGGGTTTTTTTCCCCCTGCATCTGCTCTTGTGTTTGATTTTCAATCTGGACCTCGGTTTTTGCCTTAGGACAGGGGTCAGGAACCTTTTTGAGCCAAAGAGCCATAAAAGCAAAAAAAAATGTTTCAAAAAGAAATTGAGAGAGCCACATCCTATATTTTCAGACAAAATTGAAAAAAACTGCCAAGAAATTTGTCCTTAATAACGGTTTAAAAACAACGTGCATGCAAAGTTCTTTTGTAAAAATGTCACAAATGACTGCAAACCATATGCATATCGTCAAATTCACTTTGGGTGTAGACTGCACTGAGCGAGAGAGAGAGAAGGAAGTGCCTTGAGATGAGTCAGCGAACCAGTGTTTGACCCGAAGCATGTGAACGCCTGCATGGACCAGCTGGCAGAGATGGGAAGCTGCGTCGTGGCCGTCATAGACTTTCTGGACTAGTTTACAGAATTTTGTTGAGTTTCTGGCAATGCAAAATTATTTTCACTTTTGAATGAATTGACTCATGTACAATTGCAAAGGTTTTACGACCTACAAACGTCATTTGTTTTTACAATTCTTTCACTAGATATCCATTTCTTTTTTTTCCTGGTATCTTTTGTCGCATAATACTCACATTTTTGGGGGGCTTATTTAGTCTGTTGCACGATACACAACTGTATTTAGTCACATTTTTGGGGGGAAGAACAATGTTGGCAACAAGATTGACTTGGTAAAATTGGAAATTATTTGAATGCAACACAAACTTTTTATTCTTTTTCCCTGTTTTTATTTAATTTTTTAAATTCTTTTAAAAATATCTCATTGTGTTTATTTTTTCCTAGCTGTTACTTTTTTCTTTTTGTTCTCTATTTACTTTTTTTCTTTTGTTTGTTTCTTCTCTTTTTTCTGGCTTTTTTTCTGGCTTTTTTTCTGGCTTTTTTTTTTGGCTTTTTTCTGAATTTTTCCTTTTTTTCTCTCTTCCTTTTGTTTTTTCAGCTTTTCACTACTTTTTCATTTTGGTAATTTTTTTTTTTGTTCTCTTCCCCCCCCTTCCTTGAAGTCATTTTGTGCACAATTTTACATAATATTTGGTCGTGTAGGGATTAAAGAAGCAAAAACAACCTGAAGAGCCGTTTGGGACCCGAAAGAGCCGGTTCTTTTTATTGAGCTGAGCCGAAGAAGCCGGTTCTCAAAAAACTCTACTGATTTTACTCAACTTCGCTCTACTTCGCTCTAATTCGCTTCTTAATTAGCAATTTGGAGCCCTGATTTTTGTGAGCTGGCTAGATTTTCTTGTGCGCGTAAAAGCTCTGGGTAGTGCGCAATTGCGCACACACGCAGCTTAGAGGGAACACTGCTTAGGGAGGTTCTTTAAGTGCGGATTTTCGGGTGACTTCAAATGTTTCCGTGCCTGCCGATGATTTGCAACTGCCAGCCGCATAATAATCACCACTATTAATGGCTGCCGGTCACTTGCTATCAGCACTTTTTATAAGCCATACTAAATCACAGTTTACAGAGTCCTTAACCGCTTGGGTCATCAAAGTAGCACTTGGGAAAGTACTGTTACTTGCGAAAGAGTTGGACCCCCAAAGAACTTTTTGACATACAGAGATCCCTCTCTACTTTGCGCTGGTTCACAGCTTTATTGTCGTTGATATCAAAGTATCGTTCATTGTGGTCAGAGAGAGATCACGTAGCAAGGGCTGCACAGGTCATGTTGTATGTGTGTAACAGTCTCTGTGCGGGACTGTGATTGGCTAGTGCACAGGTGTCAAACAGGCGGCCCGCGGGCCAACTCAGGCCCGCTGAGGGATTGAATCCGGCCCGCGAGACAACACTCAGAGAAGCGCAAGAGAAAAACAAGCTGCAGGTTGAAATATGTCAGCTTGATGTTGCCAAAGCCAGGTGCCTCGAACAAAGACACTGTACTTGTATTTATTTACCCCTCTCTCTCTCTCTCTCTCCTCTCTCTCTCTCTCTCTCTCTCTCTCTCTCTCTCTCTCTCTCTCTCTCTCTCTCTCTCTCTCTCTCTCTCTCTCTCTCTCTCTCTCTCTCTCATCTCTCTCTCTCTCTCTCTCTCTCTCTTTTCAACCCCTTTTCTCCCACTCTGTCTCTTTCACTCTCTGTGTCTCTCTTTTTCTCTTCCTTTGTTGCTCTTTGTCTCTTTCTCTCTCTGTGTCTAAAAAACCTCTTTTGCTCTAACTTCCTTTTATTCCTTTTCTTTCTTTTCTCTTTCTCTCTTCCTACCCTTCGCGCTTTCTTTTCTCTTTTCCCTCCTTCTGTCTTTCTATTTCTCTTTGGATTTCTTTCTTCCTCTCCCTTTCTTTTCCCCCACTCTCATGACTTTTTATCTTTTGTTTCTCACTCTCTCTCTCTCTATGTCTCTCTCTCTCTCTTTTCCACCCACCCCTTTTCTCCCACTCTGTCTCTTTCACTCTCCGTGTCTCTCTTTTTCTCTTCCTTTGTTGCTCTTTGTCTCTTTCTCTCTCTGTGTCTTTTAACCTCTTTTGCTCTCACTTCCTTTTTTCATGTTCCTCTCTTTTCTCTTTCTCTCTTCATACCCCTCACACTTTCTTTTCTTTTTTCTCTCCTGTCTTTCTATTTCTCTTTGGATTTCTTTCTTCCTCTCCCTTTCTTTCCCCCCCACTCTCATGACTTTTTATCATTTGTTTCTCATGCTCTCTCCCTCTCTCTCTTTTTCTTTCTTTCTTTGTCCCGCCCTCTCTCCTTTTCCCTCCCTCTTTCTCCTATTTCTTCATCTCTTTTTCTTTCTCTTTAATCTACTAGTCCGGCCCCCGACAGAATGTTTGTTTTATCGTGTGGCCCCTGAGTTCAAATGAGTTGGACACCCCTGGGCTAGTGTATGCTGTCGGTTAAACAGCCATTCAACATCTGTAAAGCAAATCAAACTGGCAAGGATAGCGGCAGCCAGCTTTTAGGTCCGATTCCCGGCTCCTCAAGGTAAAGTTTGAAGTGTCCTTGCGCAAGATATTGAACCCCTAATGCCCTGATAAGCAGGTGTGCGCCTTGCATGGCTCATGGCTGCATGGCCGCTATTGGTGTGTGAGTGTGTGTGTGAATGGGTAAGTGTGAAGCACATTGTAAAGCGCTTTGGGAGGTCTTCATTGACTTGTTATATAAATGCAGACCATTTACCAGGGTTGGGTAGGGTTACTTTAACTGGATTACTTTCAATGACTTTTGGATTACTCCAATACCAAATATGCTAATAGAAGACAAAAGAAACTAAATAGGAATAAAATGACTACATTTTGTGCACGTTTGGGGAGCAAGGGAATACAAGGAACGGCAAAAATGATGTTGGCAAGCTGTTTGGATTTATTTTCGTTTTGTTTCTGTCGCATTTTATCAAAGAGAGGAGATCAAAGAAATCAAAGCCAGGAGAGAAAGCCAGGAGAGAAAGCACGTGTTGTGAGTCATCATTTTATCCATATTGAGTTTCTTTTGTCTTTTATTAGCACATTTGGTATTGGAGTAATCAAAAGTAATTGAAAGTAATCAAGTCAAAGTAACCATACCCAACCCTGCATTTTATGTTAGTTTTGCCGGAGATCGAAGAGATCAAAGCCAGGAGAGAAAGCTTACCACGTGTTGTGAGTCATCATTTTATTCATATTTAGTTTCTTTTGTCTTTTATTAGCATATTTGGTATTGGACTATTCCAAAAGTAATTGAAAGTAATCAAGTTAAAGTAACCCTACCCAACCCTGTCGAGAACACATCCGTGCCTCGGGGATAGAGCTCTGCCAGTTTTGGAGGTTTAACCCGTTAACCACTGGTAATTCAAATCAACTAGGTCTTTAGTTCTCAACTGGTCCGACCTGATGACCTGCCGTCCCGTATCCCACCTTATTAACAATCTGCAGTTGCAAGTCAAGGAAAAATAACTTCCACTTCTCAAAATTATTAAATGAAAAGCGCTTTCTTTTGATAGTAGAATATTTTCACATTTTTTTTAACCAAATGATCTCAAGTAATAATATCAACTTTGATTCCCAATTACTGCATTTTTAATAAAATTCGATATGATTCCCTTCAGTAGTCTCAGACATTTTGAACCAACTCAACACGCACAAACAGGAAAACGTGTCGTCTGTTTTCTGTTATGTCCAACAAAAAGTGAAAAGCCCTCATGCGGCTGCGATCCGTTATCCCCCAATACATATTGCTGCGGGCAGAATTGGCAGAGCATACTTTAGCAGGGTCTGGCGACTTTTTTGTTGTTGCCATTACTGTATTTTGACCTAAAATCAACCGCACTAGTTTCGACCACTATTTATTACCACCAATCCCATATTGCTGCGAGCAGGGACCACACAGTTCTGGCTCACCCGAAAAATGAAATGCACAATTGTGGCCACGATCCATCATCCCCAATGGACTATTGCTGAGAGCAGGGGGTGAAAGAGCAACTTTGTGTCAGTCGTGGCGGGTTTTTTGCTTCCTATTGTTTTCACCTAAAATGATCAACTCTTGTGTGGCAGCGATCCATTATTGCCAATCGACTCTTGCAGAAAAAGCGGACCAAGAGTGAATATTTGTGTCATGCGTGGCTTTTTTTTTTGTACTTTCTGTCTAAAATGAACAGCTCCCATGCGGCTGTGGTCCATTATCTCCAGTCGACTATTGCTGCAAGTGGGGTTTGACAGAACGCATGTTCAAAAATAGCATACTGGGAGGATACTTGGCAGATTTTCGAGTATCATAGGGGTTCTGTGATAAACAGATAACATTATCTGAGTGGAAAAACCTTACTAGTCTTTTTCTGTGGTGTGAAATGGCGGGTGTCAGAGCAGTGTCAATAACTTCGGTTTTTTTTGATATCTTAGCAATTTTTTTGCCAAGGAAAAGGCCCACGAGCCACTGATATAGTTCACGACCCACCTTCGATTCCTGAGGAATACTGAAACTCTGTTTTTGCACAGTTTGCCTACAAATCAGGTGGGAATCTAAAGGGCAACCTCTAAAATAGTTTTTCTCAACTGGTCTGCTTTCAGGACCCAGCATACTACTCCAATGACAAGCCGCAGCCAAAATCAAGGAAAGCGAATCTACATTTCCTTCCAATCAGTATAGCTCATCACCCTCAACACACCATCCCCCAATGTTAAACATGGGGGTGGTAGCATCATGGTTTGGGCCTGCTTTTCTCCAGCAGGGACAGGGAAGATGGTTAAAATTGATGGGGAAATGGATAGAGCCAAATACAGGCCCATTCTGGAAGAAAATCTCCTGGAGCCCATCCCAGCTATCTCCAAGCAGTGGGCAGGGGACACCCTGAACTGGTTGCCAGCCAGTTGCAGGGCACACAGGGACAGACAATTTGCCCGCTCATTAACACCTATGGACAATTTTAGCGGGCAATTAACCTGACATGCATTTTTTTTGGGGGGAATGTGGAGGAAACCGGAGTGCCCGGAGGAAAACCCACGCAAGCACGGGGAGAACATGCAAACTCCACACAGGAGGTTCGATCGCATGATCTCAGAACTGTGTCGCACATGCGCTAACCACTGTGCCGCCGTGCTGCCATTTATAAGCCTAAGGGTAGTCAATTTTATGCTTTTGAGAAACTCAGAATTATAGCAAATTAAAATATTATATTGTATTATGATCCATTTTTTAAAGCACTAAATATGCGTTGAAAAATCAATAGGGCGATCTCAGTGTTTTTACGTGAAATATTATCTAAAATAAAATATATGAAAAATAATACAGAAAAAAAGGATTGTTGTTTTTGAGCCTACTACAGATTTTTTTATGCGGGGAAGACAAAGTAAGGGAAACAGGATGACTAGCACCATATCAACACATTTTTTTCGTTGTATTTTTTTAAAAATATAATTTTATGTACAGGGTGTTTCAAAAACTGTAATATCCCTTGAGATGGTAATATCATGGGGCGGCAGTGGCTCAGGAGGTAGAGCGCTCGTCTTGGGATCAAGAGATCACAGTTCAAATCCCGGCTCCTCCGTGTTACATGTCTAAGTGTCCTTGGGTAAGACACTGAATCCCTAATACCCCCAATAAGCACGTTAGCGCCTTACATGGCTGCACGGCCGCTATTGGGAAATGTGAAGCACACTGTAAAGCGCTTTGGGAAGTCTTGACTTGAAAAGCGCTATAGAATAGATTAAGGCAATTTAAATTATAAATTATTTTTGTTGGAGATCATAAGATAAGAAAAACATTTTTTACTTTTGAATGAATTGACTCATGTATTCTTGCAAAGGTTGTACGGCCTACAAACAATTCTTTCACAAGATTTTCATTTCTTTTTTTTCCTGGTAGCTTTTGTCGAATAATACTAACATTTTTGGGGGCTTATTTAGTCGGTTGCACGATACACAACTGTATTTAATCACATTTTTTAGTGGAAGTACAATGTTGGCAACAGGATTGACTTGATATAATTGGAAATGATTTGAATGCAACACAAACTTTTCTTCTTTTTCCGTTTTTTTTCTATTTTTTTTCAAATTCCTTTAAAAACATCTCAATGTGTTTATTTTTTCCTAGCTGTTACTTTTTTCTTTTTGTTCTCTATTTACTTTTTTCCTTTGTTTCTTTCTTTTCTTTTTTTCAGAATTTATCCTTCTCTTTTATTCTCTTTTTCTCTCCTTTTGTTTCGTTTTATTTTCTCAGCTTTTCACTACTTTTTCATTTTGGTATTTTTTTTCTTTTTTGTTCTAATCCCCCCGTCCTTTAAGTCATTGTGTACACAATTTTAAATAATATTTGGCCGTGTAGGGATGAAAGAAGCAAAAACAACCGGAAGAGCCGTTTGGGACCCGAAAGAGCCGGTCCTTTTTTATGAGCCGAGCCGAAGGAGCCGGTTCTCGAAAAACTCTATTGACTTTACTCAACTTCGTTCTACTTCGACCTCGACTTCAACATACCGCATTTAAAACACAACGTTAGGGGAACCCTTGTATTCCTACCTTCATGCACTGTAACTTTGACTTAATCCGCTTCTTCATTAGCAATCTCGAGCCCTGATTTTTGTGAGCTGGCTAGATTTTCTTGTGCGCGGAAAAACTCTGGGTAGAAGGAACATTGCTCCTGAGTTGTATAAAAGTGGGCCTACAGGCCATTGGCGTTGAATTAAGCCATCAGTTTACCTGTTTCCATTCTGAGCTCTGGGTGCGATCTCTTAAGGTCGATGGTTATTGCAAAATGGCGTGGGAGCGGCCATAGTGCTCCTAAAAGACAGCTATCATGATTAAAGGATGCTGTTGTAACCCCTTGGGAATTAGTGTTTTTTTTTTTAATCATAAAGGTGTGTGTGTGTGTGTGGGGGGGGGGGGGGGGGGGGGTGGGGGGGGGGGGGGGGTTGGTCTCCCAAATAAGAAAGAAATATCAATCTATTTTAGTGGAGTCTATGCTTGGCTGTTGACAGGGTTGGGTAGGGTTACTTTAACTGGATTACTTTTGGATGACTCCAATACCAAATATGCTAATAAAAGACAAAAGAAACTAAGTATGAATAAAATGATGACTCACAACACGTGGTAAGCTTTCTCTCCTGGCTTTGATCGCTTTGATCTTCGGCAAAACTAACATAAAATGCAGGGTTGGGTAGGGTTACTTTAACTGGATTACTTTCAATGACTTTGGATTACTCCAATACCAAATATGCTAATAAAAGACAAAATAAACTAAATATGAATCAAATGATGACTCACAACACGTGG
This sequence comes from Urocampus carinirostris, assembly GCF_059441175.1. Taxonomy (NCBI): domain Eukaryota; kingdom Metazoa; phylum Chordata; class Actinopteri; order Syngnathiformes; family Syngnathidae; genus Urocampus; species Urocampus carinirostris. The sequence continues at coordinate 5,796,806 of NC_142355.1, forward strand.
TAAGCTTTCTCTCCTGGCTTTGATCGCTTTGATCTTCGGCAAAACTAACATAAAATGCAGGGTTGGGTAGGGTTACTTTTACTTGATTACTTTCAATTACTTTTGGATGACTCCAATACCAAATATGCTAATAAAAGACAAAAGAAACTAAATATGAAGAAAATGATGACTCGAACCACGTGGTAAGCTTTCTCTCCTGGCTTTGATCTCATTGATCTCCGGCAAAACTAACATAAAATGCAGGGTTGGGTAGGGTTACTTTTACTTGATTACTTTCAATTACTTTTGGATGACTCCAATACCAAATATGCTAATAAAAGACAAAAGAAACTAAATATGAAGAAAATGATGACTCACACCACGTGGTAAGCTTTCTCTCCTGGCTTTGATCTCATTGATCTCCGGCAAAACGAACATAAAATGCGACAAACAAAATCAAAATCAATCCAAACAGCTTGCCAACATCATTTTTGCCGTTCCATGCGTTCCGTTACTCCCCAAGCCTGCACAAAATTTAGTAATTTGATTCATATTTAATCTCTTTTGTCTTTTATTAGCATATTTAGTATTGGAGTCATCCTAAAGTAATTGAAAGTAATCAAGTAAAGGTAACCCTAGCCAACCCTGTTTATTGGTGGTCTTTTAAGTCCATGACCGCGTACGTATGCATGTGTTTTGGGTTTGTCTCTCAAGGCTAAGCAACCATAATATAAGCAGTTCCCCTTTTTATAAACTTGATTTCAGTCTGTGGTTTTTAGCCTTTCAAACATTTCAAAAGCGTTCATATGGCGAGTTGATTGTGAGTGAAGAGGAATTCATTTTGGGCTGGGAATGATTGATGGAGGATGCAAAGGACGAAGAATTTGTTTTAAAGGAAGTGTTGGAATCAACCCGTTGATTAGTCATTATATTCATATTTAGTTTATTTTGTCTTTTATTAGCATATTTGGTATTGGAGTAATCCAAAAGTCATTGAAAGTACCGTATTTTCCGCACTATAAGGCGCACCTAAAAGCCTTTATTTTTTTCAAAAGCTGACCATGCGCCTTATAATACAGTGCGCCTTATTTATGGATCAATTTTAAAATTGCAAAGTTTTCCAACTAACTTGCAGCCGCCGACTAGATTTTCCCCCGAACGCCAAGTAGTACGCGGTGTATGCTGGGATTTATTTACCGGCGTTTCATTGGCTAACCAATGTGTCAATCATCATTTGAATCGATCACTATTGGCTAAACTTATTCGGAGGTCAAGGGGCGGATCCTTTTTATCATTTACAGGCTGGCATTGGCTCAAACGGCAAAACAAAGCCTGCAATTGGCCGAAAAAGATGAATGTGTATAGCACGTGGCTGACGGCATAGAGGAAGCATTTTTTTCTATTCTGTATTTGTAATTTTTTTATTCTCCTGGATTTACTACCCTCACGGATATAAGAGGACATTGGCTGCACATTATTATGAACACAACGACTTTGGTGAGCTACTCCGGCTATATATTATCCCTGTATCTTGTTTCAGACTGAACTCGATGTTTCTGTGAAAAGCGGTGCAGATAATGGATGGAATGGAGTGTCTATTTTTAAATTAAACTCAATTCCAAGTGTTTATTGTCATATGCACAGTAAAGTTGCGAGCGAAAAAGAAAATAGAAACTAAGGAATGGTTGGCATTTCTTGAATCCCAAGACTTTACCCTTCCGAATGATGGAACGATGCATTTGAGTGACATCGTACGGACACCGCATCCGCACGTGTTCTCGACACGTATTTGCGTCTTTGCAAGCTTTGGGAATGTTAAGGGGGTAATACGTTTGACTGAACTATCTGACTTCTTTGTCCATGTTCCCATTGTAGCGCCTTATAATCCGGTGCGTCTTATGTATGTCAAAAATAGGACCAAAAACTATTTTTTCGGGGTGCGCCCTATAACCCGGTGCGCCTTATAGTGCGGAAAATACGGTAATCAAGTTAAAGTAACCCTACCCAACCGTGGCTTCCATCTACTGTCAGCAAACACCTCGGGGTGGTGTTGAAGCACGGTGCGGAAACATGGATTAGTAAAGTGTTGCATGTCTTTAGGACAGGGTTCACCATAAAGGAAATCAGAATTTGAAGCAACAGTATCAAGATCACCGGATGCAGCAGTCGTGGTCCAAGAAGCAGAGGGGTCGGTGTTCTGGTAAACTAGAATAGATTCTGTATTCTGTATTGTCCTGTCTTTTTCCGACTGCCTGCCTGGTGGTGACACGAAGGAGAAGGACGGTTTGAGATGAGTCAGCGGACCGGCGTTTGACCTGAAGCAGGTGAACGCCTGCATGGACCAGCTGGCAGAGATGAGAAGCTGCGTCGTGGCCGTCATAGACTTTTTGGACTAGTTTACAGGCTGGGGGCGTCGCTGCTGTCATGCACTTTCCGGACAAATTTTCAACATGTTACTTAGTGTTTATTATGTTTGTTTACTGTAATGCTAAATATAATTCACCCTGGTCATCCTGAAAGGGGGATACCACTTGTGAGGTCCCTTCTCAAGGTTTTTCTTTTTCCTCACGCTGAGGTTCTGAGTTGTTCCTTGCCTGCATGTTGGTTTAAGATCAGGTCATTGTAATCCCGTGCAGTCCTTTGAGGCATTACTGTGATTAAGGGCTATATAAATAAATTTGACTTGACTCTTTTATTTTTTTTGACTTAAATAGAATAGAATAGAATATACCTTCATTGTCATTGTTACAACATGGGTTGAACATATTGTGACAATGAAATTGGACGTGGCGCTCCAGTTCCACGTTTTACAGTGAGGATAAGGAAAACGAAGAAGATAAAGGAACAAAGAAGATGTTTGTACTGTCCTTGTTGCAGGCTTTGTTTTCCTCCAGAGGGGGGTGTATGAGGGTGTAAGGGACAGACAGAGATGGCCGGATCCAACTAGATGTTTGATCTTACTGTACACACGGTCCAGTGTTTTTTCCCCTAGTTGCTCAGTCCACATATTGAATGAATTTGGGAAGTACAGTCCTTAAGCATGCCTGATTAAAGTCGCCGGCGATGATAAAAGCTCCGTCGGGGTGTGCAATGCTGCTGTTTCTTGATAGCAGCGGGCAGGAGATTTAGCGCTATGCTAACGTTAGCATCAGATGGAACGTAAACAGCAACCACAATGACCACAGTTAGCTCTCTCGGTAGAGAAAAGGGTGTACACGATACTGCTAGAAACTCTATATCGAGTGAGCAGTGTGTGTCAATGATTCGGCTGTTATTGCAGCGCATAGTCCCCCACCCTTGTTTTTACCGGAGTCTCCGTCTCGGTCGTGCCGGTGAAGCGTGCGTCCTGCTAGTTGGACTGGGGGGTCGGGGAAGCCAAGACTCCGTGATGACAAAAATACTGCAATTTCGGACGAAACTGTTGGTGGTGATCCGCAGCTCACATTCACTCATTTTGTGGACGATGGATCTGGCGTTGGTCAGGAACATGCTTGGAAGCGCTGGTCTGTGTGGTCGCCTTCTTAGCCCAGGCCCGACCAGCAGCTTTTTACTTTTGCTCTGTCGTTGTCGGCAGTCAGATCACCCAGGGAGATCCGGTGGTCTCTGTATATCCCTCGGGATGTTGTAGATGTTATTGTAGTTGTGAAAGGAGTCGAAGGGAAAATATGAGGGAAAAATGAACACTGAAGACGACCTGGAGAGCCTGAAGCCGCTGCACTCGCGCGCGCCGCCATCTTGGATCCTAACTTTGACTAAGGTGACAGTCCAAATATTCGGCAGGCGGTACTCGTGGTCAGGAAAGGAGGCAAGGGTTCGGTGTAAGGACAAATGACTGCAGGTGTGGGTTGGAAATTAGAGCCAGGAAGTAAGGGACAAAATAAGAAAGAGGAAATAAAACCTGACGGCATGACTGTGACAACTGTAACTCTACTGTAATTCAAATATAAATCTTGTGCATTATTGTGTTTCTTTGCTCTTTATCAGATGGGAATCAAGAATCTCATCAACCACTATTACTGTGTTTGTTTGCATTGTCAATGTTTTTTTGTGTGTGTTGTGTACCGTATTTTGCAGACGATACGTCTCCCCTGAGTATAAGTCGCACTAGCCCTAAAATGCATCATTAAAAAGGAAAAAGCATGTAAAAGTTGAACCCGGAGTATAAATCGCATTTTCTAGGAAATTAATTTGTTAAAATATATATTTTTTGACGGTAGACGAACATAATGGTACATGATTGGCATGCCTGTTAATATCAGTAACAAAATAACATTATTCATGCATAAATAACATGCTTACCAAATGTGTCACAGACCAGAAACGGACACAGGACCCAATAGCGCTCGTTTTCTCAGTTTTTATTAATAAAGAGGGAGAGCAGGGCTTGTTTCCACGATCCGATGGTTGACGGACAAGAGGAGTCTAGCGAGGAGGGTCGAAGACAGGTGGGAATTACAAGTCGTTTGCCGGGACTGGAGAGCAAGGGCGGTGTCAAGTTCAGAAACGAGGTCGGCAACAGGAGGCAGGCAGGTAGCGGGGCAAAACAGATCGGATATTGAGCAGGCAGAACGGGGCAGAGTCAGGTCCGGAAACAGGTTGGCAACGAGGATCAGGCAGAGAAAAACAGGGCAGGAACAGAGTCGGACGTAAGAGCTCACCGAGCTGGGGGCAAGGGTTTGCGTAACGATCTGACGGTTTCCTCTTGGAAGCCGGGGGTTTAAAAAGAGTATATCAGCCAATCAGCTGTCCGGGCTATTGGCGCCACATAAGCAGTCGCAGGTGCTCTAAATCGGCAATCATGACAAGATGAGCATTTTCACTCCAAATGACTAAATCCATAGTAATTGTTCTCCTCTGTAGAGGATGTGCTGCTTCCTCTTTCCGCCTCTATGTCGCTTATGTCAGTTGTCATTTGCGTTTCTCGCTATTAGTATTCAAGCTTTACAGCATATTTCACTATTTGCAGCTTGTTCTCTGCAAAGTATGACCTTCTTTTCCGTGTCTGCTGAAATCTGTTCCCCGCGTGAAATAACCAATCTCAGCAAATGTCTCTCACGCAAACATCACTAAAATTACTTCATATATCATTTTAGGGGAAAATGTAATAGAACAGTAAAGCACAAATCATTTGTTCCTTGAATCGAAAGCCATTTTGAGTAAGTTGGAAATATTTTCTTTGGCAAAATGACGCCATATCTTCTGAACGTTTGTGTCCCGATGGGTAATAAAAAGGGGAACAAACAGCAAAGTTGAAATGATCAACACAGGAATACAGCGCCCACTTGTGGTTTTGTGTGAAAATAACATGTGACATTTTTACCCGGGAATAATGTTTTAAAAACTTTACAGATAAGTCCATCCAGAGTATAAGTCGCGCGCCCAGCCAAACTATGAAAAAAAAAAGCGACTTTTAGTCCGGAAAATACGCTAAATTGTTGAGCTGTCAATGCTAAGACAATTTATGCAAAAAGATTTCTTTGCATAGATTTGAGAGCATGAAGATTACTCAACTCCAAACGTGGTTTCGCAATTATTACATTGCATTTTATTTTTTGGAATATGTTTTATTTGAAAATATTACACCTTGATCGACAGAGGTAAATTCTGAGTAAATGTGCACCTATTTTGTTGTTGTCATGTCCTGCACGGTTGTCATGGCGCCCAACTGGGCCCGCCCCTTGACACCGGCTGAGATGCATTGAACTGATTGCCTTTGGAGTACTTAAACTCTCCTTTTGGGACGGCCCGTTGCCAGACCATTGCTTTACCTTGTTGAAGACCTGTTCATGCCTGTTTGATCCGAGTAATACCTAGTTTGTAATTTTGATTGCCTTTAAACCTGTTTTGTTTTGTCTTTGGTCCGTTTGTGTGTCGGAC